>NC_059379.1:36772379-37089879 GCF_019703515.2 Myxocyprinus asiaticus | reverse complement strand
CTTGACCGGCTGACATCGTTAACAGAGGAGCTTGTTAAGACTTTGCAAAGGCTCTGTTTACCAACACCAAACTCTTCAGCCTCTTCATCTAATGCAGTAGTTTACCCGGCCTCACCTAGCACATTCACCACTAATCCACGCCTTGCCTTTCCTGAGAAATTCAATGGGTCACCAGCTAAATGTAAGAGATTTCTGCTCCAATGTTCTCGATTTGTTAATCAACAACCCACACTATACCCCACTGATGAGAGCCTCATTTCCTTTGTTTGTTCGCTGCTTACTGGTAAGGCGTTAGACTGGATTTCAGCAGTGTGGAATGGCGACAGAACAACATTCCCTTCCTTCAGTTACTTCCTCCAATGATTTCGTGCAGGATTTGAACATCCAGTAGGAGGAAAAGACACCAGGGATCAACTGCTTTCTTTTCATCAAGGTAATGCTCCACACCATGTCACAGCCAAGCCTGAGTCTGCTTCATGCCATGTCTCAGCAATGCCACAGCCTGCTCCAAGCCATGTCACAGCCAAGCCTGAGTCTGCTCCATGCCATGTCTCAGCAATGCCACAGCCTGCTCCAAGCCATGTCACAGCCAAGCCTGAGTCTGCTCCATGCCACATCACAGCCACGCTTCAGCCTGCTCCATGCCATGTCACAGCCACTCCTCAGCCTGCTCCAAGCCATGTCACAGCAACGCCTCAGCCTACTCCACTTCATGTCCCAGTCAAGTTTGAGTCTGCTCCACACTATGTTCCAGTCAAGTCTGAATTGGTTCCACGCCATGTCATAACCTTGCCTTGTGCGGACCCGGTCTTGAGGTCCTTCATGTCCCTTATCTACAAGTTGAATTATCCGCCACTGATATCGGTGCGTAGGGCCACAAAATCCATTTCCCACAAATTGTCAGTGCCCATGCCTGTCATGGCCAATAAGTCAACACCCACTCCTTACATGGCCAACGAGCTGGAAGCTTCATCCATCCTAGAGCCAGCGTTGCCAGCCTCGTTTGTCCCAGAGCCTGCGTTGCCAGCCTCGTCCGTCCCAGAGCCTGCGTTGCCAGCCTCGTCCATCCCAGAGCCTGCGTTGCCAGCCTCGTCCGTCCCAGAGCCTGCATTGCCAACTTCAGCCTCCCAGAAGAGGAGGAGGAGAAAGGCTTCCGTTTCCAAGTGTCTGCCCATGTTCACGACCACAGAGGTCATCTCCGAGTCTCAGCCAATGTTAACGACCACAGAGGATGTCTCCAAGTCTCTGCCCATGTTCACGACCACAGAGGTCGTCTCCGAGCCTCAGCCTATGTTCTCGACCACAGAGGTCATTTCCAAGTCTCTGCCCATGATCACAATCACAGAGGTCGTTCCTGAGTCTCTGTCCATGCCCATAACCATGGAGGTCGTTCCCGAGTCTCTGTCCATGCCCACGACCACAGAGGTCGTTCCCGAGTCTCTGTCCATGGCCACGACCACAGAGGTCGTTCTCAAGTCTCTGTCCATGCCCAGGACCACAGAGATCACTCCTGAGACTCTGTTCATGTTCATGACCACTGAGGTCATTTCCCAGTCATCCTGGACTAGTGTCGAGCTTACCACGGTTCTGGCTTCTATGGCTTCGCCCCTCGAGCCTGCCATGGCTCTGCCTTCTATGGCTTTGCCCCTCGAGCCTGCCACGGCTTCGCCTTCTATGGCTTCTCCTTCTATGGCTTCGCCCCTCGACCCTGCTACGGCTTCGCCTGCTACGGCTTCGCCTTCAATGGCTTCGCCTTCTATGGCTTCACCCCTCGAGCCTGCCACAGCTCCGCCTTCTACAACTTTGCCCCTCGAACCTGCCACGGCTCTGCCTTTCATGGCTTCACCCCTCGAGCCTCCTATGGCTCTGCCTTCCACTGCTCAGCCTTCCATGGCTTTGCCCCTCGAGCCTCCTACAGCTCTGCCTATCACGGCTCCAACCTCAGAGTCTTCCATGTCTCCAGTCTCTAGTCTGGGGTCACCACCCAGGCCTCCTGACCCTGTTTCAGCTCTGTGGTCATCAACCAGGCCTACCCTGAGATGGCCTCCTGTGTCTCCTGGCCAACCGTCTGATCTGCTCTGGTCCCCTTGGTCTCATGGCCATCCACCTGATCCGCTCTGGTCTTCTGGGTCTTCTGGTAGTCCACCTAATCTGCTCTGGTCTTCTGGGTCTTCTGGCCATCCACCTGATCTGTTCTGGTCTTCTGGATCTCCTGGCCATCTGCCTGATCTGCTATGGTCTCCTGGGACTCCTGGCCATCCACCTGACCTGCTCTGGTGTCCCTGGTCTCATGGCCGTCCGCCTGGTCTGCTCTGGCTCCCTTGGTCTCATGGCCGTCCACCTGATCCGCTCTGGTCTTCTGGGTCTTCTGGTAGTCCACCTAATCTGCTCTGGTCTTCTGGGTCTTCTGGCCATCCACCTGATCTGTTCTGGTCTTCTGGATCTCCTGGCCATCTGCCTGATCTGCTATGGTCTCCTGGGACTCCTGGCCATCCACCTGACCTGCTCTGGTGTCCCTGGTCTCATGGCCATCCGCCTGGTCTGCTCTGGCTCCCTTGGTCTCCTGGCCATCCACCTGACCTGCTCTGGTATTCCTGGTCTCATGGCTGTCCGCCTGGTCTGCTCTGGCTCCCTTGGTCTTCTGGATGTCTGCCTGATCTGCTCTGGTTTCCTTGGTTCCCTGGTCATCTACCTGATCTTCCCTGGTTTCTTAGGACCCTGGCGTCGCCTGCCTCCTCGCTTCAGGAGCCGCTCGCGCGTCTTTGTTATGTCTTTGTTTTACTCCTAAAACACAGTTACTGTCATGAATCCCGCCTTTGTTGTTCCTCCCACTCACCACCAGAGGTCTCCATCACCTGGTGATTGACTTTAACTCTCTGGACTCCATTCCCCATAATCCCCGTACCTGACAATGATTACCTGTTCACCTGTTTCCAATCTATTCAGCTATTTAAGTCTCACACTCACTCTCTGTCATTGAGAAGTCTTGTTTTGCCCTGACTGACATTTCTGAGCATTCCCTGAGTTTATTGCATTTCCTGTGTTTGATCCTGGACTGTTTACCCTGTTTTGACCCGTTGCTGCCTGCCTACTATTACTGCCTTGATTTCCTGGATATAACCTGTGATTGTCTGCCGCCTGCCCTGACCTCTTGCCTGTTTATTGACCACCTCTCTGGATGACCTTGGATATTACTGTTGCTGGTGATTGAACCCATGCCTGTCTGTATTACTACATTTATTATCATTAAAGCTGCACATGGATCTCAACTCTGCTGACTCATCATTACAGCTACTAAGCAGATACAAGTTTATATATATATATATATATATATATATATATATATATATATATACACTACTGTTCAAAAGTTTGGGGTCACTTGCCTGAAAAGTTTCTCATGATCTTAAAAACCTTTTGATCTAAAGGTGTATGCTTAAATGTTTGAAATTAGATTTGTAGACATAAATATAATTGTGCCAACATATTAATTTATTTAATTACAAAACTAAAATGTTATAAAAATAAATAAAAAAACGTTTTTGAAATGGATGACTTGGACCGAATAATTAAGAAAATCAGCCACTAAGTGCCCAGCATATAGATGGGAACTGCTTCAGTACTGTTTAAAAAGCATCCCAGGGTGATACCTCAAGAAGTTGGTTTAGAAAATGCCAAGAGTACATTTCTGCAAAATCTAGGCAAAGGGTGGCCACTTTGAAGATGCTAAAATAGTCACAACATAATATCCCATTTCTATTATTCCATAGTTGTGATGACTTTACTATTATTCTAAAAAGTGAAGAAAAAAAAAATTATAATAATAATAAAATAAAGAAAGAATGAGTAAGTGACCCTAAACTTTTTAATGGTAGTGTATATATATTCTATACAGAATGAAGAATTGACCCACAACATGTTTCATAGTACTTTCTTTTTGTCCTTGATTTTACAACCCAGACTGTGCTGACCCTAGTAATTTTCCTGGCTGATAGTTTTCCACTAGATTCTTCAGATATCACATACACTCGGCCATCTCACTTGTTTGAATAAAGAATCTATCAGTAGTAAAGCCCATGTGATTTTGCCATGCACCAGACTCTGCAGCATGTTCCTATAGGGAGCTGCTCAATGAGGTGATGATGAAAATGTGAAATCAATATTGGCCTCTCAAGAGCCAAGGTTAGGTGGTTAAAAGGTTTCAAATCTGATATCCTGAGCTCTTTGCTCAAGTATAAACACAGTCAGACTCAGAAATGAACTGTTTGTGTAGCGCATTCATGGAGCTACACTGCAGATTATGTAATCTTTGTCACAAATCTGTCCACAAATTTATGACAAATGTTGGTAACACTTTATAATAACTACACAATATAAAGTGTTTGTAAAGCATTAGTTTATAGTCAGTTGATCATTTATAAATTATTGTTCCTACATTAATAAGCTACATACAAATAGTTTGTTATTTGTTTATATTCACTGTAGCAAATGATTTATTATTTTTAATAAGTTAATTAATAGGCAGATTGATAATGATTTTATTTTTTTACATGAACAAGGCATGAATTTATAGTAAACAAATTATATATGTAATTAATTGGATTTACATTTAAATGTAATTCATGTATTTGTTACTGTTTTGCAATTATTACTTAATATATAGGTCGTAATAAAGCATTGACTAATTGCTAATGAAGCATTCTCCGTGTCCTAATCTAAAGTGAGAACTGTATATGACTAATTAAACATTTATTAATGATCCATTACTCTGAAATTACTCTTGGCCGTGAAATAACCATCTCCACATTATCTCAATCACAAAGGATCAAAACAGACACTAAACCTAAAAAAAAAAAAAAAAAAAAAACAGCCACAAAACAAAAGTACAGGAATAATATTGAGAGAGGAAAATCCACAGTTTATTAAAAGATCCTCTAATTGCTCAAACGCCACTTTAGCATGTTTCATCCCATAAAGCTTTATGAGCAGACTTGTTCTCATTATTGCAAATTAAAATTACTGTTTAATTCAGTTTCACCAGTGGAACTACTATAAATATTTCAATAAATTTAATCTGATTCCAGAAGGAAAGTCCAAAAATTCCGCTACACTCTGTGTGCATGCTCTGGAAACAGCCAGCATGTTACCACGGTCACATGACATTGATGAAAAAAAAAAAAAAACTGAAATAGGAAAGAACAGGTAACATTATATTATTGACTTCAAATTATATTTTGCCAATTCAGTGCCTATTAAACTTTATCAGTGAAAATTTCCTTACTATGCTGCTGAAGTGTACAAGCAACATTGTCACTACGTACATGTTACTTTTCTCAGCGCTGGGCCGGATAGAACAATATCAGTAGTTTGTGGTGTCTGAATACAGCATTTTATGTTATAATTTTCCAGAGATTGCAGGAGCGGATTTGTATCTCAGGTTCCAATCTGTGTAGTAAAAAGGTAAGCACAGAATTTAATGTACAAATGTCTGCAGTATGACAAAAACATCCTAAGATTTTGTGCAGGTAGAATCACTCTGGACCCCACACACCCTGCCCACTCCCTCTTTGAACTGTTGCCCTTTGGCAGGCACTACAGAGCACTGGGCGCCAGGACATCCAGGCACAAAACAGTTTTTACACTCAGGCCATTTTCCTTATGAACAGTTAAACTGCCTCAGGACACCCCCATAGTGCAATAATGTAAATACATATCTCATGTACATATGTAAATTCACATATTTAATTCAATAAATGTACATACACTTACCTTGCACATACATTACCACTTGCACATATTATTATATTAAATGTTTTACTATGCAGTAGCAATATATTTTTGTCGTTATTTCTTCAATTTCACGCGTCCATTTAAACTTCTGGATAAGCAGTTCGCTACATGGTCGTTTGATTGTTACACCTAGACTGCAGTTTCATTAAATAAGTAGTCTGGAATGTGCTGCACACTTTGTATTAAATTAGTGTTTCGCTTTCTGTAATCTAATACACAGATGTTTTTAGCAGGTCAATGCCTTCCCACATCACTTTGAAGCGTGCAACACAAGATAACTGGATATTTCTTTTTTATTTGTTTCATCCCCTTTTCTTCCCAATTTGGAATGCCCAATTCCCACTACTTAGTATGTCCTCGTGGTGGCGTGGTTACTCGCTCCGGGTGGCGGAGGACAAGTCTCAGTTGCCTCCACTTCTGAGACAGTCAATCCGCGCATTTTATCATGTGGCTCATTGTGCATAACACCACGGATACTCCCAGCATGTGGAGGATCATGCTACTCTTCGCGATCCACGCACAACTTTCCACGCGCCCCATTGAGAGTGAGAACCACTAATCGTGACCACGAGGAGGTTACCCCATGTGACTCTACCCTCCCTAGCAACCGGGTCAATTTAGTTGCTTAGGAGACCTGGCTGGAGTAACTCAGCACACCCTGGATTCGAACTCGCGATTCCAGGGGTGGTAGTCAGCGTCAATACTCGCTGAGCTACCCAGGCCCCGAGAACTGGATATTTCTGAAATGAAATTGCAGGCTGCTGTGGTTTAATATTCAGACAAGGACATATGTATAACACATTTACAAGATCAATGGAAGATTTAGTGACAATGCAGTACTGGCCCGAAAGGGCGAAACTCTCACAATGGCCCCAGGCCAGCTGGCCATACTTACTGTAGAACCATGTTAAGAAATGTTTAATTAGGCATATATTGTTCTCACTTTAGATAAGGTCACACAAAATGCTTAGCTGGCCATTAGTAAGTGCTTTATTATGACCTTTATTAAGCATTAATTGATTTAATAGTAAGTGTTACTAAAACATTAATAAACACATTAACTTGGGGCCTGGGTAGCTCAGCGAGTAAAGACCATAACTACCACCCCTGGAGTCGCGAGTTCGAATTCAGGGCGTGTTGAGTGACCCCAGCCAGGTCTCCTAAGTAACCAAATTGGTCTGGTTGCTAGGGAGGGTAGAGTCACATGGAGTAACCTCCTTGTGGCCGCTATAATGTGGTTCTCGCTCTCGCTGGGGCGCGTGGTGAGTTGTTCATGGATGCCGTGGAGAATAGTGTGAAGCCTCCACAAGCGCTATGTCTCCACGGTAACGTGCTCAACAAGCCACATGATAAGATGCGCGGATTGACTGTCTCAGATGCAGAGGTAACTGAGATTCATCCTCCGCCACCTGGATTGAGGCGAGTCACTATGCCACCACGAGGACCTAAAGCGCATTGGGAATTGAGCATTCCAAATTGGGGAGAAAAGAGGAGAAAAATAAAATTAAAAAATTAAAAAATAAATAAACGCATTAATTGAGCAGAAATGTATACCCAATTCATTACATATTTAATATCTTTATTAACTATGAATTTATGGTTTCTTAATGTTCTCATAAACACTTCTTTACCACTGGTTTGCATCAACTAAAATACATCAGTTAGGTATGATTAACAAGTTGTTTACTAAGGATAAAAAACATGAACAAACTGCCTATATATGAACTTAAAAAACAATCATAAATCATTTTCTACAGTGAATATAAACAAATAACAAAATATTTGTAAGTAGCTTATTAATGTAGGAACAATAATTTTAGGTTGACCAGATTCCTGCTTGTGGAAAACGGGACAGCCCCCTCCCAGCAAAAATGAAATTGACATATCCTTACCTAGGCGCAGATCAATGCAAAGTAGAGGGTGCATCCACATCTGTAACTGTTGTCACCTTGTACTTTTCGCTGGCAGCAATTTTTCTCAGTGTGCGCTTGTCATTCAAGAGTTTTTCGTAAAATGCAGATCAGTCCAGTCCAAAATTAAGATGTATGAAAAGCATTGCCTTCATGACTATTACACTGTTTTGAGATATATCCTGTGTCCATGCTTCGTTCATTAATGAGAACACACGCTCCACAGATGCAGATGTCCCAGGCAAGCATAAAACAAACTCCACGACCTTGGCTAAGACTCCGAAGTTGATGGTCTTGCTCTCCAGCTCACGAAAAACGTCTGTCCAGACAGTCTTTCAGACATGGCCTTCATGCTCAGTGATGCGATGAGTGACAATGTTTGTCACGCAAGCCCGCTCATCAAAGAGCGTGGTTTCGTCAATCAAACTGAGAGCTGGGATTCTGGAGTAGAAGTGTTCGAGGCTGTTCTGAATGTCTTTCCACTCTGGGATGTCTCTCAGTAGGGCCCACTCAAGTTTTTCTGTGTTCTCCAATGAGCAGCTCCAATTTTGCAGGTAATCCACTGATGCTAAATAATAGTTTCTCACTGCACAAAAGAAATCATCTGCTCACATGTCACCAGCTTCAACCAGGGCATCCAACTGCTTTTTAATGTCAGAGGGTATGAATGATTCCTCCAGCCTGGCATGCAAGACTTTTCTCAGGTCATGAATGTACAAAGCCACTTCTGTGGCTGATATGTGGTCTTGCTCTACTATCCCAGTGCACGGTTAGAAGTGGCTGTTTGCTTGAGTGTGAAGCCAATCCAAAGTTTAGTGCAAGGATCGCTGAAAATGTCTCTTAGAAACTTTGGGAATTTTTCTTGCGAAAGAATGCATGCACACAGACCATTGAAATTGTGTAGTATTCTTTCAAGAGCTGGACCAAGAGAGAGTAAACGTATGTTGCCATGCTGTTGTAATATCTGATAGTCTAGCTGCACAAAAGGGAGTACGTTGCATATGACAGCTTCAGATCATACAATTTCTAAATCAATTTCGCAGTGCAGTCAGCTGACTGAAAACTATGACCGTGCACAACAGAATGATAAGCAAAAAGTCTTTCACTTACATGCACCTTGTCAGATTCTGAGCTTTGCTTCACAAAAAAAATTGCTACACTTGGTGTGGCACACTTACTTTTAGCAGCATCCACATGCTTTTTTGTATTGCTGCGCAATGTCGGTGCGGCCTCCATGGGCGATGGGAAAGTGAACTCCACAAATTTCACACATCACTTTACTAGGCTCTGTCTGTGACTCCTTTTTTTTTTTTTAGAAATGTAAACTCTTTTTGAAGATCCTCATTAAATGTACATGCACACTCCAGCCACAATTTCATCTGTGTGCTCTTTCAAATGGACTCTTCAGTCAGTTCAGTAACTGGACGTTTATTGATAGGGGATTGTGATTGTATAGTTTAATCCAATCATGTACTTCAAATAACACGGTGTGGTTTTACAAGCCGTATCCTTGGCTATCTTTGATTAGAATATTCACGTGACTGAGAAAGCCGCTTAGGCGACAGAGAAATTTTAGGAGAGGGGAAATATGGGACAAAACACGATTTTTTCAGAATAAGCCGGGACACTAGAAAACGTGCTTAAATACGGGACTGTCCCAGGAAAAATGGGACGTCTGGCCACCCTAATAATTTATAAATGATAAATTAACTATAAACTAATGCTTTACAAATACTTTATACTGTGTAGTTATTATAAAGTGTTACCCAAATGTTTTGTAGCATATGTCAATCTTCAAGCATCACTAACCATTACTTAATGTGTTAAAAGGACAGTCCTAAAAGGGTTCTTATCAAAAAATACCACCATGAATAGTAGTTAGTAGTTTTGCACTTCTTTTGTTGTAAGACCCCATGTGGTGGCTTGTCGAGTGCTGTTTTCTTTCCTGTGTTGACCTATTTCCCTGTGAAGCAAGAAGTTGGGGCAGGACATATCAACAGGCTCAGCCCTTAAAAAGATAAATAAAGGGGCCTGGGTAGCTCAGTGGTAAAATATGCTGGGGCATGCTGAGTGACTCCAGCCAGATCTCCTAAGTAACCAAATTGACCCAGTTGCTAGGGAGGGTAGAGTCACATGGGGTAAACTCCTCGTGGTCACCATAATGTGGTACGTTCTCGGTGGGGCGCATGGTGAGTTGAGCGTTATTGCCGCGGTGGGTGGTGTGAAGCCTCCACACGCACTATGTCTCCATGGCAATGCACTCAACAAGCCACGTGATAAGATGCGTGGGTTGACAGTCTCAGATGCAGAGGCAACTAGGATTCATCCTCCACCACCCGGATTGAGGCGAGTCACTATGCGACCACAAGGACTAAATAAGCACATTGGGAATTGGGCATTCCAAATTGGTAGAAAAGGGGGGGGAAGATAAATAAAAATGAAAAATAAAATAAAAATAAAAACAGCCAAAAAGCTTTAGTTTATGTCAAGAACAGTGATTATTTTGCTAGTCTGTGGTAGATGGAATTAGGGAAATGGATATTCTCATTCCACAGAGAATCTGATTGATCTGTATTTTTCATCCAGTTTTTTCAAAAATGAATATATTCTTAAAGTTGATTTTGTTAATTAGGAATACAAATGCATATACTGTAGATGGCCTCAAAAACAGACATGTAATAAAATCCACAAAAGTGTTTACTTATAAGAAATAACACCTGTCTCTGTGACAGCACTATACACTGCAAACAACAAAAACAAATCTGGGAGTGGTCTGTGCTATTTAGCCAAACAGAAGTGCTCTTTTTCTATCAATAATGTTGTGCATTTGGGTTGCAAAATTGTTATTGGAATCCAAGTAACTTTTCAGTGATCATTTTTGGTAAAGTGTTTGTGCTTCCTCTTTGAATTACAGTATATGGTACAGCCTCCAGGCAGTTAGTTTTATTTAAAATATTACAGCTGGCGATGGAACTGATCAGCTCAAATGCCTGAAAAGTGCATAAATCACAATATCCGTCATGTTTGTGTTTCATGCCTATAGGTTTCCAAGATGAATGTTTGCCATTGCCCATGTTTGAAGACTATCTATAGTCCTCTCTCTTTCAGATGTTCTCTTTTCAGATACAGATTGCTGGCACATTTTATGTTGTATTGTGTGTGAAATGTACCCCAACTGTGTATGATATGTGATCAAAATTAAGCCAAAAATGTGTTTTGATCCCTCTCAAGTGTTCCATTGTCCATCCACTGCTGCAACACGGGACAAGAGGCGTCCCGTACGGGACGTCATAATTTCGGCCAAAATATGAGAATGTCTTGGGACAGCTGGCAACCCTAGAGGGGAGTAGACTTTCATAATATACTCCAAAATTGCATTCAGGTCTAGCTACCATTCTGGTATGGAACGCACACTTTTAAGTACCACCCTAAATTGTTTCTTGTTGAAAATTCTGTCACCTGGAAATATGTCACACTAAAAGTAAAGTAAAATGGGTTACAAATGCTGTTACATGTTGATTTAAAATCTTCACCATTCTTGAGATATGTGTGTCTACTATTGTGTATGTGTATATATCTTAAGAACAGGAGGCATATGGTTTCACTATGCCCCTTACTGTTGCTATCTCTGCAGTCCAACTAAAAAGTCCAACATTCAAAGGGAAGAGGAGGACATAAAGAGGTCACCTAATGAGTAAGGAGACACGAAGACAATAATGGACAGTACTCACACCCTTTAAACAGCACTAACTGTCTGACCTCTGATTTGTTCTGCCTTTCTAAAATAATAAATCATCACACTGTCTTCACTCTAAATATTTCTGCATTAACCACGAACACATGCACACCTACCCCATACAAAAGCAAATAGTTACAGCATTACCACTTTCAAGAGGTTCAAAAGCACCTCAGACTCCTAAGACACTTTATATCTCTTGGGGAAGAACCTTGTGTTCTGGCACTGAACGTTACTTAGGGAAGAAATGGACATGCAGTCTTTAAAGAATATCTTTGCCAAGAGAACATTTTGTTATTTTTGGATGAACTTTATACTGTACATTAGATATTTAGAAGGGTCAGTCACAGGCAAAATTGCCATTTGAGATACATTTTTTAAATTCTTTTTTTATCATTTAATTTGAGGTTACAGCTGAACTTTTAGGAAATAATTATTATGCCTTGTATTACTGTAACACACATATTCTAAAAATAATAATAAAAACAATGTTATAAAAAATAACATTTATCTTTCAAAACTTGTTTTGTTTTGAATTTCACATGTTCAAACATTCAAACATTTCAGCATTGAATGGAGCTGTGATGTTTCAGGGTAGAATGGGTTTGGAGTGTTTCTGGGTTGAATGGGGTTGAAATGTTTCTTGTTTGAATGGGGTTAAATATATCTGGGTTGAAATATTTCAGGTTTAAATGCATCAGGTTGAAAAGGATCAGAATGTTTCGGGGTTATAAGGGATAGAAATGTTTCGGTTTCTGAATGGGGCTGAAATGTTTCAGTGTTGAATGGGGCTGAAGTGTTTTGGGGTAGAATGGAGCTTAAATGTTCTGTGATTGAATGGGGTTTAAATGTTTCAGGGCTGAATGAGGTTGAAATGTTTCAAGGTTGAATTGGGTAAAAGCGTTTCAGGGTTGAACGGGGTTGAAATGTTTCTGGATTGAAAATTTCAGGTTGAATGGGATTAAATGTTTCAGGTTGAATGGAATTGAAATGTTTCAGGGTTGAATGGGGTGGAAATATTTCAGTGTTGAATGGGGTGGAAATGTTTCAGGGTTGAATGGAGTTTAAGTGTTTCTGGTTTGAAATGTTTTGGGGTTGAATGGGGCTGGTATGCTTCTGAGTTGAACGGGGTTGCAATGTTTCAGGTTTGAACAGGATTTTAATGTTTCAGGGTTGAAGATCATTGCAAAAATGATAATTGCACACCACATTATTAGCAGTCAGGATTGTTGTGCTTTGTGCAAAAAAAAAATAAATATAAAAAAGTTTACTTTTCTATTAAAAAATGCATTCAATATGATTTTATCCCCATTCCATAACTATTGGGTTTGATGAGGCTAAAAGTGAAATGTAAACAAAATGAAATACTGAAAGACTGTAAGAGAAACTTACCTCTGTTTGAACCATGTGGTCCAAAAAATGGACCACAAGGTTCCCTTAACCTCGTGTGACCATGTGTCCGTATGCGTGGACGTTGTATTTTGGCTTCGCTATACGCAACGCATATCTAAATGAATTAAAACCAACTGAATACTGTTCACAAGACTCATAAGACACAATCATTTAAGGGTTAAAATTCTGGTGCACTGCGTAATGTGACACAACAGTATGAGGTTGATTTCCTGGAAGCGCTCCTACGGGCACAGCGGCAATAAAAGTGCCTCTGGTAAGAAACCTCTTTAAGTTTTTTGGATTGAAACCTGTATGGTTGTAAAGAGTAGCATCTCTAGTTTCGTTTGATATGCCGCTTTAAAAAAAAGACATTCATTTTTCGCACGTCAGTAAGTTAAGTCCTGATAAGTCCACATATGTGGAAAATGGGACCATTTTTCCCTCAAAAGTTGAAAAAATATGTTAGTTATTTTGAATAACTATAACACATCTGTGGGCCATTTAGCTTCATTTTAATATAAACTGTGTTATATTTTATTTTGTTATCACTGTTAATACGGTTCTATTCATTAACATTACCAAATTACCTTGTCTGTGAACAAATGTTGTTTTTACACCAGTCGAACATGCGCAGCTTGGACACCCCATTTTTTATTTCAATGCATTGCAGAGTTATACTGGCCAATTTATTTGACCCTTCCATCTAAAATAAAGTTATATTTTATACAAATATAACATGTGTAAATGTTTTGCTCTGAATTTGATTAAATATGTAAGTAACTTCTATCTCAGTCCTTTATGAATGGTGCACAACCTTGGTTGTTGAGATTGTATTCCCTCTCTTGTAGCTTAAATTCGATGTTGATATAAAAACAAGACTGAAGTTACATGATATTAATTGATTTTTGTATTTTCTTTTCTAGGTCTAGACAGGCAAAGAATTGGAGAGTGTTTTTTCAGTCATCTGGACATCTGGTGAAGTTACTGTAATATTGAAGTTTTTGAAAGGCCTTTACCTTTATGAGCAACATTTATGTTATTTTGGGTTGTCATTGTGTAATAAATGTTATGCTTTCAAAAAAGCCTCAATTGCTTCATACTTTTTAAAACTTGGAATAGATATAAATTAAATACTCTAACTCTGTAATCTAAATCTGTACATACTGTGGTTAGTTCTACAGTATGGACACTGCAATTTAATATACAACATACAAACAATTACCGTAATAAATTTTACTGTACAGCTAATGTACTCTATTTTAATATACATCATACAAGCAACTACCTTAATTAATTTTACAGTATGCCACATACTGTAAATCATTATACATTATGCTGTAAACTACTGTAGATAGTTTTACAGTAATTTTACTGTGGTATGGAATACAGCAGCTTGCTGGCTATTTGTTGCCAGTAAGTTACTGTTGATTTTACATATTTAAAAAAAGATTTTTATTTTTATTTTATTTTTTACAGTGTAATAAATACATTCCTACATATTTATTATGCATTTTCACATTGAGAATAAATGTATTCATGCAAAAGCTGAAAAATGTTGCTTTCAGAGGCTTTTTATGGAGTTAGAATGAAAATAAGGTGCATTTCAAACTGTTCTGAGACCAGTGCAGACAGACAGCACATTGGAGGTTAAGTCATTCACTAAATAGGGAGCAAGGAAGCAAGGGTGAATCCTATAGCTTTCTATGCAGCTAAGTGCATTCTAAAATCTGACCAAAAGTTCTGTTTCAGGCTGCAGATGATTTTTTGACTACTCAACATGTTTGGCAGACATGGGATGATGATAATCAGTAAATAGATTCAAAATTGTATAATGCAAAATTTTATTTGAACATGGTTGGCAGTGATTTGATGACGCTGGCCAATACTTTTAATTAGAATTATTTATTCAGCTTTATAGAAAATCAGCTGTAATGTCTGTAACATCTCAAAAACATGAATAACCAACACTCCTGGACACATAATAAAATATCTGATGAAAAAAAATCTACTTTCTATAGATTTTTTTCTAAGACTTTCTATAGCTTGATATTACTTAAAAGTTAGTCCTGCTGTCCACATATGTGGACATCAAATTTTAGGAAAACTATTTGCTCTAGAAATGTTATGAGGTGCTACTAGTCACAAATTAAAAAGGGAAATGGAAAATGCACACAGCAGTCACGCAGGGGTCTCAGGAGGTTAAATATGATGTAAAAGATTAAACCATTATTTTTAAAGGTGGAAATGTCACAGTATAACAGGGTTTGAATAGAAAGTAAAGGAACAAAAACAAATGTAGCAATTTTAATAAGGTATTTTGGAAAAGTATACAAACTCCATATACAGTGAAATCATAATATTTTAATTTTGATAAAAGCAACATTTGGTAGTTGTAAATTAATTATTAATACATTTGATTTTTTTATTTTTTTATTTTTTTTATTAATCAGGGGTCTATAAGCAAGAGTGGATTGATGTGTGCTCACCCATTCTTACTATCCTATGGAAACACTATCTGCATTAGAGATCCCACCAAGCTTTCACTGAATAAGATATTCCATGGAGGGAGTCTTGCACCTTTGCTTTTTTTGATTAAATGAACCTTATATTCCTGAGAACAGTCTGATGGTTGACAACTAAAGCTATCTTTCTGATTAAACTTTAAATGAGAAAAAGGGATACCAAAAGTGTGAATACCATGTCACCAGAACAAAGGCTGTTTTGCGTTTAAACACAAATCATGTCTGCTTCTAAATGACCAAAGAATTAGAAACAGCTTCACTTGAATTGGTAAGGGAAACAGAAGTAGCATTCTCTTTTATTAGAAATGTCTTCTGTTATTTGATACCGGTCCACTGCAGTGAGTGTTTGTGCCTTATTTGATAAGGGTACAGAAAACAAATCTGTTCAGATCTCACAAATGACTTCAGTCTGTATCTATTTCCAGAGTGTCTGCACACTGTGCCAGTGGCCTTCATGAGTCTGAGATTAGCTAAGCTGAATGCTGTCTAAAACAGCCAAAAGATATACAGTATACAGGACAGTGCATGTATTTACTGTATAATAGAATATAGATTGTCAAGCCTTTTCTGAAAATAAACACAGTGAATATTACTTTGGTGATGTATTATGTCCTATTGTTACAGGGTCAAATTCAGATCTGTATAAGCGCTCTGGTCCCCACCCTCCTTGCTTGCTTTCTGAATAAGGACTGAAATTAGATCTGATTCACAGTGGTTTACAGAGGACAAGATTGGCCAGTCGTTACTAACCTTATTTTGTTTCTCAATCAAAAAAATAAATAAATAAATAAATAAAAAAATAAAAGGAAGAAAACTTGAAAGACTTACTTGGCTGAAAGACATTTCTGAGGCAATAATGTTGTTTTAACATTCATTTATGGTGCTTCAGTGATGTCTGTGTTAGTAGTTCACAACTGGTTTTGCTTCTGGACCCAAATTTTACACTGGACATCAGGTGGTGACTCAAAAAAGTAACAAAATTGTTTATCATACAAAAATAAACAATAATGTATGTAAAATCAAATATTGAAATTTATTAATATTACCATGAATTGCATAGGCCCAGCAATATGCAAAATTGTGAACATGACATTGGCTGAATAGGAAAGCTGACAATATAATGCATAAACAACAGCAGAAGACAACAAATTACAATAAATGTACATTTTGTTTAACAAATACATACTTTAGACCCCTCTAAAAGATAACACAAACTAACATAAACTAAAGTAAATACTGTATGAGACCCCATCAACTGAAGATTAAATTCCATACATGCTAAACCCTCTGGCTGATTGCAATCTGAGTGAGTGGAGTGGGAATGGATGGAGGCAGGTTCTTCTTTGTCAACTCTATAGTCCAGTGCTGTGTCTGTTAACAGTGAGGCTTTGATGTAGCTCCATCCCTGATAACTGATACTGCTGCTGAACCCGACACCACTGCAGCACTTCAGAATGATGAAGCCACAGAACAGCGAGAGGAGAGATATATAAATTGATTTAATTATTTTGATTTTATTAGTTAATTTTTATTTGATCATTAATATAAATATGTATTATTTGTCAAATAAATGTAAACAAATATATATACAGTGCATCCGGAAAGTATTCACAGCGCTTCACTTTTTCCACATATTTTTATGTTACAGCCTTATTCCAAAATGGATTAAATTCATTATTTTCCACAAAATTCTACAAAAAATACCCCATAATGACAATGTGAAAGAAGTTTGTTTGAAATCTTTGCAAATTTATTAAAAATAAAAAACGATGTACATCACATGTACATAAGTATTCACAGCCTTTGCTCAATACTTTGTTGAAGCACCTTTGGCACCAATTACAGCCTCAAGTCTTTTTGAGTATGATGCTACAAGCTTGGCACACCTATTTTTGGGCAGTTTCTCCCATTCTTCTTTGCAGGACCTCTCAAGCTCCATCAGGTTGGATGGGGAGCGTCGGTGCACAGCCATTTTCAGATCTCTCCAGAGATGTTCAATCGGGTTCAAGTCTGGGCTCTGGCTGGGCCACTCAAGGACATTCACAGAGTTGTCCAGGAGCCACTCCTTTGTTATCTTGGCTGTGTGTTTAGCGTCGTTGTTCTGTTGGAAGATGAACCTTCACCCCAGTCTGAGGTCCAGAGCGCTCTGGAGCAGGTTTTCATCAAGGATGTCTCTGTACATTGTTGCATTCATCTTTCCCTCGATCCTGACTAGTCTCCCAGTTCCTGCCGCTGAAAAACATCCCCACAGCATGATGCTGCCACCACACCATGCTTCACTCTAGGGATGGTATTTGCCAGGTGATGAGCGGTGCCTGGTTTCCTCCAGACATAACGATTGCCATTCAGGCCAAAGAGTTCAGTCTTTGTTTCTCATGGTCTGAGAGACCTTCAGGTGCCTTCTGGCAAACTCCAGGCGGGCTGTCATGTGCCTTTTACTGAGGAGTGGCTTCCATCTGGCCACTCTACCATACAGGCCTGATTGGTGGAGTGCTGCAGAGATGGTTGTTCTTCTGGAAGGTTCTCCTCTCTCCACAGAGAAATGCTGGAGCTCTGTCAGAGTGACCATCGGGTCTATGGTCACCTCCCTGACTAAGGCCCTTCTCCCCCGATCGCTCAGTTTGGCCAGATGGCCAGCTCTAGGAAGAGTCCTGGTGGTTCCAAACTTCTTCCATTTATGGATGATGGAGGCCACTGTGCTCATTGGGACCTTCAATGCTGCAGAATTTTTCTGTACCCTTCCCCAGATCTGTGCCTCGATACAATCCTGTCTCAGAGGTCTACAGACAATTCCTTGGACTTCATGGCTTGGTTTGTGCTCTGACATGCGCTGTTAACTGTGGGACCTTAAATAGACAGGTGTGTGCCTTTCCAAATCATGTCCGATCAACTGAATTTAACACAGGTGGACTCCAATCAAGTTGTAGAAACATCTCAAGGATGATCAGTGGAAACAGGATGCACCTGAGCTCAATTTTGAGTGTCATGGCAAAGGCTGTGAATACTTATGTACATGTGATTTTTTTCAGTTTTTATTTTTAATAAATTTGCAAAGATTTCAAACAAACTTCTTTCACGTTGTCATTATGTGGTATTGTTTGTAGAATTTTGAGGAAAATAATGAATTTAATCCATTTTGGAATAAGGCTGTAACATAACAAAATGTGGAAAAAGTGAAGTGCTGTGAATACTTTCCGGATGCACTGTATATATATATATATATATATATATATATATATATATATATATATATATATACACACACATACACAATAATAACAAGATATAGAAAGTCAGATTTGTTTAATCAAATTGTTTATTGTTTATTATGTTTCCAGGAGTGATAGTTATTCATATTTTTGAGACGTTAAAGACATTACAGCTGATTGTGTAAAACTGCTTTAAAACAATGTTGAAGCATTTTGCCAATCAAAAATGAGCATTATTAAATCTGACAGTAACAATTTCTGTGAAGCCCATATTTATAATGCACTGGAAAGGCATTATAAATGCATTATACTGCATTAATAATGTCTCATAATCCACCTTCTAATGTGTTATAACTTTTAATAAATAATATACTATAAGTTATAATACATTATACTGTAATACTTCTTCTATTCATAGTTATACCTTAAAAATATAATGCATTATAACACAATCAGCATCCAATTTTATCTGCAGGAGTTTTTAAAGTTAATCGTATAAGTGCTGCCATGCAAAAACAACATTGTGCCAACAGTCATTAAGCTTTATGACGTTATCATATACAATTAAAAGTGGACTTTGCCTGCTTTAGGTAAAGTTACAAAAGCAATGTCTTTTAATAAACATTGTAAGATACTATACATCACAAGTCAAGCTTAATAATGGTATTTATATAAAAATACATCTTAAAATAAGATGCACAAACATTACAGTTTATTGAATAGAGTCCATTATAGAATCAGTTTGATTTCTTTCGTTGTTAGGTGTATTTTGTGTAAGTAACAAAGATTTGGCTTCGTTTGTGCTCAACATGCATATTTTTATTTTCTCTCGAATGAAAGTTACTGATATTTTTTAACCTTGTAGCTTTACAAATGTTTGTTTTAATGTCCCAAAATGTACACTGAATGTGTGTTCCTTTTAATTTTGTGCATTTGTATATAACTTTCATTTTACAAGCTTGGCTTGTAATCAGTAATGTAGTCTAGGGCATACGCAGGCATACGCCATACGCCCACTTAACTTTCTTAAAATTTTGCGCATGCCAACCTAAAATAAGTGACGATACGTATGTCCGCCAGAACAACAAGTAGGCTTCAGACTTGAAACGTTTAATCTACTAACACGATGCAACAGCAACGGTAAGTGAATTGTGTTTTTTATTTTATTATAAACGTGTACAGAGCTTCTCTCTAAACGCGTACGGAGCAGCGGGAGCGCAACTGATGGCACTGGCAAGACAGACAGTCCGACTAAGCTGATCCACCAGTCAGAATCCCTTTGCAATGCATTCATATATGGGCTTCATAGAAAGTTTTAGCAATCTGATTCAAAGTAATGGACAGCATCATCCAATCACTGCCAACCATGTTAAAATAAAAATACACGTTATAAATTAAAATGCTAATCTTTTGACTCAAACAGGTTTCAAAATAAAAACTTAATTAGGTTTCTTACCAGATGTAGTGTTGCTGCCGTTTCTCCTAAAGACAAACTCTGCTGTGTTCGGTGCCATGTTGTTTTGTCACATTACACCTTACATCGAAAGTTTGACTCTTTACTGACAGCCCAGAGTCTTCTGAACTAAGATCAGTCAGTTTAAATGAATTCAAATTATACGTTGCTTATTTCGGAGCCAAAATACAATGTCCAAGTAAAAAGAAGCGGGGTCGCACGATGATATACATTTACTCTGTATATTCACGAGTTCACCTGCCCATATAATCTTAAAATAATAGGTAAACATATGTTGCTTGCTGTCCGCAAAGGAGGAACTCGAGGATGAGGCTACACTCAAGCACTTATTTACCCCCCCTTGGGACGATGAAAGGATTAGGATAGCTATAAGACAGGAAGTCTTAGAATAGGTGAGGATATGGGAGGTTGAGGGATGCCGGAAGGTTTGTTGCCAGGTAAAGGTAAGCAGTGGCTTATATATTCTACAGTTAATTGGTTGATTAGATGGGCAGGTTCCTCCCAAATCTTCATTTATGAACTCCATTTCACAAGTTTGCCTGCCCATGTAATCTTTAGATAATAGGTAAACTTATGTTGCTTGCAGTTTGCAAAGGAGGGGCCCGAGGATGAGGCTCGACTTGACCACTAATTTACCCCCCCAAAAGTGCTTAAAGTAAAATAAGGACAGTGAGCATGTAAATAAATCTTTAGAGTATATTCTGAGACGTATATGCAAATATGTTGTATTATGCTACAGCTGAGCCGAGTATTAAGCGCAATGTTTAGGCCCCAAAAAAATGTGACAACAGAGGGAACATCAACATTTATGAGAGAAGTACTAATGAGAGCTAGGGCTGTAGAGGTATCACGCCCCCAGATGTAGATAAGTAAAACTGGCAGGAGCAGGAGCTGCGAAAAGACTGAGAGACTTGGCTTTTGTAGCTTGAGTAACCCCCATCACTGAGCTCACAACAATCAAGTGCGGGGGTTTCCAAATATTGTTTTTACAATGGTCTGATAGACCTTTCCTGTCAACAGTTCTCTGATCTGACAAAAAGCTCAATAATTATAAATCCATTTTGGGAAAGCTGTTGTGCAGTCATAGCTCAAGCTCCTGTGAGGAATAAGAAGTTGGAAAAAGTTACCTGAACAAAACTGATGAGATAAAGATGAAGGATTAAGGATGCTTAAATGAGAAATTAATTTGTATTCCTGTTTATGCTAAAGGGAGTGAAGAAAAAGGTGACTGTGCCACCTGTGAAGGTGGCAGTGGGGACATCCGCAGACACACTTGTACAGGAAACGTCCTGGTTACTTTCATAACCACCGTTCCCTGATGAAGGGAACGAGACATTGTGTCGATGTAGTGACACTAGGGATCACCCTTGGGAGCCCCAAACACCTCTGATCTTTGAGAAACTAACTGATGCATGCCACTACCCCAGACATATGGGTATAAAAGGAGCTGGCTCGTTTTTGTCCCTATCTGTCACTCACTCGATGTTGTGTCGATGTAGTGACACTAGGGTTCCCTATATGAAACACCATAACTAGCTGAACTGTGTTACGTGGACTGGCGGTGCGAGACAGGCAGACCATTGCGTGCCTCGTAGCCAGCGCATCTGGCCATCACGTAGCCTTCCCCAACGCTCCTGCGAGCATCGTACGGTCCCCTGCACCTCGGGGACAAGTCGACTGCCCAAAAAAGTGGACAGGCTACCCCAGCCATGGCCTCTTCTCTTCTTTCTTCTCCCCCAAAAAGAGTGGAAATCGATCGACTGGGGGCCATAAGTGTCTGCGTCAGGGGGGTGTCACTCCCAAGGGGAAGACACTGCGGAGACCACACCCTGTCCAAAGGGGAGGTAATGTGTGGAAATACGTCACATGGTCTTACTGAGTTTTGTCGGCAGTGTCGCATGTGGAGAAGTCCCCGTGGTAGGTCGTACCCAGAGGGGACGGAGCTCTACAAACACGGCGAAGATGCGGGTTTAACAACGGGGAAACCGTCTTGTGGAAGATACATCACACAGGGTTACAGACAGGCAACCAGCGCATGTGGAGCACCTACCCAGGTACAGGGCCTACTAGCACACGTACTGGGCTGGCATCGAGTTTCTGCCTGCCACAGGCCTAAGGAGGAAGGACATCCAGGTTCCACGGTCTTGTGAACATGGCTGGGGGGTAAAGGTGCACGTCTCCCCCTCCAGGAGGGGAAAGGCACTGTACGCAAGCAGTACACCCAGCCAGTTGTCCCGCACACTTACCTGGTCGTACCTGACAATACATGGGATGAAACTGGCTCAATCCGGAGATTGTAGAATCTTGCGAATGTATTGGGTGTTGCCCAGTCCACTGCTCTACAGATGTCTGCTAAAGAGGCGCCACTGATCAGGGCCCAGGAGGCTGCCACACTCCTGGTAGAGTGTGCTTGTAGCCCCAAGGGGGCGGCACGTCCTGGGCATGATATGCCAAGGCGATGGCGTCAATGACCCAGTGGGCGATCCTCTGTTTGAAGACAGCGCTTCCTTTCCGCTGTCCTCCAAAGCAGACAAAGAGCTGCTCAGAGCGTCTAAAGCTCTGCGTGCGATCCAAATAGATGCGCAAAGCACACACCGGACACAGCAACAACAAGGCTGGGTCTGCCTCCTCCTTGCAGGTTCGCCACCTGATCCTGAAACAGGGTCGTGGGAACTTTGGGCACATATCCCGGTCGGGGTCTCAGGACCATGTGAGAATATTCCGGACCAAACTCCAGGCACGTGTCGCTGACAGAGAACACCTGAAGGTCCCCTACCCTCTTGATGGACGTGAGCGCAGTCAGGAGGGCAGTCTTCAAAGAGAGTGCCTTTAGCTCAACTGACTCCAGAGGCTCAAACGGGGCTCCCCGCAGGTCCCGTAGGACCACGGAGAGATCCCATGAAGGAATGAGGTGCGGTCTGGGAGGTTCAGCCTCCTCGCACCTCTAAGGAACCTGATAATCAGTTTGTGCTTCCTGAGAGACTTACCGTCAACTGTGTCATGGTGTGCCGCTATAGTGGCCACGTACACCTTCAAGGTGGAGGGGGACAGCCGCCCCTCCAGCCTCTCCTGCAGGAAGGAAAGCACCGACTCGACTGCATGTCTCTGGGGGTCTTCGCGTCGGGAGGAGTGTGAGGTCCAAGAACCAAGTCTGGGTGGGCCAGTAAGACCTGCTCCTCGTTCTCCCTGACCTTGCACAGGGTCTGTGCAAGTAGGCTCACTGGGGGAACGCGTACTTGCGTAACCCCTGGGGCCAGCTGTGTGCCAGCGCGTCTGTGCCTAGGGGAGCCTCGGTCAGGTCGTACCAGAGCAGGCAGTGGGAGGATTCCCGGGAAGTGAACAGGTCTACCTGCGCTCGACCGAATCGACTCCAAATCAGCTGGACCACCTGGGACCTCCACCGAGGATGCCATATGCCCCAAGAGCCTCTGAAATTGCTTCAGTGGGACTGCCGTTCTCAGCCTGAACGATTTCAGGCAATTCAGCACCAACTGCGCACGCTCGCTCGTGAGGCACGCCATCACCCAGACTGAGTCTAACTCCAACCCGAGAAAAGAGATGCTCTGAACCGAGGAGAGCCTGCTCTTTTCCCAGTTGACCCGAAGCCCCAGTTGGCTTTGGTGCCTGAGCACCAGGTCCCTGTGCGTACACAACAAATCCCGAGAGTGAGCTAGGATTAGTCAGTCGTCGAGATAGTTGAGGATGTGGATGCCCACTTCCCTTAGCGGGGCAAGGGCTGCCTCTGCAACTTTCGTGAAGACACGTGGCGACAGGGACAGACCGAAGGGGAGGACCTTGTACTGGTACGCCCGGCCCTCGAAAGCAAACCGAAGGAAGGGCCTGTGTCGAGGTAAAACTGAGATGTGGAAGTACATGTCCTTCAGGTCTAATACCGTGAACCAATCTTGAAGCCGAACGCTTGTTAAAATGCGTTTCTGCATCAGCATCTTGAACGGGAGTCTGTGCAAGGCCCGGTTCAGAACTCGCAGGTCCAAGATTGGCTGCAACCCACCGCCTTTCTTTGGTACGATGAAGAAGGGGCTGTAGAACCCCTTCTTCATCTCGGCTGGAGGAACAGGCTCTGTCGCATCCTTCCGCAGATGGGTCACGAACTCCGCACGCAGGGCAGTGGCATTTTCACCCTTCACAGATGTGAAACGGACACAATTGAACCTGGGCAGATGCCTGGCGAACTGAATCGCATAGCTGAGTCGAACGGTTGCGGTCAGCCATCGTGATGGGTTGGAGAGTGCACGCCATGCCTCCAAACTCTGGGCAAGGGGGACAAAGGGGACAATCGCATCGGATGTACTGGCAGGTGGGGCCTTGTGGTGGGGCGGAGCCTGAGGCACCATGTTGACAAGGCTCGAGCCCCGAACTCATGGCTGTGCTGAGTCTGGGGACATTGAAGCATTACCTGGCTCCGGATACCCACCATAGGACCGGGCAGGGATGAGGGAAGAGGAAAATCGTCCTCGTAGTCCGTCAAAACCGCCCTGGCGTGGGTGTTTGTGCCACAGCTGGGCGCGCAGGGGCAGGGGGCCACCTCTGGGTACCCATGCCTGCCGTAAAGGTGCAGTGCCTGGCGGTCGTGATAACGTGGCCGTGAACACCGGATGTGTGACCCAGGGAATGAAGAAGCCACTCTTTTATTGACAATGTGGGTACCACAGCCCTATGGGCATGTGGCAAAAAGGAAACAAAATATTCTCCTCCCGGCCCTCAACCGGGGGATGGAGTGGTCTGTTTACCACCTCCAATGCAGCGGGTCTCCACATCCCTGGGTCTCCCATCTCAGGGGCACTTCGAAGCCTTAATCGGGTTCTTGGCAGCAGGCCTGGAGACGGGGACGTCTGCTTCCTGTGGGTGGCTCCACGCCGGGACTGGGCCGCCGGGGTGGGCTGTGGTGGAGCCGGTGTTTTTGTCGCAGGGAGACGCCCTTGGCAACGAGCAGACGGGGTGTGGGATCTTGATCCGCGCCAGGGCAGGATGTGCTGAATAGCCTCTGTCTGCTTCTTAACCACCGAGGACTGCTGGGAAAAGTCCTTGACGGTGTCTCGAATAGATGGGGGCGTCAAGGAACCGTGCCTTGTCAACCTCCCTCATCTTGACCAGGTTGAGCCAAAGGTCGCACCATGACCTTCGTCACCCAGAGAGCTAGATCGGTCACCGAACACAGCTCCTGCATCGATCCCGGGTCAGAACTACCCTCGTGCAGTTCTTTTACTCAGTAAGACCAGGGTGGAGGCTGCCTGTCCATAGGCCTTAGCCACCAGAGACGACATAAACCTACAGGCCCTGGATGGGAGTCTCATGCGTTTCCGCCAGGTGGCGGCGTTCTGTGGGCACAGGTGCACCGCAACAGCCTTATCCACCTGGGGAATCGGCGAGTACCCCCTGACAGCCCCACCATCGGGGGTAGTGAGAGCAGAGGAGCTGAGAGAATGGGTCCGGTCAGTGAGAGGTGCCCATCACGACCTCATTAGCTCCTCATGCACCTCCGGGAAGAAAGGGCCCTGAGCGGCGCTCTGAGCCCAGGAACCAATCGTCAAGCCATGAGGGTTCAGGGGGGAGTGGAGGGTTCCACTCCAGCCCGACACTCGCAGCCGCCCGGGCAAGCATGGCCACCAGCTCCGTGTCGGCCTGCGACTGGGCGACTGCACCATAAGGTGGGAGCCCAGCCGAGTCCTCAGCATCAGACTGGATGAGCTCGCTCTCCAATGCTGCGATCGACAGCTCATCCTCTTTGCGAGCCCCAAATGAGACCGCGAACTCACCCTGAGACGAGCCTGCGGTCTTATCCCAGAACTCGACCGGGGCGAACGAGCGTGCTGGGGAATGGGAGGTCTATGGGGGGGTTTCCCGGCAGATTGGCTCCCATTAGGGTCCCCAAATCGCCCCCGGTGCTAACTGATGCAGCCTCAAACCAGTAGGTAGAAGGACAGTGGCAGGGAACCGCTGGGGTGGCTTTCCCTCTGATGAAGGAAAGCCACTATCGCAACGTTGCAATGGTCATGTTCTCACAGTGAGGGCATGACCCGTCCACGAACGCCATCTCCGCGTGGGCAGTGCCCAAGCACATGAGACAGCGATCGTGGCTGTCGGAAGCGGAAAGATAACGACCGCAACCAGGAATTAAACACAAACAGAAAGCCATCTTTAAAAAGACGCTCTCCGTAAGTACCACTCTTTTAGAAGGAAAATATACTCTTTTAATGGAAGAATATACTCTTTTAGGCTGCTGAAGTGCCCAGGGGCGTTCTCTGCACTCCACCGGTGCACGAGGGGGAGGAACCGCAGTAATGCGTTGTATATCCAACAGCTTTTCGAGGTGAATGGATCGGCAGAGTAATTCGGCTCGCTGAACACAACCGCTCGGCTCCGAAATGAAAATCTGAATGAGTGGTTGCGAGCCGGCTCCTTTTATACCCTTATGTCCAGGGGGAGAGGCATGCAAATTCCACTCACCAATTCCCAAGATCAGAGGTGTTTGGGGCTCCCAAGTGCGATCCCTAGTGTCACTACATCGACACAATGTCGAGTGAGTGACAGATAGGGAACAGTACATCCTTGGACGTCTGCAAATAGAGTGGTAAATGGAGGCATAAGAAAGCCTACAAGCATCTGTTGGGCCTCATGTATTCAGATAGAAGACAAAGGCAGGCCTAACACAGTCGTAAAAACCTAACTCAAGCCCCCACATTCCAAGTCGTAAATTATACTGATAAAAATCAAACAAAGGGAGTCCAAAACAGACTACAAATCCCATGAAGCCTTGCTCACTAAAGGATCGAACTCTCAACTCCTATTGGATGAGGCACACAACAGAATGTCCCTCAAACCATGACATCATCAGGAGTAGAAATACCTCTGAAATGCTTTCGGGATTTGCTTCCAGCAACTTTGTTCACCGAGTATAGACGTAGTTTATCGCTGCTATCAGGTGCAACCTTGTGGAACAAGGAAGTAACTTCTGACTTGAAACTGTGGCCATACAATCTCCATCTCGCTGGACGAGTTGAGATTACTCTGTGTTCAACCGAACACTCTAATGGATCCGAAGGAGACCGCCGAGCAATTCGCATCTTCATCCGTTTGCCTACAGAAGTGAAGAGATTAAAGATTTCTCTTCCATCTTCAATCAAGTCGACATTTCTGAGTTCTCCGCCAGCCCGCCGAGAAACAACAGCCGTACCGCCCGCCGACAGAGCGAGGAAACGGCCTCCCGTCATCACCCGAGCCTCAAGGAACCGGGTCAGAGTTAAAGGACGGAGTAAAAGACATTCTACCTGTGTCCTCATGCGATTCAAGTAAGAGGTTTACGTCTGGGCAGAGATAGAATATTATAATGTGTTATTCTTGTGTTTCAAAGGTTTTTTTTTGCTTGTACAGTTTATGGACTGCCATGTCCGCTCATTATTAATACTCAGGGTATTAATTATCACGAATTTGTTTTGCTGTATTGTGGTCCAACCTAATTGGATTGTTGTGCAATTTTGCCATCGCGGGTGAGACAGCAACTGAGTTCATCCATTAAAGAGTCAAATAACACGGGACTTTTACGAGCTGTCCACCGCGTCTCTGAGTGATAAACTAACAGTTGCTTTCTCTCCCACTATCGCGAAATCGGCTTTAGGGCTGTCACTTAATTCTCTCTCTCTCTCTCATACTAACCCCCCCCCCCCCCACACACACACACACACCTTATGTGTTATAGGGTTATTTTTATTTCCATGTCTAATCATATCACTGTTTAGTTTGTAGTTGTAAGTCAGAAGTTTATTGACTGCATTGTATTAATTATTAATTGATATTACTGCATAAATAAACTTTGTTTATATTACAAAGAGAAGTGTTTTGGTTTGTTTTGCATATGCCTGTGTCATGCTAACGGGATGTCAGTGCTCGGATTCAAACCTTCATTCATTGTTTTTTTCCCGAAAATCGATATTCTTCGGATGTCGATTTTCCTAAGAAAACAATCTAATATTGAGACTGTTTTACTATTTGGTTATTAGTCCCTGATTTCAGGGTGGTGCCCCGTCAATGTTAATCCTTATTAATATTCTATTGATTTTTGATAATTGATAATTATCTTTGATGATTGTTGAATTTGAATGATCAATAAGCTAGTGTTAATTTTAATTAATGTTTCATCGATGTTAACAATTAACGGTTGTCTTTAATAATTGCTGATTTAAAGGATTAAAAAAAGCTAACACTGATTCTCATCAATGTTCTATTGATTTTAATAATTAATAATTATCTTTGATAATTATTAATTATTGCTAATAACCAAACTTGCTCCTAAACGTAGCACACTACATTTACTGGAGCCCCATATGAGGTTTTAATGAGTTAGATTTAATTGATTAATTTAAATATTAATTAATAACTACAGAAATAATTATTAATTATTTCTGATAGTAACACTGATCTAAACAACCAGTAAAGCCCTACACATCCCTGCAAGAATGTGGGGACAATCCCTGTACATGCGCTTTATAGAGCAGTAGAAAACCTGTGACACCTGATGAGAGAAATTAATACAGAGCACGGAAAGGCATATGTGTGCAAACACATTTGAAGAGAGGGGAATCAGACAACTTCAGGCATCTTTGGGATAGACATATAGAGAGAGCTACAATGAAATTGGCACACACATCAAACAGATATAATAGATCAAGCACTTGTAGACATCCGCTGAAGGCAAACATACCCGCAGAAACCCCTATATGTGCATGAGCAATGATAACAGATAATGGTCGAATGCAAGCATATTGGAAAAGTCAAGATGCTCCTGCAGCAGTACAGTCCTGTAAAGAGAATGGACGATCTGTTAAAATAAGCGGGTGAACACAAATATGCAACTGTGAATAGCAGTGCTGTTACTAATTTAGTTTTACTACTAAGTTCTCCAGCACACACACACACACATTTGTACCCTAAAGTAAGATAAATCGGACTACAACATCCCTTTTGGGACATAAATTAAACAATCATTATTTCTTTATTATTTTTTAATAATGCAAAGTTTCCTGTTAGGTTTAGGGTGTGGACTAGTGTTAGTTTATAGTAATTATAGTTAACTTTATATGAAAAAACAGAGGTCTATGATTTGTCCCCATTTAGATAGCTTAGCAAACGTGTGTGAGTGTGTGTGACTTCAGTCTATAGCTGTAATCAGGTGTTCTTGTTTAGCTCAAACATGACAGGACAAGCAAACTGAACGTTACTATTGCTAATTCACTCTTTAACAGCTTCAGTGCCACTGCACTTGCAGTGAAAAAAGAAAAAGAAAAATAGACTTAATGAGAATAAAAGAGTACAGCAATTCATCAAACTTCTCATCAAAGCCCTAATCACATAATTTAGCCATTTCGGAAAGGCCTAACCTGTGGTTAGGGGGAGGGGGTTGACCTCCCTGCCTGGGCATTGCTGATTCCTCCTGCACAACAACAGGTCCCACGAGAGCTCAATCCCATGCGCTGGTAACCACCACCCAAGATGGCTCAAGTATGTCTCTGAGACTTCTGTTATAGACCTTTTTCATCTGGAAGCATCAGTCTAATTGGCATCTGCTAAACATATTAAATATCATATTTGTAAACATTCTAAATCACAACATCTCAGACACATCTGCTGAATGTCTTATTGACTTCCTTATTCATTCCGCATTGGAGCAGCAACCACCGCAGCCCAAAAAGGTCTACCTGTGCAGCAAATTCAATCTCTCGGCTGTTGGTCTTCAGACACACTCCATAGTCACATCAGAACAAACCATTTCCATGTCAGAAGAGCTCACCAAATTCTAATTAGCTAATTTGCCCTTAAAAGAATCACCAGTTCAGTCATCCTCTCCAATCATCTTGCACTCTTGTCCAATGAAAGGGTATATGCATATGGGCATACATGTGCATGCTGCTCGTACATTCGTTTATAAGTATGCATGTGTGCATATCTATAATACGCATGCGTTCGTAAGTGTTTAGTCAAACATGAAAGAATAAATTACTTCATTAATAAATATTATCAAGATAAACTCGGCTGTCGGACATAGCTCGAGGTTTTGCTGATTTCCAGGGCCTCTATAAAGCTTTCAATTCCATCATTCGAGCGCTGTGCTAGCTCTCCCGTTTGAGCACGATTTGAGTTACCACGCTCCAGCCGTGAGCTCCTCCCATTCGAATGCTGTGTGAGCTTCCAGGCTACAGCCATGGGCTCACCCGTTTGACTGCTTATACCACGACAAGCACTCCATCTCATAAATCATCATCATCCAACATACATGCTTCATCACTGCTACCAAAGCCTCACATGGCTTCTTTTAGTTAAATACTTCCTAACACTTTTTGGCAGGGGACAGTTTCTTATAAAGAATCCAGTAGGTGCAATTCACAGTATCTCATTAAACTAAGGTCAGGGAGGACGAGGAGCAGATCATCCTAGTAGCACCTACTGGCCCACCCAGACGTGGTTCTCGGTTCTCACACTCCTCGCGACAGCCCCCCCCCCCCCCCCAGTGCACCATCTGGCACCCGCGACCAGACCTCTGGAATCTCCATGTCTGGTCCTTGGACGGGATGTGGAAGACCTAAGTGGTCTCGCTTTCCCTAAGTGGCTCACTTTCCCAATCATTATCGATGGAAGCAATTGTCATTATCAGCAGTTTTTGGAAGGCACCTCGGACTCAGGTTGTGTCTTGAGCTCAAGCCCTCTATTATGGACAGCAAGCCAAACATTTTTACCTTCTCTTCCATTCAAAGATTACATGAACATGCGAACTCATGAAATGGAGTTCTTAACAAAAGCTCAGGAAGATCATGTGTATTTAATTCAACCAATCAACACTGGAGTAAGCGTATATAAGCCACTGCTTACCTCTGTCCTGCCACAGTTCATCCGGCAATCCTCCTCCACCCTAAACTCCACCTTCATGGCTAGTTACTACTAAATCAGACAAGGATGTTTTGGGGGGGTGCGCTTGGGTCGAGTCTCGAGCGCGAGCCCTCCATTATGGACAGCAAATAAAGATGTTTACCTTCTCTTCCATTCAAAGATTACATGCGAACTTGTGAAGGCACCAATTGATTACTACATTCATCTCCACTGTGAAAGCTTAAAGTTATTTTTTATTACTTTAATAATTTTAATAATCTATCAGTACAGAAAATCTTCTGGTGCAAGGATGGCACTAACAGACCATGGCTTTCATACTGCCAAGAAAGATATGCATTTCATTTCATTGTCTGCATGGCATCTAACAACTCTCATTCATTCATAAGTGGCATGACGGACTGGATGCATGTTCACCAATGCACAGAAGAACATGAAAAGACCATGGCTCACAGAATCTGTGCAGAGGCATACTTTTTAAATCTTCTAAATCTTTCATTAAAAGTGTACTGAGTGGAAGTCAGTTGTCTTCATACAGGGAACAAGTCAGGAAAAAATGACAAGTTTTGGAGAGTGTAGTTGGTGTTGTGAAAATGATAGGCAAAAGAGGCTTTAGTTATAGGTCAGTGAATGAGGCTGCATACATGCTTGATATTGATCATATAGTCCTGATAAGCAAGTATGATGTGTGTCTGAAAGAATATTGAAAAATCCAAGAAGATACATCAGACTGGGGCAAAAGGCAGAAGTTCATTGGTTGTTACTGTGTGCAAGAACCGTTAATTCTGTCATTGACACCATTCAGCCACTTATTCAGGAGACCATTATGAAAGACATCAAGAATGCTGGAATGTTCTCAGTGCAGATCAACACTACACAGGTTGTCATGTCCCAAGTCTAGTGTTCTGTTGTTCTGAGATATGTCAAAGGCACCATTCATGAGAGCCTTATCTTCATTGTGAAGTGCAAAGTTTTGTCAATCTGCTTTCAGAACTCAAATTGAACTTGTGCAATTACATTGGACATGCCACAGATGGTGCATCTAATATGCAGAGCTAAAACAAAGGCATTTCTTCACTGATGTTGAAAGTGCCCCCAAATCAAGTGCATTTATTTTGTCATGCACATGTTCTTAACCTTGTTCTGGCTGACACAACCCAATCAGTCACTGGAAGTGGATCACTGTTTACACTGTTCAATTACATTGCTGTGTTCTTTCAAGAGTCATACAAAAGGATGAATGTGTGGGAGAGTGAGAGCCAGGGCAAGAACCATTGATGCCTCTCTTGTATAGACGCAGTGGTGGGCCAAGGATGATGCTCTCAGGAAAGTGTTTGAATCATTTGGAAATCCAAATAATGGTCTCTATGTGAATGTCATCCTTGCATTAACAGCTATACAAAAAGAGGAAAACATGAAAAAAACAGCTTGCTTTCAAGCACAATGATTTGTTGAGGCTCTGCTCAAGTGTGAGATAATACTAACAGCACAAACTTTCTGCAGGATTTTTGAGCAGACATATTAATTTAATTAATTAATTAATTTTATTTATTTATCACATATTAAACATATACAGTGAAATTCTTTTTTTTCCCCCACATATCCCAGCTAAGCTGGGTCAGAGTGCAGGGTCAGCCATGATATGGCACCCCTGGAGCAGATAGGGTCAAGGGCCTTGCTCAAGGGCCCAACAGTGGCATCTTGGCAGTGCTGGGGCTCAAACCCCCAACCTTCTGATCAGTAACCCAGCCTTAACCACTGAGCCACCACTGCCCTACCATTGTCCTAGTACTTGCAAACACAGCGGATGGAAATTCTGTCTTCCTATAGAATGGTTATGGCTACTCATTTAAGTCTAAAAAGCATGTCAAGAGACTTTGTCTGTCAACACAGCTGCCGACAAAATTGCAGGAGCAGGACAAAGAGATGGAGCTGGAAGTTCAGGCCACATTGCCACAAAAAATAAGGAAGAAGACCACTAAACCTGGAGAGACAGCTCATGCTGACACTGTCACAAGTCCAGTAAAGGCTTATGAAGTCACAGTCCACAATCAAATCATGGATACAGCTACAGACAATGCATAGAAGGTTTCTGGGTAATGTCACACTCTACACTGACCCGGCCCTTCTTGATCCCAGAAATTTAACTCAATTGAAGACCTCCTCTCTTCCACAGTAAACATTCCTATAGCGTCTGTTGAGGTTTGACAAGGAAGTAACTGTTAATAATTTACAATGTGAATTAAGCAGTTTTGCTCAACAGTGGGAAAGACTAAAATTGTCTCCATTAGACCAATACAAGATCAGAAGAGTAGAGTATGAGAGTGAAGAGGAGGATGAAAAAATTCATGCAATGACTGCCCACTGTGTTGCTACCAGATTCTCAAGAGGTTTAATATGCTTACAGATGCCTACCATCTCCTAGGCCTTGCATACAAATTCCTACTCACCCTGTCTATCACCCAAATCACCTGCAAATGTACATTTTCAACACTCAAGTTTGTTAAAACCAGACTCAGAAGCAAGCTCTCACAAGAGCATTTGGAGGCTATTATGTTGATGGCAACAGAGACGGACATCCTGTTCACTCTTGACTCTGATTTGATCATTAACAATGCTGCAGAGAAAAGTGAATTATTTAGAAAGCTTCTGCTGTAGGCACCGGCAGTCATGATAAACCTCTTTGGCTGGTCAATCAAAAAGCAGGGCAACCAACAAAAGAAAGCTATGTCTATGGTTACAATTGGAATTTCGCTATGCAAGCATTTAGTTTTGGTATTCATTAGAAGTCTTAAGTAAAAATAAAAATGATGAGTACTTTATAGTCTGACCAACGAAAAATTATGGCCATTTTCTTATTTCTTATTTGGATTTCAGCTTGCTGTACATACTGTACATCAGAATCATCCTGGTTACTTTCGTAACCTCCGTTCCCTGATGGAGGGAACAAGACGTTGTGTCAGTGTTGTGACACTAGGGGTCACTCTTGGGAGCCCCAAACATCTCTGCTTTTTTGAAAAAAGGCCAATGAGAATTGGCGAGTGGAATTTGCATGTCACTCCCCCGGACATACGGGTATAAAAGGAGCTGGTATGCAACCACACATTCAGGTTTTGTGCTGAGGAGCTGAAACCAGCTGATCCCGGCCATTTCAGCAGGTAGTTCAGCGTTGTGGCAAGAGGGACACAACGTCTCATTCCCTCCATCAGGGAATGGAGGTTACGAAAGTAATCAGGACATTCCCTGTCTGTCACTCACTTGACGTTGTGTCAATGTAGTGGCACTAGGGGTCCCTATACAAAACACCACAACTATCTGAACTGTGTTACGTGAACTGGTGGTGTGTGATGGGCAGACCACTGTGTGCCTTGTAGCCAGCACATCAGGCCATCACGTAACCTCCCCCAATGCTCTTATGAGCGTCGAACGGTCCTTCAGGAATAAGTCGACTGCCCAACGATAGGGACAGGCTAGCCCAGTTGAGGCCTCTTTCCCTCTCTTTTCTCCCCCAAAAAAGTGGAATTTGTTAACCGACTGGGAGCCATAAGTGTCTGCGTTGGGGGGTGTCCCTCCCAAGGGGAAGACACTGTGGAGACCACACCCCGCCCAAAAAGGGGGGGGGTATTTTGAGTGGAATATGTCACATGGTCTTACCGAGTCTTGTCGGAAGTATGTCATGTGGCAGGCCCTACCCGAAGGGGGAGGAGTTTCTACAGAGCATGGCAACCGGGGGCAGAGGGGCCTCTGCCCAAGGAAGATGCAGTTTGCCAACAGGGAAATTATTTTGCGGAAGATATCACATGGGGTCGCCTTCGGGGAACCAGCACATGTGGAGTACCTACCTCAGTACAGGGTCTCATTAGCGCACGTACTGGGCTGGCAGTGAGTTTCTGCACAAACTCAACTGCCAGAGGGCTAAGGAGGAAAGTCATCCATGGATCACAGTCTGTGAACATGACTGGGAGTCAATAGCGCACGTCTTCACCTCAAGGGAGGGGAAAGGCGCTATGCGCAAGCAGTACACCTGGCCAGCTGTCCCAGAACTTACCTGCTCATGCCTGCCAATACACAGAACGAGACCAGCTCAACCCGGAGATTGTAGAACCTTGTAAAGTTGTTAGGTGTTGCCAAGCCCGCTGCTCTGCAGATGTCTGCCAAAGAGGTGCCACTGGCCAGAGCCCAGGAGGCCACCACACTCCTGGTAGAGTGGTCTCATAACCCCGCAGGGGGTGGCACGTCCTGAGCCTGATATGCCATCGCGATGGCATCAATGACCCAGTGGGCGATCCTCTGTTTGGAGACAGCGCTTCCTTTCCGCTGTCCACCAAAGCAGACAAAGAGCTGCTCGGAGCTTCTAAAGCTCTGCGTGCGATCCAAATAGATGCGTAAAGCTCGCACCGGACACAGCAATACCAAGGCTGGATCTGCCTCCTCCTGGGGCAGCACTTGAAGGTTCACCACCTGATCCCTAAAAGAGGTCATGGGAACCTTGGGCACATAGCCTGTTCGGGGTCTCAGGATCACATGAGAGTAAGCCGGACTGAACTCCAGGCACGATTCACTGACAGAGAACGCCTGCAGGTCCTCTACCCTTTTGATGGAAGTGAGCGCAGTCAGGAGGGCAGTCTTCAAAGAGAGTGCCTTAAGCTCAGCTGACTCCAAGGGCTCAAAGGGAGCTCCCTGTACACCCCGAAGGACTACAGAGAGGTCCACGAGGGGACGAGGCATGGTCTGGAGGGATTCAGCCTCCTAGCGCCTCTCAGGAACCTGATGATCAAGTAGTGCTTCCCCAAGTACTTACCATCTACTGCATCGTGATGAGCCAAAATAGCGGCTACATACACCTTCAGGGTTGAGGGGGACAGCCGACCCTCCAGCCTCTCCTGCAGGAAGGAAAGCACCGATCCGACTGCGCATCTCTGGGGGTCTTCATGTCGGGAAGAACACCACCTAGCGAATAGACGCCACTTCAAGGTATACAGGCGCCTCATAGAGGGCGCCCTAGCCTGAGTGATTGTGTCTACCACCTCAGGTGGTAGGCCACTTAGGTCTTCCGTATCCCATCCAAGGGCCAGATGTGGAGATTCCAGAGGTCTGGTCGTGGGTGCCAGATGGTCCTTCCTCAGGGGAATTTGCCGGGGAAACCTTTTTTCAAAAAAGCAGAGGTGTTTGGGGCTCCCAAGAGTGACCCCTAGTGTCACTACATCGACACAACGTCGAGTGAGTGACAGATAGGGAACTATAGATACAGGGCATCATATTCTTCTGTTAAGACTAATTATGTGAATATGTAGGCCAGCTTTGTTTGAGATGACATTATGCAACATAAATGTTACATTTAATTAAAGATTAAAAAATAAAAGAATGAAGACTTCTGGTGTTTTCACATTATTATTGACTATTTGACCTGCATGGTGTTAGACACTGCATCAAGAAAACAAGCCATCCAAGAGGACATTATCAGAATGAAAGCTGGGTCAGTCTCACTTGGCCATTATTTTGTGCAGTCTAAATTAATTTTAGGATGGCACTAGGATGAAACAGTAAAAACAAACATGGGGCATATTTGAGACCAAATAGGTGAATAGATAAAAGTAGGAAGGCAGATTTTTAGTCTGTGCGAGCAAATGTCTGTTCATGTGCTTGTAGTGGGCCAGTCTGGAAGAAGTCCAGGGCTGATTTTTGGTCTCAGTCCAGCCCTGTTCATACGGTCCCTCGGGAGCAGAGGAGAAGCATTAGTGGAAAGAGAGGGGACCGGCTTCGGCTTTCAGACTGAAAGCGAGCCGCCAGAGCCAAGCATCATGAGCTTCATATGCACACACTAAACATAATCAGTCTCAATGAGCACTGTTAGGGAACAGCTTATCAGCCAAAGGGATATCGCTCCCAGGTGGACACACTAGTCAAACATTTCCATCTTCAGCAAATGTACTCTTTAGTTTCTGGCTTGCCAGAAACAGCCAGAGACACCGCTGTGAAAACATGGAAGTGTTTACAAGGGTACACTTCTTCTGCTGTAGCACACAGGGAGAAGAGTAAATTGTCTCGCTGACCAGTGTAGATTAGAACAGCTGAAGCATTTGTAGGGTTCCAGAGGCATGAGAGATATACACACATCCCTGAAAGAAGAATATTCTGGGAATGTGATGCTGACACCGCCTTATATACACATTTAATTAAACCATTTTACTAGCAAGAACCACGCCACAAAGATGAAGATAATGGATTTTATTGAAATGGTCGGGTTTGGATGAAATAGGGAGGGAAAGGATGTTGAGGTCCTCGATCTGGCTGAGTGTGTTGACGGGAAGTAGCTGATTGGTTGAGGCGTGGCCTGCTCCTGAACTTTAGTAAACTTGTTAACTTCATTTCACTAACATGGACCACGCCACAACGAAGATAAAGGATTTTATTGAAATGGTCGGGTTTGGATGAAATAGGGAGGGAAAGGATGTTGAGGTCCTTGACCTGGCTGATCGGGGAGTCTTGACCAGGGAGACTCAGAGTGGGGGCTTCATCTCAGTAGGTAGCAAGCCAGGTGACTTGAAGACCCCCAAGGTTTTGAATGAGCAGATACGGACTTGAGCTTGACGGAGATCATTGAGATTATTGCAGGCATATGAACGATATGCTTTGGATGACCAGTGACCTAGGACTCTGGTTGTTTCGTCTGAGATCCCTGTGCTGGTGGCCGTGGTGGCTGCTCCAATCCGGAAGGAATGGATGGAGTAGTGTTCGGTAGATATGCTGGAGGTGCTGAGAATATTTTGAAAGTGTTTGTTAAACCAGAATCTTGTAGCCATTTTTTTGTTCTCTGAAAAGAACGTGGTAGTTGTAGAAGCCTGTCCCTCCGAAACATACGGCCATGTCTAGAGTGATTGATAGGTAATCGTCTAGCTTGGTCCTTCGATCTGGATAGAGAATGATAAGAAGGATGTAATGATTTGGGATAGATCTGAGGTAGAAGGAGCAGATATTGCTGGAATTTGTGCTTGGACTCCACTAGGTGGCGCGAATGCTGCTGGCTGAGGCCATTGTGGAGGATGCGTGGTGACGTCACGAATAACTTGGCATGTTACAAAAATTGTATCAAGGGGGTGTCAAGGTGAATTTTTATTTACTTCAAGTCTCCCAATCGCGTTCCGTTTGTTGCGTGTCGAGATGTCGCAACTATAACTTACATAATAGGATATTTTATAAAGTGGTGGGACTACTGTGACCTTCTCAAAAAACAGTGAGGTCACGTCCCCAGTAGAAATAATGCCAAAAATTGGCTGGTCTCCACTCAGTGGTTTGTTTGTTAGCTAGACCTTCTTAGCAAGCTAACTACTATGCCGACAATGCTAACAGCCTGATATGCAGTTGGCTAGCAAAAGTAGGTAGCTCACTAGGTAGGCAATTTGACCAGCAAGCGTTTAACTTTAGCCGGACAAAAATAAAACTTACTTCAAGGTGTTTCTTCAAGTTATACGTGGAGTCTTTGGATGTGGAAAGCAGCTTTTTTTCCAGGAAAGCAGAGGTCGCACTGCACAATAATATTGTGGTCTCCTTTGCCCTCTATGAATGTGAAATGGTCCTTGAATTTCCAAGACAGAAATGCATTCCTGCCCTGGCTGTGTGTCAACTCCATCCTGTCGTGTCATGTGTGGACACGTAGAGAGGCTGCTCATTGCAGAGCCAAATGGGTGGAGCTTGACGGACACATACACTACACTGCGTGTATAGCCTACTGTGGTGCAAATATGCTTTTGCGCTGTTTTAAATTAGGGGCTTATTGGAAAATGGTGATGCCTTTTAAATTTCAGTGCGAATAATGCAGACATAAAAATCTAATCTAAAAAAAGTAATCTATTGATTTTAAGAGTGTAACTGTATTCTGAATACCACCTTTTAAAATTGTAACTGTAACTAAATACAGTTACTTATATTTTGTATTCTAAATACGTAACACTGTTACATGTATTTCGTTACTTTCCAACACTGTATAGGGTAGGGATGTGCCTGAAGCCGAATACCCTATTCGGAAAGGCACGAATAATTACTTCAAAACAAATAACGGATTCATCAGAATAATATAAATAATATTCATTTCACTGATAATCCAAGAAACACAAGCATAAAACGACATTGAAAATGAGCATATTCTAAATTACAGTGAATTTATGAATCTGTAAAGCCAATATTTCTAAAGTGTAAACCTTTGAATGAAAATGCGCACTTTGTGATTTCAGATCAGATGGCTGCAGTCTCGACTCCATTTGTGGTCTCTGTTAATTGTGCATGTCTGGAGCTTGTTTTTTTAAAAAAAAACATTTATTTTTATTTCCCGGCTTTAACAGTGACTCCTTTTTTTTATTTATTTTTTTAATTTTTTTATTATTATTACAGAACAAGAACACTTACAACAAAATATACATACAATGATCACAATGAACTCTGATACAATTATAGCAGCAAGAAAAAGTAAAATTATAAAGAAAGAAAAAACAATAACAAATAATAATAATTAACCAAATAAAACCAGGGGATAACTTAAAATGAATTAACAAGAGAAAAGTTTTCAAGTATTCTATACATTCGTTTTGCCTTTTTATTTCTTATATCTTTTAGTCTCAATATAATGCATCAGTTCAGTTTTAAATGGTATGATGTTAGGTTTATTGTTTGCCCATTTTTGTTTGTGTATATGGTATTTTCCATATATAATTAACAGATTTATCACCAAATTTTGTTCCAAACTCTTATTCTTAAATAATAAAAATATATCTTTACCAGTTAGTCGAATCTTTAATTTTGTGTGTTTAAGTATTAAATATTCAATATCAATCCAAAAAATTTGGGTAAACACACATTCAAAGAATAAGTGTTCTATGGATTCTTCCTCTAAGTCACAAAAAACACATGTAGTCTTCGTGTCCCTAAAAAATCTTGAGACTACTTGTCTCACTGGGTAAATTAAATGAATAATTTTATATGTGACTTCTTTAACTTTATTGGTGAGACAGTATTTACTAGGTAACTTCCAGACCTTTTTCCATTCAATCTGATTATACAATGAATTCCAATATGGTTTGCATTTAGGTAACGATGTATTTCTGCATATTGTTTTTATAAATAAGTTGTTAAATTTTTTATCTAAAATCTCCACACCATTAATACTTATCTGAGTATTATATACAGAAATACACTCAGAGGATATATCACCGGATAAGAGTTGAATAAGGCCACCAGGAATGGCATCAAAAACTATTGCAAACTCTTTAGCAGTCACCGGAATCTTATAGTAATTAAGGAATTCACAGTAATTAAAAGGTTGTCCATTACTCTTAAATAACTGTCTCACCAGTACAATACCGTTATCATACCAGTTTCTAAAAAATAAAGATTTGTTTTTAAACACAATATTCTTGTTATTCCATATTACAGATTTGTGTGGAGAGAAGTTATGTTTATAAATGAGCATCCATAACAAAAAAGCCTGTCTATGAAAACAAGATAGCTTTATCAGAACCTTATTTACATCAAAATTACATCTCAAAAAAAATTCCAAACCTCCCAACTTTCCAAAAATCAGGTCAGAGATAATGTTCCATATTTTGTCTTTAAAGCATAAATAATTCTTTATCCATTTATTCTTAAATACGCAATTAGCAGTATTAAAATCAAGTACATTCAGACCACCTTCTTCAATTGGATTGCATAGAATCGTCTTTTTTAAATAGTGCGGTCTGTTCTTCCAGATGAAATTAAATAAAACAGTATCTACTTCTTTTATGACTGATTGTGGAATGTCTAATGCAAGAGCTGTATAAACTAAGCGCGATAACCCTTCAGTTTTAGATAATAATATTCTACCTTTCAATGACAGATCTCTCATTAACCATGAATTTAATTTTTGTTTAATTTTCCCAATAATTGGTGTAAAATTCAAATTATTTCTCTCCTTCTGATCTTTACAGATCTTGATACCTAAATAATCTACCACCTCCTTCACTGGTATACCATGTATGTTATCAAGGTTACAAGTTCTCAAAGGAAACAAAACACATTTTTTGATGTTTAAAAATAAACCAGATACAGATGAGAAAGTATGAAGACAATCAATAGCTTTTTTTTATTTCAATTTCATTTTGCAAAAAAAGGGTAGTATCGTCCGCTAATTGGGAGCATTTTATTTCTTTCTTCAAAAGTGTAATACCGCAAAATGTATCTCTTTTAATATGTATGGCCATAGTTTGTGTTACAAGTAAAAAAAGAAAGGGTGAGATTAGGCAGCCCTGTCGTATGCCTCTATTGATTTTAAACCTTGATGTTGTTCCATATGTCAACTTAATTGAACTGTTACAGTCATTATATAATGTTCGAATAGCTCGTTTAAAGAATTCTCCAAAACCAAAAAAATGTAAGGTCTCCAACATGAATTATGATCAATAGTATCAAATGCTTTAAAAAAATCAACAAACAAAATAAAACTATTACCTGTAATAAAATCATTATAATCAATTAAATCCAAAATGAGCCTTATATTATTACAAATGTGTCGACCTTTCATAAATCCCGACTGACAATCATCAATAATGGGATCAATACAATCCTTTAGTCTTTCAGCAAATATACTTGCGAAAATGTTTGCATCATTATTAATCAATGTAATTCGTTGCCAATTTTCTAAAAGTAATACTTTTTATTGGGCTTTGGTAATAAAGTTATCAAACCTTGTCTCAGTGAACTTGGTAAATAACCGTATTGTATAGCCTCTCTAAATACAGCTAACAAAAAAGGTGACAACTCGTTTTGGAAATATTTATAAAATAAACCAACATTCCCGGGTGACTAATTGTCTTTAAGTTTGTTAATACAATGAAGTACTTCATTTAGAGATATCTCTTGGTCACACATTTTCATAGAAGACTCACTTATCGTTTTAGCATCCTCTTTAATAGAATCCAAGAATGACTGTGCATTACTCATTTGTCATCATAAGAATACAATTTCTCATAACATTTTGCCACATATCTTGATATTTCCATAATATTTTCTGTTAACTGTCCATTAATATTCAGTTTGACCATAGATGTGAGTTCTACATTTCTTTTTTCCATGTTAAAAAAATATTTTGTACTTTTTTCTCCTTCCTCTAACCATTTCTTCCTTGATCTAATAAAGGCACCCTTTGCTTTATATTCATATATTTTATCTAAATCTAATTGTAATTGTAATAATTTATTTTTCCCTTCTTGATCTAAATTGCAATTTCCAGAGAGATTTATTATTTCACATATATTTTTTTTATTTTTACATAAAAGTATTTGTTGAATGTGCCTCATTCCAACAATCTATAATAATATTTTTAACATCCTCTCTGAACTGCTCATCTTTCAGTATGTTTTGGTTCATTTTCCAGTACGTAATTGTTTTTACATCACTGGATTTTGTTGTATCTAGTGAGAGAAAAATGCCTTTGTGATCTGTAAGAACAGACGGCTCTATAGAGACCTCTTTAACAAAATTCACGAAATACCTTGAAATTAACGAATAATCTATACGTGACTGCTGAGTAAGGTTCCTTTTACTGAGGAAAACAATCCTTTTCAGAATCCCATATTGTATTAAAATCTCCTCCAATTACTAATTTTGCATTGCTAAACTATTCTATTATTTTTTGAATCTGATCTTCGAAATGTAAAAAAAAAGCTTTATTTTGCATGGTAAAGTTTGTTGCATAATGTCTGGAGCTTGTCAAGTGTAACATTAACTAATATACAACATCATGTACACTTTCAACTTCTTGAAATGTCTATGTTAATGTATCACATGATTCAGATGTGATTCTCGTGTATTTATTTATAGCCTAAACCTGAGCACGATGTTAAATTCCTGACCTGAAGTGATGATTTCACATCGGAGCTCGTCTATCTGTCTCTTAAGTTGACCACATTTATATTCACATCAGTAATTAAGGAATTATCTGGTTAAGACTTTATTCCGAAAAATGCTCCATAAAGGTTTAAATGCTCCATTCGGAATTTAAATTCATCTATTCGGAATATTCCTGTTTATGTAGAACAAAGAAACTGAAACTTGCTCTATCTTTTTTATTGCTCTTCTTTAAACTGTGCAAAATTTGAGAGTGTTAAGTGTTCTTGAGCTCTGAAAAGCACTGTATAAATGTAACATTATTATTATTATTATTATTATTATTATTATTATTAAACTAAATAATGGTGTCCTATCATAAAAATTCCTGATAGACTTACGGGACTTTCACCAGTTTGTAGGCTATATTGATTTATTATATTTCTTTTAATGCTTGAATTTGTATTTATTATTCACTGCAAAATGTGTGCTTGACATTTCACATTTTGCTTGACACCTTCTGCCTCCAGAATAATGTATATTCAGAATACATGAACAGACAAACGAAAATTCTGTTTCAGGCAGATATTAATATCAGAAATACCAGGAGTAACCAAAGTTAACAACATATTCCACAGTTATTGTGGCCAACAAATTCAGCTTCATCTGGTAAAATATAAATAAATAAATAAATAATTAATTAAATAATAATTTGATATTAATAATTATTATTATTATTATTTTTAGGCTATTATTATGAAAAGGCATATACAAGGCATATTTTATTAATAAAAAATATAAACGTAAGAGTAACATTTAAAAAAGGGCATTTAGTTTTAGCACACTTCCGGGTTAAGCCCCGCCCACATCCAGTTCTATCCGAATACAGAGACAAATACAGATAATTTTGTCATATGAACAAATACAAATACAGATACAGATAATGGCTTCGCTGGACACCCCTAGTATAGGGTTTCAAGGTATGGCCTCCCAAGAGGAGTGCCTTAGCATCAATAATCTGACGCAGCATTTGAGTTCCCTTCTTGAAAGATAACAGTTAACAAAATTTTCCATAGTTAATGTAGCCTACATATTCAGCTTCATCTGGTAAGAAAAAAAGAATAAAATAATTTAATTTAATAATAATAGCAAAACAGTAATTATTATTATCATTATTAGGTTATTGTTATGAATAGGCATACACAAGGCATATATTATTTATAGCGTTTTTATAACGTTTTGCAGAGACAGGTGTTCAAAACATGGTTAATTCCACTCCCTTTGTTTTGATTATCATAACGATAGCATTGTAGCATCGTATCAGTTTGGTTGCTATGAGACGTCTCTAACAATCAATGTACCCCTCAAAACCACAACGTAATCAATCTCAAAATTAAAAATAAGCTCCCTCTTTGACACGTTTGTGTTTAGTTGTCAGGTAATTGTCACTGAATTTCAAATTACATCATGCGTGATCACCATCGATCATCGTTTTCATGATTGATCATTGCTGCCACGTCCGAGTACTCGAGTACTCATACCCATCGCTAATTGCTGCTATGAATTCAAACATAGAATGTGCGCTCCTGCCGGTTTGGCTTTTATAACTCCTCAAAACTGAGTGGAACTTATTCTAAAGTACTCAAATCTATCTAGATTTTACTGTATTTGCAAAGATCAGAAGCAACTAAAATGTTAGATTTCGGCTTTGATCGGTCATCAGAAACGGAAGAAAGCTCAGAGCGTAATGGTCAGAGGTGGGTAGTAACATGCTACAGTTACTCCGTTACATTCACTTGAGTTACTTTTTGGGAAAAAATTTACTTTTAGAGTAGGTTTAAAATTTGGTACTTTTTACTCTCACTCAAGTAAATTTCAAATGAAATTTTTGTACTTTTACTTCGTTACAATGGGTGGCGTTCCTGCCGTTACATTACAGGATTTAATTTTAATTAATGTGTAATTTATTGAGAGATTATTGAATGGGACTTTTACGACAGCGTTCACACAGCTGCGTGCGCTGTCACAGATTGTCACTCAAGCCGAGTCCATCACTGCTGCAGCATCATGCTCTTCTAACTAAGTGAAACACTTTCTTCGCTCTGCAGTGTAAAAAAGAATAGTTTCATCATGCAATGCCTTCATTTAACACCAAGTCAAGAAAACATTTCAAGATTAAAATTGCAGCTCCAACTTAAGGCAGCATGTTGAGGTAAGATTTGGCTCTAATGATAACGTGGGCTTTTCTGTGACATGGTGATGGTCATTTCAGGGTTATTCTGTAAATATGGGCTCTTGTGACATCAGTTTTTAAGTGTACATTTTTAAATCTGCAGCAATATATCAGTGCGCTTTGTCCTGCATCCAGAATGTCATAGGCAGTATTTACACATTTACCCCGCACCCTCACAGGGATAATGGAAACTACTGCAGCTACTTCGGGTGGATTAACTGTATAAATCAATGTAAAAATCCACGTTAAGTGTAAATTCCTTTTGCTCTGCTGATCGCGTTATTGACAACTGGAGCGCGAACAGACAGTATTTCACAGGCTGCTTACTCTGCGTTTGGGAATGTCGGTACTGCTGTACAGAACTAATGATCTAAATTCTTTCAATACTGAAAACTGTAACTACACTGAACTAACAAATATAAGCTTTGAAACAGCGAAAGTAGGCATTAATAAAACATGATCTTGCTTTGGTTTATATTTCCCTTTGGGACATTGTTCACATTTTCACTGTAATAATTACTAGAAAGGTTTCCAAACCTCTCTTCTTATTGACAGATTCATCTAGATCTGACAAGAGCCCTTAAAGGGATAGTTCACCCAAAAATGAAAATTCTCTTATCATTTACTCACCTTTAAGCCATCCCAGATGTGTATGACTTCCTTTCTTCTGTAGAACACAAGTGAAGATTTTTAGAAGAATTTCTCAGCTCTTTAAGTCCATAAAGTGCAAGTGAATGGGTGCCAGCATTTTAAAGCTAAAAAACCCCACATAAGTCAGCATAAAAGTAATCCATAAAACTCCAGTGGCTAAATCCATATCTTCAGAAGCGATGTGATATGAGAATGTGTGGATGAGAAACAGATCTCTTTCACATTCTTCTTCTTGTGTTTTTGGTGATTCACATTCTTCTCTGCATATCGCCCCCTGCTTGGCTAGGAGAAGAACTTCTAGCAAAAAATGACTTAAATATTGATCTGTTTCTCATCCACACCTATCATATCACTTCTGAAGATATGGATTTAACCCCTGGAGTGGTATGGATTACTTTTAAGGTGCCTGAATTTGCTTTTGGGGCATAACATTTTTGGCACCCATTCACTTGCATTGTACTGACCTACAGAGCTGAAATATTCTTCTAAAAAACTTAATGTGTGTTCTGCAGAAGAAAGGAAGTCACTTGAGTACTCTTTTAATGGGATACTTATTTATATTGCACTTTAATTATTTATGTTAGCACTTTTACTTCTACTTGAGTAATTATTTTTTAAGGTAATTGTACTTTTACTTAAGTACAGTTTTCAGCAACTCTACCCACCTCTGGTAATGGTGGCCTTAGGTTCTCTATCCAAACAAACACTAGGATGATGTCACTGTTCTGGAATGAGCAAAGCCAACCCCTGTAACCATAGAAACGTCATACCAGTGGCTACATGACCTGTCAATCAAATCTTGACTAGCAATCCATTGGCAGCATCTATTCACTGAAACAGCCAACATGCATTTTGGAGAGGCCATGGAGCCTTTGATATGGTTTGATTTTTTTAATTTTTTTTCCTCTTTTTCACCCAATTTGGAATGCCCAATTCCCAATTCGCATTTAAGTCCTCGTGGTCACGTAGTGATTTGCCTTAATCCGGGTGGCGGAGGACGAGTCCCAGCTGCCTCCACATCTGAGATCGCGCATCTTATCATGTGGCTTGTTGAGCACGTTGCCACGGAGACATAGCACGTGTGGAGGCTTCATGCCATCCACCACGGCATCCATGCTCAACTCACCATGCGCCCCACCGAGAACGAACCACATTATAGTGACAACGAGGAGGTTACCCAATGTGACTCTACATTCCCTAGCAACCGGGCCAATTTGGTTGCTTAAGAGACCTGGCTGGAGTCACTCAGCACACCCTGGGATTTGAACAAGTGAACTAACTGGGGTGGTAGCCAGCGTTTTTTACCACTGAGCTACCCAGGCCCCCTGATATGGTTTGACTGACAGCTCCGCCTGTGAATTACAGAGAGACTCTTGGGTGGGCTCAAACAATGCATACTTTTCACCGGAATAGCGGAGACCTCAAGACCGTGATGCTGATTGATGAAATAAGTTTTATAATCAATATTTTATTGATAATAGACATTTTAATTTACGTGATGATGCAAGCAAAGGATGATCAGTCGTTTTATTCCTCAATTTTCACTGTTTTGGATAAAATGGTCAAGTCTACTTTCAGTTGTGGACATTTACCATGGATTGTATGCTTGAATTTACTGCCATCATACGATCAGATCAAAACCAGAAGATATAAAAGATAAGTAATACCGCTCACGTTGCATGTTTTAAAATCCACTCTTTCATTATTTTAATACATTTCTGTAATGATGTCATTCAGATTGCAAAACCGTGGGCATATTTTGAAGCTAGAGACTTGTAGCTTTTGAACAATATAAGGTTTTTCAAGTTTAAAGTTGGATATGAAGGTAACATAGTCCAATAAATATACATTTGAACTCAGAAGTTTACATACACCTTAGCCAAACACATTTAAACAGTTTGTTCACAGTTCCTGACATTTAATCGTAGAAAACACTCACTGTCTTAGGTCAGTTAGGATCACTACATTATTTTAAGAATGTGAAATGTCAGAATAATAGTAGAAGAATGATTCATTTCAGTTTTATTTCTTTCATCACATTCCCAGTGGGTCAGAAGCTTACATACACTTCATTAGTATTTGGAAGCATTGCCTTTAAACTTCTGTCAAATATTTTGGTAGCCTTCCACATGCTTCCCACAATAAGTTGCTGGAAATTTGGCCCATTCCTCCAGACAGAACTGGTGTAACAGAGTCAGGTTTGTAGGTCTCCTTGCTTGCACACACTTAATCAGTTCTGCCCACAAATTCTCTATTGGATTGAGGTCAGGGCTTTGTGATGGTCACACCAAAACCTTGACTTTGTTGTCCTTAAGCCATTTTGCCACAATTTTGGAGGTATGCTTGGGGTCATTGTCCATTTGGAAGACCGATTTGTGACCAAGCTTTAACTTCCTGGCTGATGTCTTGAGATGTTGCTTCAATATATCCACATAATTTTCCTTCCTCATGATGCTATCTATTTTGTGAAGTGCACCACTCCCTCCTTCAGCAAAGCACCCCACAACCTGATGCTGCCACCCACATGCTTCACGGTTGGGATGGTGTTCTTCGGCTTGCAAGCCTCACCCTTTTTCCTCCAAACATAACGATGGTCATTACGACCAAACAGTTCAATTTTTGTCTCATCAGACCAGAGGACATTTCTCCAAAAAGTACGATCTTTGTCCCCATGTGCACTTGCAAACTGTAGTTTGGCTTTTTTATGGTGGTTTTGGAGCAGTGGCTTCTTCCTTGCTGAGTAGCCTTTCATGTTATGTTGATTTAGGACTCATTTTACTGTGGATATAGATACTTGTCTACCTGTTTCCTCCAGCATCTTCACAAGGTCCTTTGCTATTGTTCTGGGATTGATTAACACTTTTCGCACCAAACTACATTCATCTCTAGGAGACAGAATGCATCTCTTTCCTGAACAGTATGATGGCTGTGTGTTCCTATGGTGTTTATACTTGCGTACTATTATTTATACAGATGAACGTGGTACCTTCAGGTGTTTGGAAATTGCTCCCAAAGATGAACCAGACTTGTGGAGGTCCACAGTCTTGGCTGCTTTCTTTTGATTTTCCCCTGATGTCAAGCAAAGATGCACTGAGTTTGAAGGTAGATCTTAAAATACATCCACAGGTACACCACCAATTGACTCCAATTAGCCAATTAGCCTATCAGAAGCTAATTGGCTAATTGCCTAAAGACTTGACATCATTTTCTGGAATTTTCCAAGCTGCTTCAAGGCACAGTTAAATTAGTGTATGTAAACGTCTGACCCACTGGAATTGTAATATAATCAATTAAAAGTGAAACAATCTGTATGTAAATAATTGTTGGAAAAAATTACTCGTGTCATGTACAAAGTAGATGTCCTAAACGACTTGCCAAAACTATAGTTTGCTAATATGAAATCTGTGGAGTGGTTAAAAAATTTGTTTTAATGACCTAAGTGTATGTAAACTTCTGTTCCCTATCTGTCACTCACTCGACGTTGTGTAAATGTAGTGACACTAGGGGTCACTCTTGGGAGCCCGAGACACCTCTGGTCTTTGATAAAAGGCCAATGAAAATTGGCGAGTGGTATTTGCATGCCACTCCCCGGACATACGGGTATAAAAGGAGCTGGTATGCAACCACTCATTCAGGTTTTTTTCTCTTCGGAGCCGAACGGTCACGCTCACTGAGCTGAATTCCCACGTCTGTTCATTCACCTCTGCTGGATCTGACGGCGCATTTCAGTGGCTTCTCCCCCCTCTGCACTGGTGCAATGCAGAGAATGCCCCTGGGCGCTTCGGCAGAAATAAGAGTATATTTCTCTAAAAGAGTATATTTCTTTAAAAAAGCGGCACACACGGAACGTCTTTTTAAAGACGCATCTTTTTGGAGATGCCTTTCCGATTGTGTGTTATTCCTGGTTGCGCTCGTTATCTCTCGCCTTCTGACGGTCACGATCGCTGTTTTTCGTGTCTGGTCGCTGTCTTTCGTGTCTGGGCACTGCTCACGCGGAGACAGCATTCGTGGATGGTCACGTTCTTATTGGGAGGACATGTCCATGGCAACGATGCGGTCACGGCTCGCCTTCGTAAGAAAGCAAGCCACCCCGGAGGCTCCCCACCTCAGTCCTTCTACCCACGGGTATGAGGCCAGCATGGCTAGCACTGGGGGCGATTTGGGGACCCCAATGGGACCGCCTCCGCCGGGTGTCCCCCCGTGGTCCTCCCATTCCCCAGCACGCTCGTCTGCCCCGATCAGGCTTCCGGATGAGTCCGCCGGCTCGTCTCATGGTGAGTTCGACCTCTTATTCGGAGCCCGCGAAAGTGATGAGCTCTTGAGCGCAGCATCGGAGAACAGGCTCATCCAGTCGGATGCGGAAGCCTCAGCTGGGCTCCTCCCTTCAGGGACGATTGCCCAGTCACAGGCTGACGCGGAGATGACGACATGCTTTCCCGGACAGCCAAACTCGGCTAGAGTGGAACCCTCTGATCTTCCCTGAACCCTCGCGGCTCGATGATTGGTTCCTGGGCTCGCGGCGCCGCTCAAAGCCACGCCCCGCCCCCGTTCCTTTCTTCCCGGAAGTGCATGAAGAGCTGACAAGGTCGTGGGAGGCACTTTTTACTGCCTGGTCCTGATCTTTTCAGCTTCCCCACCCTCACTACCCTCAATGGTGGGGCGGCCAAGGGCTATTCGGCAATCCCCCGGTGGATAAAGGCGCTCGCTGTGCACCTATGCCCGCAGAGCGCCGCCACCTGGCGTGGGTGCCCAAAGCCCCCGTCCAAGGCCTGTAGGCTTACGTAGTCTCTGACGGCCAAGGCCTACGGTGCCGCTGGACAAGCCGCCTCCGCCCTGCATGCCATGGCTCTCCTACAAGTTCGCCAAGGCGCTAAAGGAACTGCACGAGGGTAGTTCTGCCCCGGGATTGATGCAGGAACTGCGCTCAGCGACCGACCTCGCTCTCCAAGTGACGAAAGTCACGGCGTGGTCTCTCAGGCGGACGATGTCCACATTAGTGGTCCAGGAGCGCCACCTTTGGCTCAACCTGGTCAAGATGGGTGAGGCCGACAGGACATGGTTCCTTGCTGTCCCCATCTCCCATGCTGGCCTATTCGGCGACACTGTCAAGGACTTTGCCCAGCAGTTCTCGACGGTGGAGCAGCAGATGGAGGCTATCTGGCATATCCTGCCCAGGCGCGGCTAAAGATCCCACACCCCATCTTCTCGTCACCAAGAGCATCCCCCTGCGGTGACTGCACCTGCTCCACCACAGCCCACCCCTTCGGCCTGGCCCCGGCGAGGAGCCCACCGCAGGAAGCAGACGCCACCCGTCTCGCAGCCGCCCAGAACCCGTGAAAGGCTTCAAAGCGCCCCTAAGACGGGTGACCCAGGGACGATGAAACCTGCTGCTCTGGAGCTGGTAAACAGACCACTCCACCCCCCGGTCGAGGGCCGGGAGGAGAATCTTTTTGTTACCTTCGCATTTAATTGCGCTGCATGCCCAAGTGGCTGCAGTACCCAAGAGTTCAGCAAGAGTGGTTTCCTTGTTCCCTGGGTCATGTATCTGGTGTGCACGGCCATCATCATGACCACCGTCCACCACTCTATTGGCAGGTTTGGTACTCCAGCAGCGGTCTTCCGCCCCTGAGCGCCCAGCTGTGGCACAAATCCGCCCCCGATGTGACAGTCTCAACGGGTCACGAGGACAGGCCTCTTCCTCCCCATCCCAGGCTGTTCCGGGGTGGTCACAAGGAGCCAGGTAAGTACTTCGATGTCCCTGAACTCAGCACGGCCACGACGTGGTGTGGCACCTCGAACTCCGCCCCGCCGCGAGGCCCCACCTGCCGGTACGTCCGACAAGATTGTCCATTTGGTCCCCCTCGCATGCAGCTTGGATGCGTGGCTTGCGCTTTCCAATCCGTCGCGATGGCTGGTCCGGACTGTCTGACTCGGCTACGTGATTCAGTTCACCAGGTGTCCGCCCAGGTTCAGTAGGATCCACTTCACCTTGGTGAAGGACAAAAACGCCGCTACCTTGCATGTGGAGATCACTACCCTCCTACGGAAGGGTGCAATAGAACCTGTCCCTCCGGCCGAGATGAAGAAGGGGTTTCACAGCCCCTACTGCATAGTACCAAAAAAAGGCAGTGGGTTGCGGCCAATCTTGAACCTGCAAGTACTGAACTGGGCTTTACACAGACTCCCATTCAAGAAACTGATGCAAAAACTCATTCTGGCGAGTGTCCGGCATCAAGATTGGTTCGCGGCGGTAGACCTGAAGGACGCGTACTTCCACGTCTCGATTCTACCTCGACACACACCCTTCCTGCGGTTTGCATTCGAGGGTCAGGCGTATCAGTACAAGGTCCTCCCTTTTGACCTATCCTTGTCCCCTCGTGTCTTCATGAAGGCAGCCCTTGCCCTGTTAAGGGAAGTGAGCATTCGCATTCTCAACTATCTTGACGATTGGCTAATCCTAGCTCACTCTCGGGACATGTTGTGTGCACACTGGGTCTTTGTGCTCTCACACCTCAGCCGATTAGGGCTTCGGGTCAACTGGGAAAAGAGCAAGCTCCTCCCGGTTCAGAGCATCTCTTTTCTCGGTTTGGAGTTGGACTCAGTCTCTTTGACAGCGCGCCTCACGAACGAGTGCGCACAGTCGGTGCTGGCCTGTTTGAAGGCATTCAAACAGAAAACAGCGGTTCCACTGAAACTCTTTCAGAGGCTCCTGGGGCATATGGCATCCTCAGCAGTGGCCACCCTGCTCGGGTTGATGCATATGAGACCGCTTCAGCACTGGTTTCAGACTCGAGTCCCGAGATGGGCATGGCACTGCGGGACACATCGCGAAGTCATCACGCCGGTCTGCCACCGTCTTTTCAGCCCTTGGACCGACCTCTCATTTCTATGGGCAGGTGTTCCCCTAGAGCAGGTCTCCAGGCGTGTTGTGGTCACGACAGATGCCTCCAAAATGGGCTGGGGTGCTGTTTGCAATGGGCACGCAGCCGCCGGCTTATGGACGGGCCCGCGACTGCAATGGCACATCAACTGCCTCGAGTTGTTGACAATTCTGCTCACCCTGCAAAGGTTCCGACCGTTGATCCAGGGCAAGCACGTGTTAGTTCGGATAGATAACACAGCAACGGTAGCATATGTCAACCGCCAAGGCGGTCTGCGCTCTCGTTGTATGTCACCGTCTCCTCCTCTGGAGTCAGCAGCACTTCAAGTCGCTGCGAGCCACTCACATCCCAGGTGACCTCAACACTACAGTGGATGCACTGTCACAGCAGGAAGAGTGGAGACTCCACCCTCAGGTGGTCCAGCTGATCTGGAGTTGATTCGGACAGGCACACATAGACCTGTTTGCCTCCCAAGAATCCTCCCACTGCCCGCTCTGGTACGCCCTGACCGAGGCACCCCTCGGCATAGACGCGCTGGCACACAGCTGGCCTCCTGGCCTCCTGGCCTACACAAATATGCGTTTCCCCCAGTGAGCCTACTTGCACAGACTCTGTGAAAGGTCAGGGAGGACAAGGAGCAGGTCGTCCTGGTAGCACCCTACTCGCCCACCCAGACGTGGTTCTCGGACCTCACACTCCACGTGACCTCAGGCAGGCGTTATCGGAATACATGTAATGGGATTATGTATTTAAATTACAAAATATAAGTAACTGTATTCCACTACAGTTACAATTTAAATCATTGGTAATTAGAATAGTTACTTTCAAAAAGTATTTTGATTACTGAAGAGATTACTTTGCATTTTATTGTCATTTGTTTCATTTAATATTTAGTCCTTTCAGATGGAAAACATTTATACATATGCTGTAAATGATGCGATCCAAAGTGCATTTGAACAGCAGTGAAACACTTTCTTATGATGTGTTACATTCATATCAGCAGACAGAGAAGTAAGTTTGAAATAAGTTTGGAGCAGAAGATATTGAGTTAAGCCTTGTGTAAATTGTCAGCTTTATGCTAAGCTTAAATGCTATCACATTTTTTTTATCAAGAAAATTCATGTTGGATCATAATTTCTTTTTTTCTAGTAAGACCTTTGATATTAGGGAAAAATCGTATTCTTGATAATAATTTTTGTATTGTTTTCCTGTAAAAATATTAAAAAAATTCTTAAAACAAGATCAGTTTGATTTATCTTGTTTTAGAAACAACACTGCATAAGATGTTTAGGTTTTTCAGAGAATGCATTTTTAACATGTGTATTTTGTCTTACTATACTGGCAGAGTATTTATAGTCAAAACAAGTAAAAAAAATCTACCAGTGCTGAAAAAGTAATCCAAAGTATTTAGAATACGTTTCTGACCTTGAGTAATCTAACGGAATACATTACAAATTACATTTTACAGCATGTATTCTGTAATCTGTAGTGGAATACATTTAAAAAGTATCCCTCCCAACCCTATATCAGGGTAACTAGAGAAAAAATTCAACCATTTACATGCCACGTTCATCATAATAAACTTGTGTGTGTGTGTGTGTGTGTGTGTGTGTGTGTGTGTGTGTCTTGACAAAAACGTCACACCAATGTAGAGCTGCAATCATATTTAGTTTTTTATTTCTTAATAGTAACTGCATCAAACCTACGTATGAATTCTAGTAAATTCACATTTATATGATACATTGTACATAACAGTAAATACATGTAACATTCAGTAATTTGTCTTCCTGCAGAACCTCGAAATAATCCAAACAAAACAATTTCTTCACCCTCTCATTGTCCTCATGCTCAATGCTTTGCAGTCAAATGCAACATTCAGTCTAGTGTAACATGGTGCAGTTTGTCTCTGGAAACCACTAAGGGCTTTCTGAAGGGTAGACGCCCTTCTGATTAACTCAGTATTCCAACAACTGCACAAATATATTTTTAATTGATTGTCAGAGAGCAACGTTCCACTTTATTACATCCACCTCAGAGATCTAGACTTAAATGTTCTATAACACTACAAAAATATTCTACAATTAAATTATCCACATTTGTGAAATAATCAAGGTTATTTTAAAGATCTCATGAAATCAAAATGTGAGTTTTATGCCATTTAGTCCACTGGCTTTGAAGCCATCTATATGCTATATTTACTCCAAAAGGTAAAGACTTACACGTTTATACGTTATTAAAATGTACAGTATTTCTCTTACTGCAAAACAGACAAAATATTTTTTATTCATTTTGCACTACACCGATTTTTGTCCAGTCAAATGCTCTCTAGAATGAAAATGTCCCTCCCTCTAATACCACCTGCAACTGACTAGCAGGTAGCAAAATCATTGTTCATGGCTGTGAAATAACTAAAGACTATTGGTTATTTACAAAAACAAATGTGCAATCCCTTCAATATGCCCCGGACAAGCTTCCTGCTTCAATAGTAGGCTGAATATGTCTACACAAGAAAGAAAACTGCACAAGTGATTTCATGAGGTCTTTAAACCAGAAAAAAAAAAAAAAAAAAACACAGCAAGGGTAAGGCCTTCAAGAGGTTGACAGTGGCTAAGGATTGGCAAAACTCAAAATATGGGCCCAGTTTTTCAGATCATTTGGCTTTGTTGGCTGTTGTTGCAGGATTGGCTGATATAGGCCATAAAAAAAAATTGTTCTATATGTCCTAACCTGGTGCAATGCAATAAAGTTAAAAGTGATAAAAGCTATTTCTTCCCTGTCAATCTGAGATTTTGTCCTTAACAGCTGCGACAAGCAACAAGCTACAGGATATTTTGTTGGTCGTTTGGTTTCTATTTTTGCATCTTCATGCTGGGTAGCCCCGCCCTTATTGGTCCACAATCCTGCCCCACACAGATTTTAATAAACATCAAATAGGTTATGTTCTGTTAGGCTGTGATTGTGTGATGTTGCAAAGCATTTTCGCTTTCAGTGTGGACAGACAAATCCCCTTTCACTGTCAGGTTAGGACACAATGTGACCGTTGAGGCTATATAAAATACAGGTAAACAAAACAAAAACAGTTATAACAAACACAGGAAATTTATACACATAAAAAACAGAAACAAACCCTGATAATAATTCTCAGGTATTTCTTTTACAAATGTATTAATCTTGTAAGTGCTACACTCTGGTCGAATAAAAGACAAAAAAATGGAAACAAATAAATCACATCCAGAAATGGAGAATGCCTTCATTTAAAGACACAAATTACACTCTGTTTGCAGTTTTCCATAATGTATGGCCATAAACATTTTTGGAAACAAAAACATAAACCAAAAATCATATCACAAACTTTCTTTCCCCAGCATTTAGGCAGACACCGACAGATATGAATGATGAAAGATATTAATGTATGTTGCTGCTTCACTTTTCATACCGAATGAACATCAAAAGAATACATCAATACTGACTATCATGCAGCTAGAGAACATGTCCCATATCTGTGTAAAAAGTAAATCAAACACTTTTTACTCCTCAAACTGACCTTGTTCCATAACTGCAAAGAAAATACACATACTGTTTGTGCTGAAGCTAAACTCCTGCGACCTGTGTGCTGCTACACCCCTCTGTTATAAGGCCACTGATATACTGAAAACATGGAACACAACATTGACAGATGGGCAAAACTCCACATAAACCCTGAGAAATGATACAGCCCTGGGTATTTTGATTTAATTTCAACTTGCTATTTCATGTGAGCAATTTGTCCTATACCAGCTTCATTATTTAACCATTCAGTGAATAATTTCTTAAATTTCAGTCTGTTCCTCACACAAAGCAATCGTATGGCTTCAGAAGACTTGGAATGTAGAACAGGAGTCATATTGACTAATGATAATGTAATGGTCTTTATTTTTTTATTTTTTTAGAGAATGAAAGCCCCAGTCCCTATTCACTTTCTATGGAAAAGAGTGTCCAGTACATTATTTAACATTTCTTCTTTTGTGTTCCACAGAAGTTAGAAAGTAATTCGAGTTTGAAATGATATGAGGGTAAATGATTATGAATAAGATCATGAGTAAGAAATGAGTAAATTATATAGTTCCCACACTTTTTGACTACTTAATTTCCATTACTTTTCCATTACTTTTCCAGACATTCATGATTATTGTAAAATAATTTGTAAAAAATCAATTTATAGAGTTTGGTGGGGATGATTTTCACTGGTACTGTATATCAGGTACTGTACTAATCTTTGGAATGTTTTAAATCCTTATAAAGTGCAATACATAGACCATTAAATGTTTTAGAACACACTTAACACGTGTATCATTACTAATTGTATTTCCATGAATTTCAATGGCCAATTCTTTCTTTCTTTTTTTACAAAGCAGCTTGTTTCTTTGGCATGTGTTTTTGAGCATATGTGTCTTTAACATTTTTCTATCTAGGTCACAGATCGCATGGCCAATTGTCATGGTGATGACCTGAGTCAGGTAGTGACCAGTGTCACGTTACCTCTGTAAAAGGTAAAAAAAAAAAAAAAGAAAGAAAAAGAAAAAAGGAAACCGCTATCCTCTTTCAGCCAGATCACCAGGACAGCAAAGCCTTCAGCCTATTAATTCCATCTAGAACGTTGTGAGCCACCGGCCCAAATGCACAAATCTAACGCTGTATCTAACGCTCTAGAGTGGATTGTTACACACTTACTACTTCTCATACTTTGGATCCTTTAACTCATCCTGCACCGTTTGTGCTACAGATATGCCATTACTTTTCTAAGCTTATGGTCTTATGATTTTTGCCAGCTGGATGATAAAATAGTTGAAAATATCCATATCTAGTGACCACAATATCATAGAGACATGGAGACCACCTAGCAACCATCAAGCAATGCCCTAGAAACCACCCAGAACACTCTATTAACTGCATAGCAACATGCTAAAAACACTCAGATCACCATAACAAAATGCATATCAGCACCCTGGGTATCACCTACAACAACCTGAATTGTGGCGGCGAGTTTTGAATGGGCAAGCACCAACCTGGTCTAATGACAAGTCGTAATAAATGTATGAGATGGCGAAATTGAAAGAAAACGAGTTGACGTACAAATACGTACAACTTGTATTCCCATAGAGAGAGAGAGAGAGAGAGAGAGAGAGAGAGAGAAAGAAAAAAACAAACAAACAACGAATGATGTTATTATGATTTAAGTTTAACACCTAACCCAAACCTTAACCATTATTTTAATAAGAAAATAAATTTTGTGTACCACAGAAGAAAGAAACTGGGTTTGGAATGAGACAAGGGAAGCGTATTACAAGTTACTTACATACATCAGTCATTTGTATTCCATAAATAAATATGGAATGAGTGTCAAATTTGCTCACAGACGTTTCCAATCTTAAAATAAAGTGTTGGATAGGAGGCTAACTAAATTTTCATGACTGTATTGTATTGACTGAAATTTTGTTCGCTGATTGGTTGGTCTTTATGGGAATAACATTTTTACATTTTCATATGGGCCAAGCTGAATGATAGCTTTTGATTTCTCAATTTTGCATGAATTATTATTAGTTGTCATGAGACTTCGTTGGCAAGTACCACTCACATTTTCTCTTAGCAAATGTAAAAATTTAATTTGCATTTGGAGTCAGGATATTCCATTACCTCCATTTTGACTGAAGGAAATAAGGGGATCATGAATGGACGTGATGGACTAGGATCACCAGGATTAGTGAAGAGACGTTTTAAAACACAAGAATGATGTGCAGTTATTCCAACATGAATAAAAAGGGTGACTTTCATGCAGTACTTGCCAAATAGTAAGCATTTTATTTTACATGTTATAAATGCTTCATAGATACACTTATTCATTCTTATAATACTCATAATAACCCTAATACAATTATATTTTTATGTCAAAATGTGGCAAAAATAGATTATTATAATGAGATTAAAAGGAGGAATTATGTCATTTCGCTACAGTCTTCTTTGTGTTTATATTAATGTCTGGACTCACTTGTGTTGTCACTTTCCTTGACATGTTGATGTCAAAAGAATGGTACCATGAGTGGTGGATCTCACCTACTTAACTAGTCCTAGTTACCTAAAGTCCTCTGTAAAAACACTTCTCAGGTCTTCATGCTCATTCACAGTATATATCATATAATAACGTCTCATGACCACTAAACCATACTGAACTTTATGTAGATTACACAGGTGCCTAATGTTGGCAACTCTTTAATAAATTCTTCATATGTGTCCATTTTACATTGGGGTACATTTTCGTAGGTTACTAATGTTGAATAAGTGCTCTTACATTTCTAACATGTGAGGTAAAATGGCTTACTATTTGGCAAGTATTGCATGAAAGTCAATCTTTTTATGCATGTTGTTATAATTACATATCAATGATTTATAATATATTATATATTTTTTATATTTTATTAATATTTATAATATAATATTATTGTAGATTAGTCATTAAGCATAATGTAATAAATGCACATCATTTAATAAGTTAAATGTAATAAATGTTAATAGTGTAATATGTTTTTTCATAATCTAACTTAAAAAAAAACTTTTCTCCCAGTTTGGAATGCCCAATTCCCACTACTTAGTAGGTCCTTGTGGTGGCACGGTTACTCACCTCAATCCGGGTGGTGGAGGAAAGTTGCCTCAACTCCTGAGACCATCAATCTGCGCATCTCATCATGTGGCTCGTTGTGGATGACACCGCGGAGACTTGTGGAGACTCAAGCTACTCTCCGCGATCCACGCACAACTTGCCACGTAACGCATTGAGAGCGAGAACCACTAATCGTGACCACGAGGAGGTTACCCCATGTGACTCTACCCTCCCTAGCACCCGGGCCAATTTGGTTGCTTAGGAGACCTGGCTGGAGTCACTCAGCACACCCTGGATTCGAACTCATGACTCCAGGGGTGGTAGTCAGTGTAAATACTCACTGAGCTACCCAGGCCCCTCATAATCTAACATTCTGAATGATGGTCAGTTTCATGCGAGTTCACAATTTAGCCTAATACATTTCTCCTAATGTTATAACCTATTACATATATATATATACAGTATATATATATATTGTGTTTATATTATTATATTATAAACATTAAGTTTCACTTGTACATTATGTGCTGTTATTATATAATGTACTGTTATTGTGTTATGAGTTGCTACACTGAGTTCATAATGTAATAAAGTTCTCATGATTACTTGTCACATTATGCATTCACAATTATATTATGTTTTAAGAAAATTGTTATATTATGAACATTTATTACATTTAACTTAAATTATGCTTTATTACGTTAGGTTGCAACAAATCCTTAACAAAGTGAACATTAATGTAAAGTTCTCCTAAAATTTGAAAAGAAGTAACAAATATTGATGACTCATCTTGCATTAAAGTTTTTGACCAATTAAATACATTATTCTCTACAATAGGTATATCACTCCCCCTATTATCATCTGCCTCTGTCTAGCAATAGCAAGTAGCAAATCATGCTTTATGGGTGTGACATTGGGCGCTTTGATATGTCCCATCCAATCTTTCTGTTTCTAAAGGAAATACATTACTGACATACATCAACACAAGAAAGACAACTGAGCTGTTTTTCATGGGGTCTTGAAGTCAAGTTTGTTCAATGGGCTTCATAATAAGCGGCCATCTTGCTAACTCTTCCAGGCAGCTACAGTATTATCAAGTCATGCTAATACAGCTCTTATCTACTGGAATGCGGAAAAGACTGAAATCTCCAAAACGTTTTATCAAAGTTATGTTTCAGAAACAATACAAATATGAACCAACAAAATATGACAATGGTATCATTGCTTCTCTAGCTCAAAAGACACTCAAAATCTGTTTTTTTCTTTTCTTTTCAGGTTGCTCTGCTAATGCACGTTCTACAGCAAAAAGACCTGACAATGCCTTTGCCAATAATTGCCTTTTTGAACTGAAATGCGGTACTTACATTCCTACAGCCACTATATTTGGCATTGTGATATCTTCCATTCCATTTTTCTCTGAGTGGTCTGTCTTCTTATACAGTCTCTGCTTATGTTCAACAACAATATAAACATATTTGAAGCACAACACAGACTGTGTACATGAGATCGTGAGGGGTAAAACTTTGATGGGAAATCATCTGAGACTGAGCATATGGCTTGTGGTTATGGTACAATTAGTGCATAGCAAGTAAACTGACCTCATGTTGTTACATTATCACTAGCATAAGTGTTATGGATGTTTAGTAGCGGTTGATGTATAGAGACAAAGAAATAGAGATTGGGACTGAAAAGAAATGATAAATCTTTAAAATAGGTTTAAAGGTCAAACTTGCGTTTAAAAGCACTTACGTTTGCAGCCTAACATTAGCATTAGGATATAGTGATACATCAACTTCACCAGTGATACAACAACATCAAAGTATGCTGAGGGCAATGTAGGGTGTATATTTGGTTGCTTCCAGCTTCAGAGTACACTTTAGAACCAGTGTATGAGTGTGGGTTGGTGTGGTCTTGCTTGTGTCACACGGCAGATGTAGCAGTAGGTTTGACCGTGATGCTCTGTGCAATATCCTCCCTATTAATCTTCTTGAGTGCTGTGCAAAGCGCATCAATACTGGCTGAATCTTGGCTCGCCCAATGAGACAGCAGGGCCTGGACAGGCCTCTCTTCCTGTTTGAAATTAGCAATGTGTTCATCTTTGTATCCAAGCAAGCCTGCCAGGCTACACCAATTGGTTTCTTCGTTGGCCCCTGACTCCTCCCCTTCACAGGTGCGGTTTAGTAGTTTCTCCACCTCGTCCCGTGTGTGTAAGGGCAAGGACAGCACTCCATCTATCTTCACAACTAAAACATAAAGAACTCATTCAGTCAGCAGTCTGGTGCAGTATTATAGCTAAAGATTACACACTATACTATACCAGTGTTTCCCAACCACTGTGCCGCGGCACACTAGAAAGATTGTCAGGTGTGCCGTGGAAAATTATCAAATTCCACAAAATAAATAAATGCATGAAAAAAAAAATAATAATAATTTCAGGGATCCAAACTCCTCACCTTTCCGAGAAATTCGCCGTTTTGAAACCATAATCGGTCACTTTTGAGATTGTGAAGAGCAATGATTAATGTGCAAAAGTGACTGATATTTATGCGTGTTAAGGGTCTTTCACATGACTCGCGTCAGCGCTGCAGAATACATTGAAGTCTATGATGTGACGCCACTTTACACCAAAGTGTTTTTCACACACACGTTTTTGCTTCACCAATAATGTCTTTGAGAGCACTAAGCAATAAGAAATATTTAAAAACTGTCCAAATTTGTGGAGACATTGAATGTCTCATAATTTCTTTTAATTAAATATTACCTTATCGTTTACGAATATCAGACGCCAGTTATTGAACTAATTTAAATTCACCAAGAAAACACTTAGACCTAAACATAAACGAGTCCTTTTATTCCTTTCTGCTATCAAAGCAACTGCAAGCTTTTTTTCTCTCTTCCAAATACATGTTTTCAATGTTTATTGTGCACACCTCGTAAAATCGCCCCTCTGCGACGCTTTCTGCAGTTCTTGTCATGTGGAGGGCAATGCAGCGCTCAATGCTGGCATTGAACGGAGCATTGATGCCTCGACTCAACTCATGTGAAATACGCTTTACAATGACGAAAGAACATTACTGAAACTCAAAATGATTATTATTTGTCTATTATTGTGGTCTTTTCTGATAAAAGCCACGCTCAGTGGTTTAAATAGGCTACTATAGGAAAATGATCCCGTAGAACTGCTTTGTGTTTATAATTCTTATACTGAAGTCAGTAGATTTGTTGCCATGCAAGTTTTAGTAAAGGAAAAGATAAGGACGTTATTGAAACTCATTTCCAGAAGGGGTCACTGAACTAATCAGTTAATAAAATTGAACAAATTTGTGAAACAGAAGCAAGCCTCACAAAAATACTCTTTATTTTGCAGCTAATTCTGCTCAGTTGTAAACTTGAATCACTCAAACAGCTGGAATTGGTGCTTTTACCTTATTCTTTAAAAAAAATATCCCCAGAAAAATTTTTCGTGGACCAGTGATTGTCTTACCTTTTTCACTCCTCATGAGTTTGCATCCCTGTAATTTGTTGTGGCATTGCAAGAACAAATCTACAAATTAAAAATAAGCAAATTTGTTGTTTTTTCATTACCCATTTAGTGCTCTTGCCACCTGTGACCTCACACAGCATAGCCTACCTATGTGACTTGTTTTTTTGGGGGTTTTTTTGCATAGCCAAATTTCAAACATTACAAGTAAACACGCTACTAAGATGGACAGAAAACACGGCCAAGTTCTTGAAAAGGAAAAATATTGACGATGGTTAGCCTATGTGGGATAGTGGTGTGCCGTAGAATTTTTTAGTCGTAAAAAGTGTGCCATGGCAGAAAAAAGGTTGGGAAACACTGTACTATACTATACTAATCTATGATATGCTATGCTATACTATACTAAACTATGCTATACTATACTGTGCTAAATTATACTAAACCATGCTATACTATGCTATACTGTACTACGCTATACTATACTAAACTATGATATACAGAATATCCTATACTATACTATGCTACACTATACTAAATTATACTATACTAAACAAAACTATGCTCTACTTAATTAAAACGATGAAATACTATACTAAATGCTAATATACTACTTGTCCAAGCTCTTGTTATATTAAGACTGGACCACAGCAATGCTCTTCAACCAGGACTTTGTGCATGTCGTCTACCCAGATAGCACACGTACATCTCTGATATGTCTGTTTTAGATCTTTACATCTGGAAAGCATCACAATCCAATTAACATCTGCTAAACATCTTAAAAAGATAAGATTTACAAACATTCTAAATCATTAATGTCTCAAAGACATCTGAGATATACTTGTTGACATACTTCTTAAAGGCGTATTGCAAATTTCAATTCCACCACTCCATGGTGTTTTAACGAACTTCCGATATCCACCCGAGCTGCTGATTCTCCAGCTAATTTCAAGAAACACCTAAATACGCATCTCTTCTGTGAGCACTTCATCCAGTTCTACTAACGCCGGGTTCACACATCCTCTGTGAGCGGGGCGTGAGCGGCACATTTTTGTTTTGGTGCCCATATTAACAGATTGCACCGTTCCCACTGCAAGTGTGAGTCACGAGGTGACGCATCCAAGAAGCGTCCCAGACGTGGCAGTGAGTGGATAGTTTCGCCGTTGAGCCTATTTTTGCCGCTGGGTGCAGTACAACACTAAAATAAACAGTAGATTATAGAAAAGACAAACGCAAATCAAAATTATTCAAACCGAACCTATAGTACACTACAATTTATATGTCTGCATGCAAGTAAACTCAATAAAATAACACAATAAAGGAAATAATTAATAAACTGCCAGACCTTTTGCCATTCTGTGTATATGGGTGTACAGTACAGACACAACATTAACCAGTCACAACCAAGTGTGATAATAAAAATGAATTGCATGTGACTGCCTGCTGTTGTCCTTGAAGCAGCAATTACCTGATCTTATTATGACCTTATTAAAGACAAAATTCGGCATAGGACTCCATAGATAACTTTATTTTATGCACAGAGGCGCTGCTGTTTCTCGCAGAAGAGATGTGGTCAACGTGAAGGTACAACATCACCGCCCTGCTATGCACTACTTGTGCCTTGCTCACGACCCGCTCACAGAGGATGTGTGAACCCAGCGTAATGCACTGACTGTGTTGCTTCTTAAACAAAAAAGAATATTCTTTCACCACTGTCTCTCCCCTTCCTCTCTACTTGTATTTCTCAGAGAAATTTGAAACTTTGTATTGCAACTCTTTTCATATTATTGCCTCCTTAGGATGAATCACTTTTTATGTATTTCTCATTTGTAAGTTGCTTTGGATAAAATTGTCTGCAAAATGAATAAATATGATTTGTTGCAATTTTCCTACGTGCATTAGTTTTTGTCTTGTTTTTTACTTGAATTGCGATTTATTGCAATTCTACTGTGTGCATAAATTTTTACCTCTGCTATTTTTACATAGATTATTATCTCAAACCCCCACTGCTCAGGAACTACAAACACCTTTTCACCAAACAACTGCGATAAGTCATGGCACCATCACATGTTGTCATTACTTGCACTGCATGCCACATGTTTAGCATTGCTTCGTCCATCAGCAGTGAGGGTTTCACATTTGAAAATATAAGGAATTTGCAAGGCTGACGGAAAAGGTTGCTGAGTTAGAGGCACGCATCTGAATGCTAGTAAAGGTCAGTCAGAGAGTCAGTTATATCAGTCGCCCCTGCGCACACATCATCCTGCGCTATACTACGTTGCGCCAGGTCCCATTAATTCCACGGCCAATATTAGCTGATCACGCCGTACGTGATCATGATTCATAGCTGGATACAGTGTTTTGTGGGACGTGTGCTTCTGTTTCCTCTTTTATATACACATTTTTCTAGTGCTGTGATAGTTTGTTGTTTATTGTTTGTCATTGTGCTTTAATCTACTCTGTTTGCCATAAAAATAACCTTTGGTGCTTACATGACAGTACTTTCCATCCATCCATCCAAATTCCTGTATTCCCTAAATTAATTTACACATATAGTTTCACTTGTAAAAATATCAATACCCTTTACTACCCTACAAAGGCCATACTCAATAACTAACATATTGTGAAAAATGGCTTGAATTATTTTGATGTGGATTTTGTAGTTCCCTATCTGTCACTCACTCGACATTGTGTCGATGTAGTGACACTAGGGGTCACTCTTGGGAGCCCGAGACACCTCTGGTCTTTGATAAAAGGCCAATGAAAATTGGTGAGTGGTATTTGCATGCCACTCCCCCGGACATACGGGTATAAAAGGAGCTGGTATGCAACCACTCATTCTGATTTTCTCTTCGGAGCCGAACGGTCATGCTCACTGAGCTGTATACTACTGTTCATTCACCTCTGCTGGATCTGACGGCGTATTTCAGCGGCTTCTCCCCCCTCTGCACTGGTGCACTGCAGAGAATGCCCCTGGGCGCTTCGGCAGAAATAAAAGAGTATATTTCTCTAAAAGAGTGGCACACACGGAACATCTTTTTAAAGACACGTCTTTTTAAATATGCTTTTCCGATTGTGTGTTATTCCTGGTTGTGCTCATTATCTCTCGCCTTCTGACGGTCACGTGGAGACAGCGTTCGTGGATGGTCATGTTCTCATTGCGAGAATATGTCCATGGCAACGTTGCGGTCGCGGCTCGCCTTCATAAGAAAGCAAGCCAACCCAGAGGCTCCCACCTCGGTCCTTTTACCCACGGGTATGAGGCCAGCGCGGCTAGCACTGGGGGCGCCATGGCTCTCCTGCAAGTCTGCCAAGGCACTAAAGGAACTGCACGAGGGTAGTTCCACCCCGGGATTGATGCAGGAAGCGACGGAGCGACGGAGGTCACGGCGCAGTCTCTCGGGCAGACGATGGCCACACAAGTGGTCCAGGAGCACCACCTTTGGCTCAACCTGGTCGAGATGGGTGAGGCCGACAAGACACGATTCCTTGCTGCCCCATTTCCCAGGCGGGCCTATTCGGTGACACCATCGAGGACTTTGCCCAGCAGTTTTCGATGGTAGAGCAGTAGATGATGCTAGACGGCATATCCTGCCCCGGCGCGTTCAAGATTCCGCACCCCGTCTACTCATCGCCAAGGGCGTCCCCCTGTGGTGACTGCACTGGCTCCGCCGCAGCCCGCCCCTTTGGCCCGGCCCCGGCGTAGAGCCCACCGCAGGAAGCAGACGCCACCCATCTCACAGCCGCCCAGAATCTGTGAAAGGCTTCAAAGCGCCCTTGAGACGGGCGACCCAGGGACAATGAAACCCACTGCTCTGGAGCTGGTAAGCAGATCTCCATCTTTTTGTTACCTTTTGCATTTAATTTTGCTGCATTCCCAAATGGCTGCAGTACTCAAGAGCTCAGCAAGAGCGGTTTCCTTGTTCCCTGGGTCACGTATCCGGTGTGCACGGCCATCATCACGACCACCGTCCACCACTATTTGGCAGGTTTGGCACTCCAGCGGCAGTCTCCCGCCCCTGAGCACCCAGCTGTGGCACAAATCCGCCCCCGATGTGACAGTCTCCACGGGTCACAAGGACAGGCCTCTTCCTCCCCCATTCCAGGCTGTTCCGGGGGTTGTCACAAGGAGCCAGGTAAGTGTTTTGATGTCCTTAGACTCAGCACAGCCACGACGTGGTGTGGCACCTCGAGCTCCACCCCACCGCGAGGCCCCACCTGCCTTTGGTCCCCCTTGCGCAGAACTTGGACGCATGCCTTGCGCTTTCCAGTCCGTCGCAAGGGCTGGTCCGGACCGTCCGACTCAGCTGCGCGATTCGCTTCGACGGGCGTCCACCCTGGTTCAGCAGTGTCCACTTCACCTCAGTGAAGGACGAAAACGCTGCTACCTTGCGTGGAGATCGCTACCCTCCTACGGAAGGGTGCGATAGAACCTGTCCCTCCAGCCGAGATGAAGAAGGGGTTTTTCAACCCATATTTCATCGTACCGAAAAAAGGCGGTGGGTTGCGGCCAATCTTGGACCTGTGAGTTCTGAACTAGGCTTTACACAGACTCCCGTTCAAGATACTGACGCAAAAACGCATTCTGACGAGCGTCTGGCATCAAGATTGGTTCGCGGCGGTAGACCTGAAGGATGCGTACTTCCACGTCTCGATCCTTCCTCGACACAGACCCTTCCTGCGGTTTGCATCCGAGAGTCAGGCGTATCAGTACAAAGTCCTCCCTTCCGGCCTGTCCCTGTCTCCTCGCGCCTTTACGAAGGTCACAGAGGCTGCTCTTGCCCCGTTAAGGGAGGTGGGCATTCGCGATCTCAACTATCTTGACGACTGGCTAATCCTAGCTCGTTCTCGAGACATGTTGTGCGCACACAGGGACCTGGTGCTCTCACACCTCAGCCGACTAGGGCTTCGGGTCAACTAGGAAAAGAGCAAGCTCCTCCCGGTTCAGAGCATCTCTTTTCTCGGTTTGGAGTTGGACTCAGTCTCCTTGGCGGCGCGCCTTACGATCGAGCGCGCCCAGTCGGTGCTGGCATTCAAACAGAAAATAGCGGTTCCACTGAAACTTTTTCAGAGGCTCCTGGAGCATATGGCATCCTCGGCGGTGGCCACCCCGCTCGGGTTGATGCATATGAGGCCGCTTCAGCACTGGCTCCAGACTCGAGTCCCGAGATGGGCATGGAGCCACGGGACAGGTCGCGTGGTCATCACGTCGGTCTGTCACCGTCTTTTCAGCCCTTGGACCGACCTCTCATTTCTACGGGAGGGTGTTCCTCTAGAACTGGTCTCCAGGCACATCGTGGTCACGACAGACGCCTCCAAAACAGGCTGGGGCGTTGTTTGCAACAGGCACGCAGCCGCCGGCCTCTGGACGGGTCCGCGACTGCTTTGGCACATCAACTGCCTCGAGTTGTTGGCAATTCTGCTCACCCTGTGGAGGTTTTGGCCGTTGATCCAGGGCAAGCACGTGTTAGTTCAGACAGACAACACGACAACAGTAGCATATGTCAACCGCCAAGGCAGTTTGCGCTCTCGTTGTATGTCACAACTCACCCGCCGTCTCCTCCTCTGGAGTCAGCAGCACTTCAAGTCGCTGCAAGTCACTCACATCCCGGGCAACCTCAACACTACAGCGGACACGCTGTCACGACAGGTTACCCTCAGGGGAGAGTAGAGACTCCACCCTCAGGTGGTCCAGCTGATTTGGAGTCAATTCGACAGGCACAGGTGCACCTGTTCGCCTCCAAAGAATCCTCCCCACTGCCCACTCTGGTACGCCCAGACCGAGGCCCCCCTCGGCATAGATGCGCTGGCACACAGCTGGCTCCCTGGCATATGCAAATATGTGTTTCCCCCAGTGAGCCTGCTTGCACAGACCCTGTGCAAGGTCAGGGAGGATGAGGAGCAGGTCATCCTGGTAGCACCCAGATGTGGTGCTTGGACCTCACGCTCCTCGCGATAGCTCCCCCCTGGTGAATTCCCCTGAGGAAGGACCTTCTTTCTCAGGGACGGGGCACCATCTGGCACCCACGCCCATACCTCTGGAATCTCCATGTCTGGCCCCTGGACGGGACGCAGAAGACCTGCGGTGGTAGACACGATCACTCAGGCTAGGGCCCCCTCTACGAGGCGCCTGTATGCCTTTAAGTGGTGTCTGTTCGCTAAGTGGTGTTCTTCCCGTCAAGAAGACCCCCAGAGATGCGCAGTCGGATCAGTGCTTTCCTTCCTGCAAGAGAGGTTGGAAGGGAGGCTGTCCCCTTCCACCTTGAAGGTGTACATTGCCGCCATAGCAGCAAACCACGACGCAGTCGACGGTAAGTCCTTAAGGAAGCACGACCTGATCATCAGGTTCCTAAGAGGCGCCAGGAGGCTGAATCCCTCCAGACCGTGCCTCGTTCCCTCATCGGACCTCTGTAGTTCTTCAGGGTCTACAGAGAGCCCCCTTTGAGCCTTTGCAGTCAACCGAGCTTAAGGCACTCTCCTTGAAGACTGCCCTCCTGACTGCACTCACTTCCATCAAGAGGGTAGGTGACCTGCAAGCGTTCTCTGTCAGCAAAACGTGCCTGGAGTTCAGTCCAGGTTACTCTCACGTGATCCTGAGACCCTGACCGGGCTATGTGCCCAAGGTTCCCACCACCCCTTTAGGGACCAGGTGGTGAACCTGCAAGCGCTGCCCCAGGAGGAGGCAGACCCAGCCATGTCGTCGCTGTGTCCGGTGCGCGCTTTACGCATCTATTTGTATCGCACGCAGAGCTTTAGAATCTCTGAGCAGCTCTTTGTCTGCTTTGGTGCACAGCGAAAAGGAAGCGCTGTCTCCAAGCAAAGGATCGCCCACTGGCTCATTGACGCCATAACTATGGCATATGTCGCCTAGGACATGCCGCCCCTAGTAGGGCTACGAGCCCATTCTACCAGGGGTGTAGCGGCTCCCTGGGCCCTGGCCAGGGGTGCCTCTCTAACAGACATTTGCAGAGCAGCGGGCTGGGCAACACCCAACACCTGTGCAAGGTTCTACAACCTCCGGGTGGAACCGGTTTCGTCCCAGGTAGTGGCACGCAACACAAGCAGATAAGCCCGGGATAGCTGGCCGGGTGTATCGCTTGCACATAGCGCCTTCCACCTCCCTTGGAGCTGAAGATGTGCACCATTAATTCCCAGTAGTGTTCACAAACTTTGTTCCCTGGTTGACTTCCTCCGAGCCCTGTGGCAGCTGAGTTTTTAGAGAGACTCGCTGCCGGCCCAGTACACGCGCTAACTAAGAGCCCTGTTCTGGGGTAGGTGCTCCGCATGTGGCGGTTCCTGTAAGGCTAACCCCATGCGATATATATCTTCTGCTAGTTCGTTTCCCTGCTGGAAAACTGCGTCTTCCTTGGGCAGAACCCCTCTGCCCCAGTCTTCATGTTTGTAGTAACTCCTCCCCCATTTGGCAAGATCTACCTTGAAGGATCTCCACATGGTTGGAAAGACCATGTGACATATTCTTCCACTTAAATATCCACCCTCTCTTTGGGTGAGGTGTGGTCTCCGCGGTGTCTTCCCCTTGGGAGGGACACCCCCCGACTAGACCTGGCGGCCCAGTCGGATAATCCCCCTTCTTTTTTAGGGAGTGGAAAAAGAGAAGGGGAAAAGAGGTCACGACTGGGTTAAGCCTGTCTCTATCTTTGGGTAGTCGACTTGTCCCCAAAAAGGGCCATTCGACACTCATAACTATGTTGGGGGAGGTTACGTGTCGACTTGGTGCGCTGGCTATGAGGCACACAGCAGTCTGCCCACCACACACCGCCAGTTCACATAACACAGTTCAGCCAGTTGTGGTGTTTCGTATAGGGACCCCTAGTGTCACTACATCGACACAACATCGAGTGAGTGACAGATAGGGAATGTCATGGTTACTTGTGTAACCTCCGTTCCCTGATGGAGGGAATGAGACATTGTGTCCCTCCTGCCACAATGCTGAACTACCCGCTGAAATGGCCGGACCTTATATCGGCTCCTCAGCATAAAACCTGAATGAGTGGTTGCATACCAGCTCCTTTTATACCCGTATGTCCGGGAGAGTGGCATGCAAATACCACTCGCCAATTTTCATTGGCCTTTTATCAAAGACCAGAGGTGTCTCGGGCTCCCAAGAGTGACCCCTAGTGTCTCTACATCGACACAACATCTCGTTCCCTCCATCAGGGAATGGAGGTTACACAAGTAACCATGACGTTACTGCATTTTCACACAATGGTTACTCTGAATTTCAGCAAATGAGACAAACTCATCCGCCACTGGACAAATCATGAGACCTGTTTCATTCATAACTCTATTTTGAGTTTTGCCTTTGTGGGTCAGTATCATTGCTTATTACATTTCTGTCAAACAGAAAGAATCATCATCATTTAATATTATATAATTACTTCTTTAAGCAGTTCCCATCTGTGTCAAATTGTAGGTTCTTAATCTTGATCTCTCTATTTAATATATTTCCTTTTGCTCCATGTTTATTTTCCTCCTTGATATTATTTCTCTTCACTCCATCCTTGCATTCATGGGGACTCTGATTTTTCTTTGTAATTTGCTTTAAGGCTGTAATTCTAATTACTCTGAAAGTGTATTGTTGTCAAGGCCCACTTCAATCTTATGATTATAGACAATGTTTATCAGTTTATTTATTTCAATATATTTTTTAATATGGGGAATAAGTGTAAAATATAATTATATTGGGCCTTATGATCTTGACAATTACGCCATGTCACATGCCAGTTAAAGACATTAAATTAGTAGTCTGAGTAACCCCCCAGCAGTGCTTCAGTATGCTGCTGTACAGTGAATGCGGTTGCCCGTTTGCCATCACCCAACAGCTCTGTGATGCCTGTCGGAGGTGGCTGCTGGCAGAGGATCATGAAACTGAAGCTGTCATGGACCTCGTAGTACTGGAGCAGTTCGTCAGCCGGTTACCGAAAGGAACGGCTGAGTGAGTCCAGCTGGTTGAGGACCATTTGGCTGTGTACCCGGGGGCCGGCGAGCCCTCTTCTTTCGCTTTCTCTCCTCTCTCCTCTCATCCTTTTCCCTCCTCTTCCCCTTTTCCTGTAACTGCACCCGAGAAACTGGGCTGCATTCCACCAAACCGGTGCCCCATTCTCGGGGTTTCCCTAACCCGCCGGCTTCCTCTCTCTCTCTGTCACCTTGCCCAAAGGTTGGTGACTCCGCTGCCAGGGGTGCGGGGGGAAAGCCTGGGCCATTCTGCTGGTGCTGTGGGGATCCCGGACATTTTCAGGACCAATGCCAGGCGATGGAGGTACAGGCATTGGTTCAGGTCCTTGATAAGCTGCAGGCTGCCCCCGATCGAGCAGGGACGTACAGGATACCAGTGAGTATTCAAGGGGGTACATACCAAGCCTAGGTGGATTCAGGATATAATCAAACCTCTATACACCAATGCTTGGTTCAAGACAAGGCTTTGGATGCAGCACGGAGGGTGAGGTGTGTACATGGGGATGTGCATGAATACCCTTTAGTGTCTGTCACAATTCAATTCCTGGGACGAAAGCATAGTATTGAGGCTGCAGTAAGTCCCCCCTCACCCATCCACTAATTCTGAGTACCAATTGACTGGCGTTCCAAACATTATTGAAGGGAATGTGTGTGGATGGGCCCTGCAACAGAGTAATGGGGTATGCAGCGCGTTGGCTGGGTAGGCGGTGCCGGGGTCGTCCTCATCAGCTCCTCGTCAGGATGACGCAATAGAGGAGGAGGCCTCTCCCGCCCTTTAGAGGGATTCCCCTAGGGGATTTCCCTCTGGAGCAGACACAGGATGAAACCCTTAAGCACGCCTTCGACCAAGTGAGAGTAATCGATGGGCAACAACTTCAGCCGGCGGTTACTTTCTCATACCCGTATTTTTCAATAATAAAAGACCGGGGGACCCTGGGTAGCTCAGTGGTAAAATACACTGGCTATCACCCATGGAGTTCGCTAGTTTGCTAGGGTCTCCTAAGTAACCAAATTGGCCCTGTTGCTAGGGAGGATAGAGTCACATGGAGTAACCTCCTCGTGGTCGCTATAATGTGGTTTGTTCTTGGTGGGGCACGTGGTGAGTTTAGCATGGTTGCCGCGGTTGCCTCCACACACGCTATGTCTCCGTGGCAACACGCTCAACAAACCACATGATAAGATGGTTGACGGTCCCAGACACAGAGGCAACTGGGATTCATCCTCCACCACCCGGACTGAGGCGAATCACTACGCGACCAGGAGGACTTAAAAGCACATTGGGAATTGGGCATTCCAAATTGGGAGAAAAAAAATAAAATAAAAATAAATAAATAATAATTATAAAGACCGGTTGTATCGGGTGATTCAGAACACTCAAAAGAAGATACAACCCAGTTGTTAGTACCAAAGAGCCGTCGGGAAATGTTATTACAGGTGGCTCATCATAATCCACTGGCGGGCCACTTATGGCAAGAGAAAACACTAAACCGTCTCATGGTCCGTTTCTACTGGCCGGGCATTCGTGGGGATGTTAGTAGGTGGTGTGCAACATGCCCGAATGTCAACTGGTAAATCCACCGGCCAACCCAAAAGTGCCATTGCACCCTCTACCGCTGATTGGGGTTTCCTTCGAAAGAATTGTTATGGACCTCATCTGGCCATTAGAACATCAGCACGCGGACATTGTTTTGCGTTAGTTCTGGTGGATTACGCGATGCGATATCCAGAAGCAGTGCCTCTTTGCAACATCTCAGTCCACTGTGTTGCAGAGGCCCTCTTCAAAATCATCTCCCGAGTGGGGATCCCGAAAGAGATCTCATTGACCAAGGCACTACTTTCATGTCTCTACGCAAACTTTACGAATTACTGGGGATTAAATCGATTCATACCAGTGTCTACCATCCACAGACAGACAGACTGGTCAAGTCAAGACAAGTCAACCTTTATTTATAGAGCACATTTAAAAACAACAGAAGCTAACCCAAAGTGCTTTACAGATCAAACAAATAAATATACAAAAACAGAGCTGGAAGTTTGATCTGAAGGTGTATGCTTAAATGTTTAAAATTAGTTTTGTAGATAAAAATATGTTTTTGAAATTGATGACTTGGACCAAATAATAAATACACTACCGGTCAAAGTTTTGAAACACTTACTCATTCTTTATTTAATTTTTTTTCTTCACATTTTAAAATAATAGTAGAGTCATCAAAACTATGGAATAACATAAATGGAACTATGGGAATTATGTTGTGACTAAACAAAATCCAAAATAAATCAAAACTGTGTTATATTTTAGCATCTTCAAAGTAGTCACCCTTTGCCTAGAATTTGCAGACATGTACTCTTGACATTTTCTCAACCAACTTCTTGAGGTATCACCCTGGGATGCTTTTTAAACAGGCTCAAGAATGCTAGTCCCAACTGTATAATAGGGGTACTCGGCTGAAGGAGTTTGCACCGGGAGATAAAGCACTTGTACTGCTACGCACATCGAGCTCCAAATTACTCACCAAGTGGCAAGGGCCCTTTGTGGTCACACGGCGAGTTGGGGACATTGACTCTGAGGTCGAACAAACAGATATAGGCGAAGCACTGCAGGTGTATCACCTCTATCTCCTAAAATATTGGAGAGAGGAGGTGCCCGTGGCTTTGGCGACAGTGATACCGGAGAGGGAGGAGCTTGGACCTGAGTTGAATATCAAACACCAAAATCAAGTCACCCCAGTCCCTTGTGGAGACCACCTCTCACCGTCCCAAATCATGGAGGTGGCCAAATTACAAAGGGAATACTCCAACGTGTTTTTGCCTCTGCCTGGTCACACGAATCTCATAGAACACCACATTGAGATGACCCCAGGGGTAGTGGTATGCACCCACACCTATAGATTACCCAAACACAAGAAACAAGTGGTACAGGAAGAACTTAAGTCCATGCTTAATATGGGAGTAATAGAGGAATCCAACAGTGACTGGTCGAGCCCAGTGGTTCTAGTACCTAAGGCCGATGAGTTGGTTCGGTTCTGTGTGGATTTTCGAAAAGTCAATGCGGTGTCTAAATTTGATCCGATGGTTAGGTGCAGATTGTTTTTTTTCGATACTGGATTTGACAAAGGGATATTGACAGATCCCCTTGACTCCATGTCCCATAAAAAATTTGTTTGGCTCACACCAATTTGTGACCCATCTGTTCAGTTTGTCTGGGGCCCCAGCTACGTTTCAGTGGCTCATGGACAGAGTCTTACGCCCACACGCGGTGTATGCCACTGCCTATCTGGATGACATCATCATTTACAGTAATGATTGGCAGCAGCACATGCAGCACCTGAGGGCTGTCCTAAGATCGCTGTGGCGGGCGGGGCTCAAGGTAATCCCAAAGAAGTATGAAATTGGGCAGGTGGAAGTATGGTATCTGGGCTTCCACTTGGGACATGGGCAGGTGCGTCTCCAAATTAATAAGACCACAGCGACTGCGGCTTGCCTAAGACCCAAGACCAAAAACGAGGTGAGATATTTTTACAGATCGACGCGTCGGACAGGGTGTTGGGAGCCGTGATGTCCAAGGTGGTCAAGGGGGAGGAGCGTCCGGTGCTGTACATCAGCCGGAAACTCTCAGCAAGAGAGTTGAGGTACAGCACCATTGAGAAGGAATGAAAGTGGGTGGTCCTTACCCTTCGGTATTACCTCCTGGAATGGGCTTTCACCCTCTGTTTGGACCATGCCCCACTCCAGTGGCTCCATCGCATGAAGGATACCAGCGTGCAGATCACCCGTTGGTATCTGGCTCTTCAGTCGTTTAAGTTCGAGGTGGTCCACAGACCAGGGGTGTAGATGGCTGTCGCAGACTTCCTCTCTAGAAATGGGGGGGGGGAGTAGGGGGCAGGCCGGATGGCTCCCCGGGCGATGGGGGTATGTGGAGGTGGGGGCGTGGTCGAGTGTCAATTTGTGAATGGAGAGTGAGTCCGGGAGATAAGAGTGGTAAGGAGTTACACCTGTGGGCAATTTTAATAACAGCTGTTCTGTGTTGCAGTGAGAGGCGACAGAGTGATAAAGGGAAGCATGTGTGTGTGTGTGTGTGTGTGTGTGTGTGTGTGTGTGTGTGTGTATGAGATTTACTGTGACACTGAAAATCGACTTGTGCAATAAAAACGAGAGAAGGTGGAAATTCTTCTGGCTCTCACTTCCTCATTTCACGAGAGAGTTAAAGAACCTGTTACAAAGATCTATGTCTGCAATAACATAAAAAATGTAGTCTTTTCGAGTGGCGTACCCTTCACGCAGTGGCTTTAAGAGCACAAAATGCTGTTTAGAATTTGGCCCTTACATGGTAATGTTTATTTACAATGTGTGGTTTTCCCATGCTTCAAACATGTCTGAATCCTGGCGTGTTAATTTGGCAGTTGTGTCTCCTCATGGATAATATGGATTTAAATAAAACTTTGGAGAGTGAGAAGCTTTTTAAAAACTACAATTCACGTAGCGAGATCTGGAAATATTTTGGGTTTTGCCTGATGAGACTGGGAAAACTCATCTGCCGTGAAATGTCTATAGAGAAGAGTGCGATCAAACCAGTGTGTGTGTAATCTGCATCTGCGCTGCTGTTTACCGGAAGAGAGGGGCTGAAGCAGTTGTAATAATGAAACAGCTGCTCAAAAGTCTTTTCAACGTTACAATATCTTTATTTTTGTTACCATCATTCAAATAATCACAGAAATAATGGAATAAAAGTTTAAAGCCGTTGCCCTTTGAACTGGCTGTTTTGATGGGGCAAAGATTTTTTTTTCCAACTAAACTAAGAATGTATTAGGTAACAAGTTAGTCCATTTGAGCCTTCTACCAGTTCATCCATATGTTATTTTCACCACTTCCGGAGCAACAAGTGGAATGGCTAGTTTCTAAGAACCAACTTTGCTATGACAAACTGTGTTAAGAATTAACACACTATCATGTGGTATTGTGATACTACTTAGTATCGTGATACTTCAGCTGGTATAGTATAGTAAGATATGATGATGGTATCGTGATGACCCTAGTTTACACGTGAGTAACAATAACTGATCTGTGTTGGATGTGAGTAAAAAATATTTTGGGATGTGAGTAAAAATGTTTTTGTGAAAGTGTTATTGCAGCCTATGAAGCAAAGATGGCAGCATGCAAATGGCATATTTCAAGGGCTGCAGTTGCTATTGACATGAATGGGAATGCCAACAGATCGCTCTCTCCTATTACTATATTATAAATAGTGTTTGTACCTGTATGTGGAGGCCCTTGGCCATCCTGTAGACTCTGACTATCAACAGAGATGCCGCTGTCACTGTGAAGTTTCTCTCCCTCAGGAGAGGGGGTCTGACTGGGGTTCGCACTGCACGCTCTGTTATTGGCTCCTTGCTTATTCTGCTTACAACTGTTCCACCTGAAAGATATCAAACCCAACATCATAATCATTACTCATTTCTATCTTAAATGTAAAGTGTGTCATTTCTGTCCCACTGCACCTTATTGCCATTGTTGAGAGAAACAGGTGGTCCAGCCACAAACTCTCACTGAAAATGAACTTTGACCTAGCAGATAACTTTAGCTTAGCAGCTCTCTCACTTCTGTTGCTGTCTGTCTGACTAGTGTCTATAAAAAGGCTTCTCACCTGTTAGATGGCAGATGTTTTAAAGAGACGGATTTTATGTTAATATCACCATACAGTGCAGGTCAAGTTAAGTTAGCAAAAATCACAAAATAATATGCAACCATATGCACACTGGATACATGGCTTTTAAAAATAAATAAATACATAAATAAAAGAAACCTTTCATCAGATTAATTTATTTGTATTGTTATTTTTAGTATTATTATTATTAATAATTTATATTATTTATTTATTATATAATTTCTTCATGCTGTTTGTATGCACATGTGATTTTTCATTGATCATTAACTGTATTTTCTTATGAGCTGTTATTGATACAGCTCTGGAAAAATTAAGAGACCACTCCAAATGTTTCTTAAATCAGCATCTCTACATGTATAGCAGCCATTTCATTCCAGTGTCTGTTAAATTACTGCTTGAATTTTTGAGCCAGGAGTGGCATAAAATCACCCAACAGCAATGTGAAAGACTATTCCACCAAATGTTGATTTCTGAACTATTCCAAAGTTAAAATATTAGTACTGTGTTGTTTATAAATGAATATGAACTTGTTTACTTGCATCATTTGAGGTCTGAAAACACAGCATCTTTTTTGTTATTTTGATCAGTCGTCATTTTCTGCAAATAAATGCTCTAAATTACAATGTTTTTATTTGGAATCGTCTTTTGAGGATTTTTCGTTTTTTTTTTTTTTTTTTTACAGGAAAGCGACACAAAACTTTGTATCGAAAATTAGATTTTTTGCAGTTCACCTTTAACTTAATATCAAAGGTCTTACTAGAGAAATAAAAATAGATAATCTAACATAGATTTTCTAGATGTAATATAAAAATATATTCATGCCTGGTAACAGGTGAATGTAAAAGGCCTAGAAATAGCCTTTTAGCTTAGCATAAAGCTAAATGTTTACATGACAATTTACACAAGGTTAACTGTTTCTGCTGCTCCAAACTTACTTCAAACCCCCACAAAGTGTACACAACGAATTATTTTTCTGACCGTATGTGGATACTTCTATTTCTGTGGCTTTTAAATTAGTGTCTTATCTAAGACTCTTTTAATACCCTTTGTATATAGTTGTACTTTTTTCTCTATAATCCTGTCTGTTTTTCATGCATCATGTGATGTGTTAATAAATAAATCATTTTTAAAAAAAGGCTTCTCTTTATTTAGCTTCCAAAGGGAAAGTTTGTTAATGATGTCATATCCACCTTTACACTCTTAACAGTGTGAGAGTGCCCTCTGTCTGTTCCTGTAAATGTTACACATAAGAAAGTGTTTCACCGCTGTTTAAACCCTCCTTGAATCACACAGCTATTTCTTTATTTCTTACAGTAATTATAACTTCAGATCAGTAAGTTCTTTTGAAATATTAATTAAAAGAACCAGTTCAAAAGAGTTATTGTTATGGTTTTTGTATCTTCAGTTCTTTTTTTTTTGTGACTTTTATTCTGTTTTGTTATGTGTCCAGTTCCTTCTTCCTGATTTTCTGGTCCCTTCTCTGTGTTCACCTGTATATTTTTTTTTTTACCTTATTAGCCATTTTGAGTATTTATTATCTTTAGGTCTGCCATACTCTTTGTCAGTTGTTGTCCATGTAACCTGGATCTTTTAGGTGAGTCTCTGCCCTTGTCATGTGTATCTTGCCATGGGAATCTTTATATTAGTACTTTGTGAATAAATGTCTGCACTGCACTTGGGTCCTTGTTATCACTATTATGAAGCCAGCATTACAGTCATGTGCTTGTGAATCAGATTGCACTTGTCGCACTTTGTTCCCTTTCGATTACGGTTCACGCGACATTGCGTCCCTCTTCAATGAACTAGTTGAAGCCCTTATACAATAACACCAATTTCTAATTGGCTATGGCGTTTGAGCCCTGCCCCTTTAGGTGCAGTTGGCCTCTGTAAGCAGGTGCGAAATCACCATTGGTTCAGAATTTTCTTTCTTCAAGACAGTGACTTCATCTCTCGTCTTGATAAGCCCTCTCTTCCTTACTTCGCCTTCGAGAGACACTCCATCAGTGGACAGGTTCTTCGCCTACAGACACGAGCTTTGACAATGCAGCGCCTGCAGTGAGACGACTGACCTGCTCCCCTGCAGTGTTACGGTGGAGACATTTGTATCCTTTTATCATTATATCTAAAATAGATACAGTATATTTCATAAAGAGCCGCTTGTGTGTAATGCGTCTTTGTAAAGACGTCGTTCCACAAGTGTTCACTCTGCGAGAGACACATCCTGCCATCAGACGGGCATGAGAGCTGCATCCGCTGCCTGGGCCGCAGCCACGCTGAGTTGGCTCTCATGGAGACAGATTCCTTCTCCCGTGCCCCCCCCCCCACACCCCTGCCCCCCAAACCTGCCTCCTCTGTGACTCCCGAGGAACCACACGAGGAGGCACGGTGGGCCAGCAAGGTTGAGCTGGAAGAATTCGGGGAGGATCTCCCCAAGCCATCGGTGAAGCCACGCAAACCGTGGCCCAAACAAGACACACGATGTTTCACTCCCTCTCCCTGCCGGAGTTCATCGGGACTGGGATGTTACACAAAATGCTGTTTCTGTGTGTTGTGTTCAAATAAAGAAAAGCGTTTGTTGCACCTGCATGAGACGCACACACATTCACATGCTATTTCACTCCCCCTCCCTGCCGGAGTTCGTCGGGACCGGAATGCTACACAAAAGGTTGTTTCTGTGTGTTCTGTTCAAATAGAGAATGTTCTCACAAAAAGAGAAAAGCACTTGTTGTACCTGCACGAGATCCACACGCATTCTTGAAGAAGGGCTCTTCTCCTCTTCATGCTTCTCTTACTCCATGCTCTGGTCTAATAATGATCTAACGCGACTATATGATCCAGTTCACACGCCAGCCACCTCGCTTCAATGGCGTTCTGTCATCTACAGTCCCATCACTGGATGCGCCAGTGTTGCGCGCAGAAATTTATAATCTCCTTGCAAAAAAAGCAATAGAGATTTTTCCTAACTACGACGCCCGCAAGAGTTCTACAGATGCTATTTTCTTGTTCCGAAGAAGACGGCAGGCTTCAGCCCATTTTAGACCGAGACACTTGAATCATGCACTCGCAAAGTCTGCATTCAAAATGATATCTCAGAAACAGATATTATCGCACATCCGCCCTCAGGCAAGTTTGCGTCAATAGATCTAAGGGACGCATACTTTTATGTATAAATTGCACCTTATCACAGGTTGTTTTGGAGATTCACGTTCGAGGAAACAGCTTATCAGGGTCCTTCCTTTTGGTTTATCCCTGGCTCCCCACATGTTCACGAAGTGTATCGATGCAGCACTCACTCTATTGAAGCTGAGCAGCGTGAGCATTTTGAACTACCTCGATGATTGGCTATTAATAGCCCAATCAGAGGCTCTGTTGTGCGAGCACAGGAATTTACTACTCTGCCATTTGAACAGCCTGGGCCTCAATGTCAACTGGGCAAAAAGAACACTTTCTCCCAGCCAACAGATCTCCTTTTTGGGGGTCCGACTCGACTCTGTAAGCATGCGTGCACATCTCAGTTCAATCTGTGGAAAACACTTCATGTCATTTAAAAAGTTCTGGGTTTCGTGGCGGCAGCATCCGCCATCACACCATTAGATCCTTTACACATGATACTTCTCCTTCGCTGGCTCAAACATCATGTACCACAGCACATATGCATTGGCATAACTTGCTGCTGTCTGGCTGCTCTAGCACCATGGACAGCTCCAAACTTTTAACAGCAGGGCATCATGCTGGGCCAGGTCTTCATGCGAAAGGTGGTAACCATGGATGCGTCCAGCACAGACTGTGCGGTGGACATCTGGCCTTTTGCACCTGGACAGGCGTGAAGCAGGCATGGCTCTTCAATCAACTGGAACTGCTAGCTGTCTTTTTAGCCTTGAAGGCTTTTTATCCCGATGTAGCGAATTACCACGTTCTGATTCGATCAGACAACATGATAGTAGTAGCTTACATAAATTGCCAGAGCAGAATCCAATCGCTGCCAATGATGACCCTGACACGGCGCCTCCTCCATCTTCTCTACTTGCACGTGACATACGTCCCAGGCCGCTTGAACTGCGGTGCGGATCTGGCCACCAACTGTCCCCTCTGGTACTCCACATCCCATGCCCCGCTAGGAGTGGATGCCATTCTGCAGGCCAGAGCGGCATCCACAAAACACCTCTATGTGCTAAAATTGCGTGTGTTTGCAAATTGGTGCTTTTCAAGTGGCGAAGGCCCAGTGAATTGCCCCATAGCTGAGATCCTCATGTTCCTCCAAGAGCGGCTGGACACAGGTCTCACCCCATTAACGTCCAGGAGGCTGGCTCCTCTATAGGCAGGTATGATCTAATTATAAGTTCCTCAAAGAAGCAAGGCACCTAAACCCCCCTCACCCTGCTACAGTCCCAATCTGGGACCTGAACCTGGTGCTGAAGGCACTCACAAGCCCCCCGTTGGAGCCTTTGGAATCTGCTGAGTTATGTGTGCTCTCTCTAAAAGACCACACTCCTGCTGGCTCTAGCATCAGTGGGTGATATGCAAGTGCTGTCATGAGGCAGCTCATGTCTGGAATTCAGGCTGGGTCTTTCAAAGGCCACCCTCAAACCTAGAAAGGGCTATATACCCTAAGTTTTATCCACGCCCTTCAGGGCCCAGGTCGTCCACCTACAAGCCTTCTTTTCCACTGTTTAATTCGGAAGAGGAACAAGCACATTCAACCAGAGGCATGGCCTCTTCATGTGCATGGATAAATGGTGGGGCTCCTTGACCCTCAGCCAAAAAAATCTGAGGAAAATGTGATTTCACACCCGCTTATATAGGCCAAACATGCGCCTAAAGGGTAAAAAACCCTTGTCAATTAGAAATTGGCGTTATTGAATAAGCTTAACTGAAGCAATGTCTCATTCCCTTCATCTCAGGAAACCGAGGTTACATGTGTAACTGGAGATGTTTTTGCATGCAGCAAACTCAATAGAATGACTTGCTTTCTTGCCATTATTTTAGGATAAACAGTCTTTTCATCTAATTGCATTTTATTTAGACTGCAAGATCACAAGTCTTTATAATTTATTTACAAAATAATTTATGTTGCTGTGGATTCAGTAGTGGTGGACCGCCGCTGCTTGGATGCGTTGCAGAAAACACTGATATATTTATAGTTTATTTATATAGTATTAAATTCTATTTAATTTATATTTATTAGTAATAATCATAATAAACAATTCTTCCACCAAGTAATACAATTTATTAGTTTATTAATAACTGTAGGCTGTTTGTAGTTGCTAAGTATTGCAGCAACTTGCTGCATTAATACAGGATTCAACTGAAGCTTTAGAAATGTTATTTTCATCTGAGGGCATCATGGTGGCTCAGTGGATAGCACTGTCACCTCACAGGCCTTTCTGTGCAGAGTTTGCATGTTCTCCCCATGTTTGCATGGGTTTCTGGGTGCTCTGGTTTCCCCCGCATGCAGGTTAAGTGAATTGGAGACTCTACATTTTTTCCCCTTCCTCCATTACTTACTCTTATAAAAATAGCTGAACTAAAGCCCAAATAACACTGTGCTTGTACATTGTGGGTGCTGTTGATGATGATGGAGATACCAGCATGAAGGAGATAATGACCCCAGTCCTGCTCACCGTTTAAAGATGATGAAGGCCACCAGGCCAAGCAGAACTGCAGCCAGTATGGAGGTGTAGATGGGAATGAGGTTGTTGCTCAGCCCGTGGAGTTTCCTCAGTCCAGGGTCGGCTGTTGTCACACTCTCTGTAGGCCCACTGGGAGGAGACTTGTCTGTATATGAGACAACTGATGGAGAAGAAGAGGGAGGTGGAGAAAAAGTAAAAAAGGATGTAGTAGGAGAAACATATAGAGGAGGAGGAGAGGGAGGGGTTGAGTTGTTAGGAGGATCTACATCTGTTGGAGGAAAAGGAAAAAGACAGAAAGAGAGTTTACAACAATCTGTTAGTTTAAGTTACTTTGAAGTTGCTAAAGCATGTTTTAGTATATGAAAATGGTATGAGAGATCTCTCTAAACCAGCTCCATGATAACTTAGATTATAATTAGGGATGCCAATTTAATGAAATATTTTAGTGTGATTAATTCTATAAAAAAATATGTGTTAAAAAATAAACTTGAAGTACCACTTTCATATTTTTATGAGCAGGGTGCAACTCCACCTGTATAGGCAAAGTGCAACTGTGCAGGCAACAAACCACACTTACTAAGCAGACAGCACAAGATGAGGATGCATTCTTGTGTTCAGATACATCTAGATGGAGCGCAACTCCACATGCAGGGGCATTATTACATGTTTTGCTATGTTACAAATACGTTTACCTTGGCACATCATCCAAAAACGTGACGCAACCAAATTGAGAACCTCTAAAAGTGCCCGTCTGACACGTGTACATGCTGTAGACACGTCCTTAGAAAACCCCTTATAATAAGTCTACCTTTAACAAATTGACAAATTCAATTGCAAAATGGGTTTATCATCTGGACATGACTATACTGTATGTATATAAGTAAAAAATAAGCTAAATTTTTCGCTTCAAAAAAAGATGACAGCGACTTCTGGCAAAGTCCCTTTAAGGCTGAATATGGGTTGAAGTGAATCAGTAAATAATTTATGTGAACAATTTCATTTACATGAAACATCTGAACTAACCAAATACAATTAACTGGACTTCCCAACCCTAAATATAATCAAGTTGGTTATTTTAACAGGTTCATTTACATGAACTGTTCAAATAAATCAATTCATTTAATTGATTTGGATTTTCCAGTGCTACATGAGAGATAGAGAGGATGGTTTAGGTGATTGTGGTGGTTTTTGATCACTCTCTCGGCTCCATTGCTGCATTCACAATACAATGTGGCAAATGTAGCATTTTTTGATACTACAGCACTATTCTTTTTTCAGATTCAAACTTTTTATTGATTCAAAACAAAACAATATAAAATATAATATAAATGCACAGAATCAACTTTTAAAAACTTTAAACCACCACTGATTCCCCATCCCCCTCCCAATTCCCAACCCCATCCCAACAAACAACACTGTGGTCAAAGCCTGAGTTATAAACATGCAATATAAACACAAACAAAAAAATTATTGAGACAATAAAATACAACAATCAACAAATAAAGAGAGATAAGAAGATGAGAAAAATTCCACAAAGGATATAATTTAGAATTTAGACCATAATCGTGTTTCTCTCCACATGTTCTTCACTGGGAGCATTCCAGAAAGGACATGTATTTGCCCCATTTCTTAACATATACATCTAATCTGCCAAGCTGCTTGTATGTCATCTTTTCAAATACCGCCACCCTACCCAATTCGGTGAACCATTCTTGAAATGAGGGAGCACCATTTGACTTCCATCTTCTAAGAATTATCTGTCTGCCAGTCATTACACTAGTTTGGACCCAGCATTTTGTATATTTGTCACCTACTTTAATAACCGCCCCATTACCCAATATACATAGTCTAGCGCTGAAAGAAATTTGAGTGTCTAAAGCCTCACATACAAAATTCTGGACTCTTACCCAGAATTCTTGAATCTTAGCGCAGAACCACAGAGCATGGGCTATGTCTCCATCCTTTACCACTCCCCATCCTCCAATGCCAAGTTCAAATCTCTTTCCCATAACCTCTTAAGAGCTGTTAAGTCCCCATCACCAAGACTCTGAATCCACAAGGAATAATACACTGACACTTCATGCCCCTTTCCAAAGGCTGTGAGCACCATACAGAGGGTGTCTGCAGCTTTAGGGGCTGTGTACTACCACCAAAAATAGTACAAAGTAGATGGCGCAACTGTAAATACCTGTAAAATTGATACCTAGAAATCCCAAATTGCTGTTATATTTTCAAATGATCTCAAAGCTCAGTTTTCATAAAGACATATTCACAATGGGAACAGGCTGCGCCAGCCGCAAACTTTTCTCTTTCTTTTTTTTTCTCTCCCACAAAAAAGAAATTTATTCTGCTGGGGCCATATGTATTCGCATCGGGGAAGGCACTCTTCCCACAGGGGAAGACACTGCGGAGACCACATCCTGCCGAAGGGGAGGTTAACATGTGGCGAATACATCACATGGGCTTACCAGACGCATGTGGAAGAAGCCCCATGGGGGGGAGGAACTCTACAGCACAGTGATCGGTGGTGGGGGGGCCCTGCATGGAAACCATAGCGTGGAAAATACATCACAAGGGGTTACCACAGTTAACCAGCACATGTGGAGCACCTACCCCAGTAAAGGGCATATTAGCACACATACTGGGTCCGGCTTCAAATTCCTCCGCCGAATTCGCCTGCCGCAGGGCTAAGGAGGAAGGACATCCAGGGTTCAACCATCTCGGGAACTCGCATGGGGGAAAAAGTGCACATCTTACCCTCAGGGAGGGGAAAGGCACTGTGCGCAAGCGGTACACCTGGCCAGCTGCCCGCACACTTACCTGTTCGTACCTGTCAACACACGGGACGAAACTGACTCAACCCGGAGATTATAAAATCTCACAAAGGTATTGGGTGTTGCCCAGCCCACTGCGCTACAGATGTCTGCTAGGGAGGCGCCATTGTCTAGTGCCCAGGAGGACACCACCACTTTGGGTGCTCGAAGTCCCAAAGGAGACGGCACGCCCTGGGCCTGGTATGCCAACGTGATGGCATCCACGATGCAGATAGTGGCTTCACTGCACACCCCTAGAGGACAACCTTGCAGGGTTCCCCTACCAAGAGAAAAAGAAATCTGAAATTAATCCATTAGTTTGCACTGCTTCTAATGGTTGTTTATAAAAGTAACTTAATCCACCCAATAAAAGTGTTCCCAAACCCATAAATTTCCAAAATCTTAAAAAGATCATCCCATTCCACCCTATCAAACGGCTTCTCGGCGTCAAGTGAGATAGCAGCGATCGGGGTCTGATCATTCACTACCAACCACGTAATATTTATAAAATGTCAAATATTATCAGAAGAACTATGACCATGAATAAACACCACTTGATCTATATATATAACTATATATATGTAATTACTCTGCTTAATCGATTAGCCAGAATTTTAGACAATATTTTTACATCTAACTGGATCAGGGAAATTGGACGATAACTTTTACATTCATTTGGGTCCTTATCTTTTTTAAGAATGAGAATGAACAGGGCTTGCATCATGGTTGGCGGTGGTTCACCTTTCTTTAATGACTCTGTGTAAACTTCTAACATAAGTGGAGCCAGTTCTGTGACATAAGATCTAAAAAAAATTGTGGCAAACCATCTGGCCCCGGTGCCTTACCTGTTGGAAAGGCTTTAATTACCTCAACAAGCTCCTCCAAAGTAATATCTGAGTCAAGAAAGTCTTTTTGATCACTCATCAATTTAGGGAGTTCTTATGGCTCTACGAAGTTGCTATTATCCTTATCGGTAGACGAAGACGTGGAGCTATAAAGATCAAAATAGAATTCTTTAAAGGCCTTATTAATATCTGTGGCAGAAGTAAATATATTGCCTCCAGAAGACTTCGCTGAAGCAATGGTGGAAAAAAACTCTGTTTTATGTATCTGGCAAGCCGTTTCCCTGCTTTGTCCCCCGACTCAAAATATGTCTTTCTTGTCCTGAATAACCAAAACCCAACCTTCTGTGACAAAATAGTACCTGTACTTTAGCTGAGTCAACTCTCTAAGATCACTGGATGACATTCGGCGCTTCAGCTCTGTTTCAGCACTTTTCATACTCTTTTCAAATGCTATGAATTCCTATGCTTTAACATTTTTAATGAATGAGGCATATTGTATGATCCGCCCCCTAAGAACTGCCTTAAGCACCTAAACATTGATTTCTGTCTTTAAAATTTGTTGAAATGCTGGGTCCTGTAGAAGGGATGTATTAAAGCACCATCTATATGATTTTATTTTCTCTATATGCGGCAACATCTCTAAACACACCATAGCATGATATGAAACTACAATGTTCCCAATTGAGCAGTCAGTGGCAGATTGTCATGGTTTGGTGGGTATGTTGTTTTTTTCTGTGTGTCTGCGTGTTCACGTATTTCCTGTGTGTTGCCCTTTAACTCGTGAGCGCATGATCAGCGTTGCTATGGCACTACTCACGAGTTAGTTTCAGCTGTGCTTTGTTGGCATTGCCCTATATCTTCCCCTGCTCATCTCGTCTTCAGTGCTGGTTTGTTTCTCTTGATAGTCGGTTGTTCTCGTTCTGTCACCTGTTGGTTCTCTCTGTTATGCCCTGTTCCTTGTGTGTTCTCTGCCTAGTTTTCATTCCCGCCGCAGATAGTGGATTATTCCTGTGGATTACCCGATTAATTCTGTTCCCTGTTGGTAGATTGACTACGTGTTACCATTCGCCATATTCCTGCCTCCTGGATTTTTTGCTGTTTGATTTTTTTTTTTTTTTTTTTTTTTGGTGAACTGAGAACCATCTCTGCCATATCTGTGTATTGGATTATTCCTTGTTTGTTTTTGTTTTCCCCGCTGTTGGACAGCGTATTTTTTTTTAAACTTAATTTTTCTAATAATTTTTTGCTTGTGGATAACCTGTTGTGTTTATTCATTAAACATTTGAACTTTACTCTCTGTATCCTTGGGTCTTTCTGTATCCTTTCCTGACACAGATGGAATAAGTGACTTAGATATATGAAAAATCTATTCTAGATTAAATCTTATGAATTTAAGAAAAAAAAAGGTGTAGTCCCTCCAAGATGGATTCAGAAGTCTTCAAATGTCTGTAAGACCAAGATGTTTACACATCCTCTGTAGTGTGTAGTGTCAACGTTGCTCTAAAGGGCATACACACCTTTGCATCACTATGATCAAGGACTGGATACATTAAAGTCTCCACCCAAAACCATGCCATGAAGGATCCCAGCTGCTTGTAACTTTACCTCAAGATCTATAAAAAAGTTCTGATCATCAGCGTTGGATGCACAAATATTAGCCAAAATAAGAGTTTGCCCCTGTATTTCAGCCAAAACAATAATGACTGTTCCTAAATTATCTTTGACCTGCTTGAGATACACTATATGGCAAAAGTTTGTGGACACCCCCTTCTAATTAACAAATTTGGTTACTCCATTAAATCCAGTAAAGAAAAATCTTAATGTTTCTTTATGTAATGGCTTGGGCTTTGTGTGCTTCCAAATTTGTGGCAACTGTTTGGGGATAGCTCTTTTCTGTTCCAGCATGACAATGCCCCTGTGAACAAAGTGAGGTCCATAAAGAAATGGTTTACTGTGTCTGGTGTGGAAGAAATTGACTGGCCTGCACAAAGCCCAGACCTGAACCCCACTGATCATTTTGGGGTGAACTGGAACAGCAACTGTAAGTCAGGCCCCATCAACCAACATCAGTTCCTGACCTCACTGATAGCCTTATGTCTGAATGAGAGCAAATCCCTGCAGCCATGTTACTACATACAGTATAGTGGAAAGCCTTCCCAAGAGTGGAAGCTGTTATTACAGCAAAGGGGGAAATTGATGCCTAAGGTTTTGAAATCAAATGTTCATCAAGCACATATGGTGTCCACAAACTTTTGGCCATATAGTGTATTTAAATTGTAAATGCTTACTTATCAATGTGATGACTCCCCTGTTCTTACTCGAACCAGTACTGCAAAACACATGCCCAACCTATGCCCTACCAAGTTTTTCAGCTTCCTGTGGAGAAATGTGTATTTCTTGAAGGAACACTATATAATATTTTTTACACTTAAGGAAAGATACAACTTCTTCCTTTTTATAGGGTGCCCCAGCCCATTAACATTCCACGAGAAAAACATTTTACCTATATTAAAGTGTGACATATTGACATGTAAAGATAAATTGTGCACCCAAGGCAAAATTATGTAGACCACTTTCTAACATTGATGTAACTATCAAATCCTGAACAACCCACAGAATAGAAAAAAATGCGCATCAACCCTGCACACAACAGTCCCAACTGGCATCCATCCCCTGGAAATCCGACGGTTCATGCACTCTCACAAAATTTTCTGCAACACTATTGCTACCGGATTGATCTGATGTTTTTTCCCCCCTTGTTTTGTTTTGTTTTTTAATGTAAACCATGCCATTAAATTGCACAAAAATGTATTCCATAAAATAAGCTCCAGTGAAGAATCATATCATACCCAAAAAATTTACAAATGAACTCAACAATAAGTCAATTATGGGAGAAAGAGAGAGGAAAAAAAAAAAGAGTAGAGCAAGAGTCAGTGGGCAGCCAACAGAATAACAAACCCTCTCAGACTGCATCAATAAAATGCATGATGTGTAGTCTGTATTGTTGACAGAGTGCAGACAAAATTACCCACTCACACCATTGATTTAATGAAGGCCATAGCTTGTCATGGGCATGTAAAATTATTGCGACCATCCTTGCCGTCAATTCTCAGCTTAACAGGAAAAAGCAGTGTGAAGCTTACCTTCTGTTGGTGAAGAAATTTCTTACACTCATTGAATTCATCCCTCTTCATTTGTTTTGCCTTAGCAAAGCCCTCCCAGCACAGTTTAGCGAACAAAACTATTACAGTTCTCACCGGTTAATATTGCTTAAAAGGATAATTGTAGCAAAGTTTAAGTGGAGCTCGCCTCTAAGCGACCAACCCTCGCATAATGTCACATGACTCCCCGCTACAGCACTATTCTTTGGAATAAGTAACTCATTACTACTTTGAAAATAACTAATTGAAAATGTATTTTGAAGTTAGTCACTACTTTTAGTTAACTACTCTCCAACACTGAGAAGCATATATCACTTTCTAACAATCTCGGAGCTTATGGCAGGTCTGTCTAGAAAGGCTACACATTATTGTTAAAAATCTATTTCTCTCTGGATAAAATTAATGGTATTTTTATGCCCAACTTTTCCGCTCTGGGCCTCATTCATGAAACATAAGAAAAATTCATTTCTGTGTTAAATGTAAAAATGTCAAATGTTTGCTTGTGTTTCATGAATGAGGCCAAATGACACAGAAGATCTTGAATAAGTTGTGTTGAATAAGGCCTGTTGTGTTAAAATTAGTTATATTTTAGTTATTTAAACTGTCCCCAAAAAGAGACATAAAACAGTCATATTGCAATAAAAATTGAGAACAAGAACATTAATACTAAGACGGCTTTGTTCACTGGAAAGCTGAAAAATGGTCCTTTTGATTGGATTAGCAGTGATTCAATTGGGAGTTGTAATAAACAGTCTTTGTCCTGAGTCAGACTTAATGGACACTCAGCTAGTGCAGGAGACTGTGATTAGATTGGTGAGGTGGAAGCTAGGCCCAAAAAGGACAGGCTTTGCCCCGGGCTACTGTGTGTGTGTGTGTGTTTGTGTGTGTGTAAGTGAGTGTGTGTGTGTGTGTGTGTGTGTGTGTGTGTGTGTGTGTGTGTGTGTGTGTGAATGAGTGGTGTAAGTTATAGCATAGACAGATGGACAGACACATTGAAGATCATCAGATATTCTGGCCGGAGGGGGATGGCAGTTCATAGGGGATTTGGTTTGGGGAAGGGCTGTGCTCTAGGTAATGCAAAATATGGATCGATTGATCAAAGTAGTGCAGCATGACACATTTTGGAGGGAATTTTGGCCATGTGAGTTTGGCCGAGGGGTTGGGTCAACACATATAATAATTGGAAAGTTGGGGCCTCATTTCTGAAACACAAGCAAAATGAATTTCTGTGTGAATAATTTGTAAAAACATTCTTAACTAAGCTGTTGCAATGTGACATTTTACATGGTTTTATAAGCAATTTACTTATGTTTCATGAATGAGGACATTTTTGCAAAATTATATTACGTAGTTCATGTAAGCGCAGCGTAGTTCTAGCGGGAAGACTAGCAACTGTACATCATCGCACTATTAGCTAGGTAACTCCTAGCCAATCACATTGTAACGAACTTCACAGCAGAAGGGAAGGAGGACACAGGGAAGCGGGTTTTCCAGGCTCAGGTAAGACTTTTAATTGGCCACTTCAGTGCTTTACAACTTCACAAACTCAACAGATTCACAGGCCCGTAGTTACTTAAACACATCAGCTTCACAAATACAACAGAATGAATGCAACTGCTTCAAGAGCACCGTGGCCTTCCTTGTGCCAGACTCTCTCTCTCCTCTGCTGGTGGCCTGGCTGCTTATATGCCGCTCTCCCCATGCTCACTGGAATTAGAGACAGGTGTTACACATAATCTAGCTCAGGTGCAAGTGCCTCTCTTTCTCCGGACAGACGCTTGACCATGCCCCCTCTGCCACACACATGTAAGCCATTGCTTTATAAGTCTGCTCACATTCTATCACACTGCTGTTTCAGTTGTGTTAACACGGCAACCTCCACCACCATTCAAGTCCCGTCCTGCACAGGGGTAGGCTCCTCGCCCCTGCCTCCTATCTCCAGCAGGAATGGAGGTTCCAAGTACAACTTCATCGGACTGCCAGACGGAGCTTATGCCAAAAAGAGACATAACATTTCTGTTCTATATTCATCAAATAAATGTCATCTTAAATTTCACTCAAGTCTGCAAGTCTTCCTGATAGAAATTACACTTATCACGGTAGTTCTGAGATGAAATGTCCACTAAGCAGTGCTGGGTAAGTTACAGTAACTAATTACTTTGTAATCAGATTACACCCAACATTGCCCCTGAGTGCCACTAAAGGTGAGTTAAATGTTCTCCCAAACAGATTTTAAAGCAAGTTAATGCTCTATCAAGTTTTTAGTCAACAAAATCCTTCCTTACATAAACCTTAAACCTAAACCTAACCAATAGTGTCAGAAAAACAAGTGTGAGATGAAAAGGGCAATTGCTAAAACAACCACGTCATTTTATGGTGGTTCTATGAAACTTTCGGCTTACATGTTGACTCACGTGTGCTCTTCAGGACTCATTCCACAGTCCTTTGCATTGCAAGTGCAATGCTCTCAGTTGAGCTACTATGCAATTTGATCTTGTTTGAACAAGCTTGTAAATGTAGTTAGTTGTGTAATGTAAACATTACAAGTCATGCGCCATGGCAAAAGTGTTTAGATGCCATAGGATAGCATCCCTTTCAAAAAATCTAGAGTTCTGGCAAACTTGCTACTAGTTATTTTCACATGCAAATGAGCTTGCAATTCGCCGTAAATGTTTGCCATAAGTTTGCAGCTCTTCACCGGCAGTGGTGAACATGCAGCGAACCTTTGGCAACAATAGACATTTTGCCACTACTGGCAAACACTTCCGTGGCAAACCTGTGGCATCATTGAAGTGTTTGCCGCAAAGCTCATTTGCATGTGAAAATGATCAGTGGCGAATTTGCCAGAATTCTCCATTTTTGTAAGGGACTGTGTGAGGAACAGGGCAAAAAGAGTTGATGAACTGATAATCACTTTACTCGTGATTTGTGTGAAAGGGAATAAAAGTATAGTGCCTCTAGTGCTCATGTCACCAGGAAACTGCAACGATATTTACAATGAGGCATGTAAAAAAACGATTTGGCAAAAATGTAGGTATAGTAACATGATTATATGAGACCAGGTTGAATTTCCAGGTGTGCTTGCAGGCAAATAGGGCCAACATCCTGAGTTTTAATTTATAACCGCTTCCTTTTAATTTTGCAAGCTCAGAATGATATGGCTATCCATAAATGCCAACAAACAAACACACACACACACACACACACACACACACTGAATCATGGGAGACAGGACACCAGACACCATCATGGACAGAGATACTCTTTGTGAAGGAAAAATCCCCCCTGCACACCCCCGTCTCTCTGTAACTCTTCTGTGTCTAAGTATTGCTTTCTTTCTTCTCCATTATCTCTCCATAAAATCTCTCTTATGTGTGCATGCATGACCTTCTGTCAGATTTCTTCCTCCAGCATATAAAGACGTGACTCACTCTTCTTTCTCTTCCTCATGCTCAGCTTCCTTCTCTTCTTTTTCTCACTTTTGGATGTTCCCACATCAAACTTTTGCATATTGACACTTTTAAAGGAATAGTTCACCCAAAAATGAAAATTCTCTTATTAATCACCCTGATGCCATCCCAGCTGAGTATAATTGTCTTTCTTCAGCAGAACACAAATAAAGATTTTTAGAAGATTGAGCTCTTTCAGGTCCTTATAATGCAAGTGAATGGGTGCCAGTGTGTTCTGCTGAAGAAAGACAGTCATACACAACTGGGATGTCATCAGTGTAAGTGAATAATGAGATAATTTTAATTTTTGGGTGAACTATTCCTTAAATACAAAAGAACAGTACAGTACAGGCTTAGTTAAAAGGCTTAACATGAAAGATCCATCTTACATTTCCCTTGTGAAAAACTCATTGACACTGAAATCCAAGGAGGTATAAGCTATTATATGTGTTTTCTTTGTCTCAATAATACCCTATAATTAATGTCTTTAGTTCACGGAATAAATTCATAATGGTTGACTGAATGGTACATTTTTACATTGACGTCAATAACTAAGAACTACGCAACTGTTTTTGCCTGATGCTGCATCTACACTTCTGGTGTCACTGCAACATACAGAAACATTATGTAGTGCACCTTTTAAAAATAAATATTTACTGTGCATATACAGTAACCATTTATGGTGTTTGCTAAGGCAAACATGACTATTGCTATTGATTATTAGGGATTTGAATGAACCCTAAGTATTGTTTACACTACAGACATGAATGATAATGCAGCTCGTTGAGGAGAGGTTACCAGTACTTTTCTTTACTTGAACATTTGTCACCTGGTGGATGATAAAACGGGTGTGAAAAATCCCATAGACTTACAGATAAGGAGGAACCCGAGCTATATCCAAAGACCAGAATATCATAGAGACTATGGTTTGGCCTCTTTTGACTTGGACCAATAAGCAACCGATCAATACCCTAGTAACTAGGGCTGGGCGACAGGACGATGTTATTGGATATCGATGAGGTGATGATTGACAAATTTGGGAAATGGCCAAACCATGGATCTGGGAAGTCACCAAATATATTAAACAGCGGCTAGGGTGTGAAACTAGCACCCGCCACCCACCAAATGCAACGAGTCTGAATCCAGTTCGCAAGCTCCTCCTCCAAATGTATTTCATGTGCGAGTAATTTTGCTAATCTACCTGCAACAGATGGGTGACCTGTAATAGTGGTGGTGATTTTGATTCATTTCAGGGACTTGATTCTTTTGAGTCCATTCACCAAAAAGATTCGTTCATTGATTTGTTCATTGACCATATCGTCATTACGCCTTTGTGCCTGCAGATGACGCCAAATGACCGTCTTTTAAGTAACTGCATTGAATCGAATGCAGCCATTCTCGACCAGAACAATTCTAATACCCTTTATTAAAATTCTGTTAAGATACTTCAGCACTGCAGAGTGTTAAAGCACCATAAGCCTTTCCCCACAAATGACAACAAAGAATATCTATCATACTGTGAACTGCTGAGCACGACTTTTTATCAAGCTATAAAAAATTTAAAAAAAAGGACAACAACTAGCCTAAAAATAATTATAAGTTTCAGTAACGTCCGTATATCATTGTAATGTGTGGTCATCACTCACTTTTATTCATAATTCATCCAGCCCCTTTTCTTGTTGAACAAGATTGATGATATGAACGAACAACATGCAGCTCCTCCTCTCGGTCAGCAGATCATCGCTCATTATGACTGATTCGTTGATGTCAGTTGCGAACGAGTTTACAGTACATTCAGTTTGTTCAAGTCACAAACAAAATGACCTACTAGTTCAGTGAAGGGGTGTTTTCATTCAGTGGGTCTAACCAATGAAAAGCTCCTTCACGGCCCACTCTTGAATCCTATTGGCTCACACTAAAGTCAAGTCTTTAAAAGCAACACAAAGGAAGACAAATGGAAGTTGCTTGTCTACAAATGTACGAAGACACTTTTAAAATATAGTTTAAACACCATAACCATTTTCACCACAAATGGTAGGTCTTATTTTCACTATATTTTGTCAAATGCTGGGCTTAATTATTACCAATACAAAGAAAAAGTTTAAGAAAAGCCTAAATATCTTATACTGTGCATTAAAGCACAACATTTCCATCTGTAATTAATGTCATTTTTACTATATGTCTTCAATCATTTTTACATATTCATAAATTGGGGATCATGTTTTGTGCATACTTGTAAACTTGTCTTAAGTGCATTTCTCCTGTCTGTCCTTGTTCAACGTGATTGACTCACATGCCAAACTGATTCTGAACTAATGACATGCTGCTACTCCTCTCGTTCAGTCGCTCAGCAGATCTTTGTTCACGAATCTTTCGCGAACGAGTTTGTTCACAAACCACCTCTCCTCTCGTTCAGACTCAAATCACGACTAGTTCAGTGACGGGGCATATTCGTTCAGTGGGTTGAACCAATGATATGCTCCTTCACAATGTGCACTCAAATGCTTTTGGCTCATGCTATTGGCAGTCTTTGGAGGCATGAAAAGCAGCAGATCTCACTGGCTTCGAAAGGGAGAGACATCAGAGAACGAAAAATATGAGTCAGTGTATGAAGGTGAACGAGAACGGTTTGTTCACTTAAAAGATTAGTTCACTAACCTGTAAGTTGTCTTGGAGTAACACATGACAAGAAATGCTGTTATTCACAAAGACACACACTTGAAGAAACACACCTTATTATATTTTTAAGAACAGGCAAAAGGAAAGCTGTCAATGCTTGTGTCTGAATCGCTGTTTGTTCAGAGGCGTGCAGCACGAGCCTGTCTCGTGGAACAAACGCATGTTAAGAATTTTTACTCATTTTTCTCTCTTGTTTCATTCACATAAAACTGTATGCCATCTATGAAGAATAATGTCATCTATGAGAATGCTGCAAATGATCTCTGATCATCTCAGGAGATGCTGTGAGTTTAGTTTGCTTTAGTTTCATGGAGCAGTTCACAGTTAACATGCATTGTGAACGCAACTCTGCAGGTTCAGTAATATATATTTTAATCATAAAATAATACAAATTCACCTTGAACCTAAAATTGAGTTCTAATTTATTTTCTTTAGGCAGCATTAACTGTATTACCAAAATGCAATACAAACACAAATCGATAAGAACACAGATTTGGCAGCTTTATTTTAGGAACACAAGAGAATTTATTAGGCTTTATTATTATGATTATTATTATCTTTACATTTAGAATTATCTTTAGTTCTTAATCTGTAGGCAATTAGTAATATTCCACCTGTTGTTGTAGACAGATGCTTGCGTGATTGCAAATGGGGCCATTGGAGATGGTAAATGTTTGGATTTGGGGAGGTGGTTAAATAAGAATTTTTGATCACTTCGTTATTTTAACCCTCTGGGGTCAACGGACGCGCTGGCGCGTCCTGCTGTATTTTTTCCTCATAACAGCGGAAACAGCTTCAAATACTCTGTCATTTTTGGATATACAGATAAGTTTAAGACATCACTGGAAACTATAAAGGGTCTACCTTTATTTGTGTACACTCACAATAACAACAAAACCTTGTGCTTTTGTAAAATAAAGAAAATAAAAAGGGTGCGCTTTCAGCCGTCTCTGTCTCCGCGAGCATCTTTCTGAAACACGTCACAAATATGAACTGAAACTCCACGAACACTTATCACACAAACATGAAACATATGTCTAAAGAAAGCTTAAAATGTCCACTTTTAAATACAACAATTAAAATTTCAAACAAATATTCTCCTGCAATGTAATCTGTTTCTACAGTTTCTTCTGGCTCAGCTAATTATCGCTAATGTGATCACACCCACCAGCAGAGTGCGCTATTCATAAGGTAATGTGCTGAGGCGAACAAATTCAAATGGTAAACGCCCCCAACAATGCCTTAATCAAGTTCATTCACTTTTCTAAGCGTTTGGAAGATGGCACGCTACACAGATGAGGAAGCTCTTCAGATGGTCCTGGATAGTGACAAAGAGTTCACATTTTCCTCAGAAGAAGAGTGCGACTCCGACGAGGAACGTTTGCATTTTGAAGAGCGACTTGATCCAGCCGAGGATACAATTTCGGATGAGTAAGTCTTTACTTACATTAGTTGACATTCTATTTTATATAAACATGTACATATTTTACTAGTTGGACTATTTCCAGACTTGCCAGCCAGTATTCAGAGTATTGAAATTTGAAATATGTCCTAATAGGCAAGTTTTAGTTACATTTAAATGTTGTTTTGGCTAAAGCAGGTATTTAAATTGTATGCTGTATGATATAAATATGATATATAATATGATATAAAAATAATATGAATGTTTAGATTATATTTTAACTAGTGTTTATGCTGCCTCATTATCATCAACAAAGCTTGTGCTTGCAAATATCTGTTCGGGAGTAAATGTGTAAAATGTGCTGTAAATATGCCCATATTAGAAAATCAGCATATTAGAATGATTTCTGAAGGATCATGTGACACTGAAGACTGCAGTAATGATGCTGAAAATTCAGCTTTGATCACAGGAGTAAAGTGCATTTGACAATGTATTCAAATAGAAAACAGTTATTTTATATTGTAAAAATATTTCACAATATCACTGTTTTTGCTGTATTTTGGATCAAATAAATGCAGCCTTGGTGAGCAGAAAAGATTTCTTTTAAAAACATTAAAAAATCTTACTGATCTATAAACTTTTAAATGGTAGTGTAGGTCTAAAGTTTTTAAGTAAAGTCTTTATGTAAAGAAAATGTATAGTCAGATTACTTCTTTTAACTTAAACTTGATTTTGTGAATAAGCTACAAACAATACATTCAATCATTAAGTCCATCACGTTCATTCTCTCTCAGGGGAGGGGTCTTTGTCTCCTCAGGTGTGAATCACATCAATATTCATGATCATCCACGCCTCCTCGCATATGGCCTTTCTAACAATAAAAGTGTCTTACAAAAGTTGAATGACTATATTGTTTTGTATGAATGAGTGATCAGGATGGTTTCACATCATTTTGTAGCAAAAACTCTAGGCTACAAGATCCAGCTCTCAAAAGTCTTGTGAACAAATGTTTAGTATGTGTTATATGGCCTTATTTCAGTGACTTAAAATTTTAGTTTTTTCAAAAACCACGCATAAATGTTATTTTCTCAAAAATACAAACATGTACATACATGTTGTTCACATATTATTGTAGCCCAGTTTGTGCTGAATACAGTGTTATCAGACTTTAGCCATTAATATGTTTTTAAGCAACTGAAAAAAGCACAAATGTCGAGGCATGTCAAAACTTCTCCAGGGCCCAAAACACCCTCAGATCCCAGAGGGTTAATGCACTCTTAAATGCTAGAACTCCATCAACGAGAAGGTTATATACATTTAAATGGTGTATTTTTGCCTCTTGGTGCGCAGTGCGGAGTGATGGTCCAGTCCACCGCCCAGTTGGTTCAGTGCTGTATTTTTTTACAAGAGCGTTTTGGGGCCGGGGTTACCCCAGCAATGCTTAAAGTTTACGTAGCTGCTATAGCAGCTGAGCATGCACTGGTGAATTGAGTTTCTATTGGAAGACATTCTCTTGTCTATCGTTTTATGTCAAAGCACGCAGGCTTAGACCTTTTTGTCCCATCCACGTCCCTTTATGGGATTTATCTATGGTGTTAGAGTCACTGATACATTTCTGACTCTTAAAATAGCCCTGTTATTAGCACTGGCATCGTTTAAGAGGGTTGGTGATTTGCATGACCTGTCGCTCAATCCCTTGTGCATGGACTTTGCAGTCCTTTTCTCCTCCACCATTTGAGTTGGAGGAGCGTAAGAGGCTACATATGCTATGCCCAGTACGGGCTCTGTGGGTTTATGTTGACCGTACTAGCCAATGGCATAAGTCAGAACAGTTATTTGTGTGCTTTGGAGGCCTAAAAAGGGGTGTTTCGGTGTCCAAGCAAAGACTGTCTCATTGGATTGTGGATGCAATTTTGAGTGCTTATGAGGCACATGGCTTGCCTTCGCCTCTGGGTATTCGAGCCCATTCTACGACGAGCATGCATCCTCATGGGCACTGGCTAGAGGTGCGTCCTTTGAAGACATAGAGGATGGTCCTCTATGCATACTTTTGTTAGATTTTATAATTTGGACGAGAGTTTGACTCCTGCTTCCCAAGTTCTCTCTGTTGGAACAGGAGTAAGTTCATGAGATTTATATTTCTTTAGCTCGCTTGTGCATCGCTATAAGTTTGCCACACAGGCTTAGGGAGTTGGCAGCTACTGTTCGCATGGCAAGATGGTATTCATCCCCATTGCGTCATTACGCAATGTCGAAGTTTCCTTCGAAAGGGAACGTCTTGGTTACGAACATAACCTTGGTTCCCTGAGAGGGAACGAGACGTTAAGTGACTTCCCATACTCTCTAGTTGCTGCATAGCCTCGTGCCTTTTGCAGAAGCTCTGGTGCCAATCGCTCGCCTATATAGTGATGTGATGTGGCACCCTATGGGCATTGCTTAAGCGCCATCAGCCAATAAATTGGCATGATTCCATACAGGCTTCAGATCATGTGAGACCAGTGACGTAGTCCCAATTGGGTCATTATGCAAAGTCTCGTTCCCTCTCAGGGAACCAAGGTCACGTTCGTAACCGAAACGTTTTAAGTCTTTAAGGAATAGTTTAACCTAAAATTTAATTCTGTCATTGTTTACCTTTTTTTTTTTTTTACATAATTATCTGTCATCATGATGTTCATCAAATCTCATTGGTTCTTGTGTCATGACGTCATGATGTTTGATCACAATAATTTTATGTGATTTGATATTGAATAACTAAAGTTTCAGTATGTTCATCAATAAAGTGACTGTATGCCTTCAGATGACTTGGAATTTGAAACACAAGTCAGATGGACTGATTTTTTATAACACTTTTGGGCACTTTTTCAAGCTTTAAAGTGAGTCAACTGCAATTGTATGGAATTATTATTGTGTAAAGTGTGATTGTGACATGCTTTAAAACATCTCATTTTGTTTTCCGCAGAAGAAAAAAAGAATTTTCATTTAAAATAACTATTCCGTTAAAGAAAGTAGAGGCCTGGACAACCTCAGCGTAACAGATATCTTTGGTTTAATAAACTGCATTTGTGCATCACTGTAATGTTGCATGCATGTGATAGCAAAATCGATTTTTTCCACAATCCCCTTTTTTTTTCATTCTAAAATGAGAAGGTGCACAACAAAAGTCTTTAAACTGAGCTGATGATGGTTTGAGCCTTTCCTGTAAGACATCTTACTATGTCATTATGTTTATTGGGAATTAAGTACACATACTGCAGTTACAGTACATGCCTTGTCATGCTGGAGAAGTGAGCTGAATATATTGTGTGCTGCTCATGTGTGTGTTCTCTGCAGCAAAATGTGATAGCACTCACAAAGGTCAATGTGTGTAACCTGAGAGTGCAGTAGAGTGTAACTGCATCTCTTTTATCGACCACAAACGCTTCTGTACATATGCTTTCTCTCTCTCAACTGATTCCTTGCCTGCTGATATACATCTGTCTTTCCTGTTAAGTTTTCTTTCTTTCTGATCTCTCGCTATACTGTCAAAAATGGATTTGCGCTGCTTGTTCAATTTAAAGAGATAGTTTACCCAAAAAGGAAAATTCTGTCTATTCTGTCTAATATTTGAGTTTGAATATCAGTCAGTACTTTTAATTTTTGCTGCATCTAGTAAGCATAACAAAATTATTTTATGTTCTTATAACAAATCTATTTTTTGTTGAAAAGGCTTAAGGCTTAATTGTGTGGGAAAGTTTTCCTCAGTTTAACTGTCGATAAATTAAAACAATTGTTTTAACTCTTTTTGTGTACTATTGTTCCCCTTCTCTTTCAAGTCTTGTTCCAATAATGAACAAGTAAATCTTTTGATCTGAATCATGTCAAATTCAATCTCATAAAATTTTGGCCCTCTAATCACCAAGTTAACCTAGTTTAAGGTTGTCATTCAATGGCAGTGAAATCTGATCTTCAATTAGAAAAGTTCTTACTAATACCTGATTTAATCAAGCGCTAATGCACAAATGCTGTTCACTGCCACCCATGATCTTTAGAGATAACTTCCAGTTAGTTGTAAGGACAATGAACAGGAATTGTAAGTAATTTAAGGATTCTTGTTCTGGTTCCGATTCTACTTATCCATTCCATTAATGATTTGTAGTACTTTTGGGAATGTACCAAATAACTGATCCTAACTGCAATATAGAGTATCATACAGTATCGCCTACTCTGCTTTGTTTAAATATATTTAGGGGTCCAAGACTAAAGGTGCTGGAACCCTATTGTTTTTTGTATTGATTTTATTATTGTTATTATTATTATTATTATTATTATTATTATTATTATTATTATTATTATTATTCTGCCCTAAAAGTGTCTGGGCAGCAAAAACTGTAAGTCCTGGAGACACCAAATTTAGAAAACATCTTCATCCATTACTCTTGTATCTTCATCCATTACTCTTGAGTTGTAAAATGTCCGTCATGGTCTATTTTTATCTGTCATACTTGCTTTCATTTCATAAATACTGAGGCTGGAAGGCACATTAAGGGGTGTAGCATCAATTATAATGGCATATAGGCCTACAGTACATGACAGTGGGTATATAATTTATTTTGACTTATTTTGACTTATTATCATGCAGTAACATACTAATGTACAGTAATGATTGACATATGCAGTCATGAAATCAGAGACACCCCCAGAGAAAGCGAGAGAGTGAAATCAAAACTACTGCACTAGGTTTAAATGGTTTTCTTGTTTCTTCTTTTTTTTTTTTATCTGTCAAAATGACAGAAACCTTTTGGAATTATCCATCAGTGATTAAAAAAAAAAAGGCAGATGCTATTTTCATCCTGGTGCAAATAATTGCAAATGCTATTTACACCCCAGTGCAAATAGTGGCAGATATTATTTACACCCTAACACTGGTGCAAATAATGGTAGATACTAATTGCACCTTGGTGCAAATAGTGTCAGGTACTATTTGCACCCATATTCAAATACTAACATACAGTATGTGGGCATCACTGCAGTGTGTTTATTGTGTTTATTTAGAGTCCCACAGACACACTACATTAACCCCTACCTCTAAACCTAACTTTAACCTTACCTTAGAAAAAAATAACCTTGGTTTTACTGCAGTAACCAGTTTCACCATCACCACAATCGACAGACCCCATCTCTGGACCAAACCCTTCTCTGTACTCTCCGACATTCACCGTGACCAAATCACTGAGATGAAATTAACATTTATATTCATTTTTATATATTATTTTAAGTAGTATTAAATTAAAGGAAATATTAAGAGTGGAAACAGGAAATTGGGGTGCAAATAGACACTCCATTTAAAAAATCGTTAAATGACAGAGAATTTTTGGTTAATGCAACCCCTGGTCCCAAACCTTTGGGACTTACACGCACCCATCCAACCTTAGGTGATGGTATAATATGCACTTTTACGTTTTCACTAATATCTTTGCAACCGTATAGACTAGAATACAAAATTAAATTCCTCTGAAAAAAATCCCCTAAGCTTACAAATTTTCCACCATTTTGAGTTTTCTTAAAAACCTACTTTTTTTAAGTAACTGTCTACAAGGAAGTCAAAAAAGTAAATTTTTCAGAGAAGACAACTGTGGATGCAATACCTCCCAAGTAACTAGAGTACGTAGCTATATTATAAAGTAAAATACAAAATAATAATAATATTTTTTGTAACATTTGTTTATACAGATTCTGTGCCATGAAATAAATATGATAAATGTAATAAATATGACACATTTGTGATGGATACGAATTAAGCTAGATTTTTACATTTTCTTTAAAAAATGTTAATAGTGCATGCTCATGCAAATCTTGCTGCCATGATGATCGGGTGTTCTGAGTGATTGCTCAGTGGTCAAAAGGGCCAAAAGAGCCAACCTTCAAGTTTCTACAGGGGTATTTACACTTGTTCACTTCATGCGTTTTTACTGATCGGATTGCAATCGGATTAAATAAGCACATTCCTTTTACACTTGGCAACATCAATGTGTCCCCGCCAAAGGCATATAAATCTGGTCCTCAATTCCTGTGCGAAATGCAAATAAAACAGAGTTCACTTCCGTGATTATGATAATGCTGGGCATTGAATTTAAAGATTTATTATTAGATTCCAATGGACTTTGACCCGCACACAGGTATCTGTGTGTGCGCAGTGTATTTTTCCCCTCGGGGCTTGTCATATTATGTCCCTGTGCATCAGTATAACTGATCATTGTTTAGTTTTAGTTTCTTCAGAGATCTACATGAAATAAATGAAGAAAAAAGTTCTGTCTCTCCTACAATGTGCATCCGTTTCTTACTTTGTTATTATTTATTGTGCCACCGAGCCCTATGCAAATACTCTGTAAAAAATGTTATGTTTCGGATTTTCACTATGTTGATATAGCACTGTTTGGGCAGAGTAAAGTTTACATATGTGGCTTAATCAGACAGATGCGTTTACACTTACCCCTAGAACACAAATGTGGGTCAAAAATGACCTTGCGTCTATTTCTTAGGACATCATTTTTACATGAAGTGGTATTTTGATCTGCCACAGGTATTCCTAAATTAAGGTGTCTTTAATCATGTGAAGTGACTTTTTAACATTTAGTTGAATATTTTTTAATTATATGAGAATTTGCATCACTACTCCTAGAATGCATATGCGGGTCCTATTTAACACATATGTATTTCCTATGGTATTTAATGCATCTTAAACTGATATTATTTTTGTAATACATTTATTTTTTCCTCTCCATTTGTTATGTAATTAAATTTATGTTAAATAACATGTTCACATTTATATTTGTGTGTAGTATGCAAGTATAGAAAGTTGTCATTCAGCCGATGCTCATATCCAAAGTGCTTGACATTACACCCATTACAGGGACAGTCCTCTTGGAGCAGCCTGAGGTTAGATGCCTATTTCACATCAATGGGCAACAATGGTTGTAGTGTCTGGACCACTTCTTAGTGTGTTTGAACCTGCAGCTTTTCCTTTTTCAGTATGCCTCATCACTCTAAACAACAACTATAACTGCATAGAGTAAATAAGAAATAGAATGTCATTCGGCAATACATAAGGTTGTCATTTTAAATTGTAGTTTTACAAAGAATAATAATCTATATTTCACCTGGGTCTTTTTTGACCCACATATGCATTGAATGGGTGTGAAGTTACATATGCGTTCTAGGGTTAACCAAGTTTTGTCTGGAATGCTTCTCAAACCCCCTATGATATTCTGGTCTCTAGATATGGCTTTGGTCACCCTTGCAATGCCAGTCTATGGGATTTTTTGCCTGTTTTCCATTTGCCATGCAAAAATCATTATTATGTAGAAAAATAACAGTACACCTTTCTTTTAAAAAACCTGGATTATTTGAGGTATCACTCTTGTCTGCAACACAAACAGCGTGCAACAAGTTACATGCCAAAGTTTAATACTTAGTGTTAGGGGTTGGTTCAAATCCCTAAACCAAATTATGAGAAATTTGCCTTAACAAACCTCACTAAAGAACAATTAAATAGTAGGGAGAAAGCCTGACTTTTGGTAGCACCTACATTAATTACATGGTGTCAATTACAAAGAATTATTGTATTGGCTGATTTTGCCCTTTTTATTTTACCAATGCATTACGTGATATCTTAATGCAATGATTAATCCCAGAATTTGATGCAGAGCCCCCATATATTTATTAATTCACTTTTCAAGCCAGTGAACTTCTATGCTTGAACATCAGTGATGTCATCCGGACTTACTATTGCCCCACAATACAGCGAGTGAACCATGACACTGGGGTTGTAAAGGGGAAGATTGTAAGATAAAAGAAAAATATGTTAATTGTTCTCGACTGAATGGATTCTCTTGAAAACATTGGAACAGACAACAGAGTGAAAATATTCCTTTGTAAGAAGCTGAAATTCCACACTGGGCATCTTGGAATTTCAGTGATGTAATTCCAGCCACAATCCCAGATATATCCCAGAGGAAGAATGAGACACAGAGGAAAATGTACTGGCCCAGAAGCTTAGCAAACTTACAAACCACAAAACTGGTTTCATACGGGGTGACAGCGTGTCAGAAAACAGCGCATCACTCTGTGCACTAATGTCATAGGGCACATGCCATACAGCCGCGGGATAAGCCGTTGTCATGAATGGACACAGTTTATCGTCTTGGGATGAGTAGGGTGGGGCAAATCGGAGAGAGAGAGATTGATTATTTCTGTCCAGTATGAACGGACATATGGGTTTGAAGGCGTACATTGTACTAGGCAGAGAGAGAAGGTCAAAGTTAAAAAAATCAATACGGGTGATGAAAAATCTTTGGGTTTGGCTGGGTGGAGATTGACCAATAAAGCTCTTCTGTGTGTTTGAACACACACACACACACACACACGAGAGAGAGAGAGAGAGAGAGAGAGAGAGAGAGAGAACATCACACTAGCTGATATTTCCAGCGATTTTCATACATAACCTTAATATACATAATCGCTGGCCAGTAGGTAAAAGACGGCACATGGGTTAAAGTCTGCCAGCAGGAGGTCATTAATTCCTTGACCGTCTGGTCTCCCTGCTAAGTTAATGGCTCTAAGAACTGGAAAAGCAGATCAAAATTCTTAGAAAAACTTCTTAGAAAAGTTGTGCCACTGGGTTCTCCAATTTTAAAATGACACACTTACATTACTTCCCAATTTTTAAGAAATTATCATTTTTGTAGTAGTACTAACTCAGACAACTATAAGTAAGCCATTCATTGTTACTTTTCTTGAAAACTATATCAAAATATAATAATGTTTGTTTTGAGTGACCCGTCCAGCCCAACACAACAACTCCGACTCAGATTACACACTTCAGCTTTAATTGTAATGAAAATATTGTCACAATACAAAAAGTACTCTTAACAGTATTTATTTTATCTATGCAAAATATAATCCTTTTTTTTATGGTATAGGGTGAAGTATGACTTGGACATATTTTTGTCAGTTTCACTCAAATATGTTTAGATGTTTAGACACACAAACACAAGTTCATGCTTTTATTATAAGATTACACACATCTTTCATGCTGCCTGTTCCACTGTCAGCAATGGCCTCACACGCGGCTAATCTCCGGTTAGAGTGCAGAAATTTAAAAGACACAAACGTGTCTCAGAAGAACTCAGATCATTATTGATGCCTTTTGCATCTGGCCTTTTGCCTTTTGAATCTGCCTTCTAAATGTTCTTAAATAAACTCCTTGAAGTGGACAATGTACATGTTTTACTGTTTTTTCTAGAGATTTTAGGTTTATAGAATCCAGCACACACTGAAATCAGCATCAACCCATGACCTCTGACCTATCACCTTCATGCTAAAATCCCAGAAAGAGGTCAGACAGGGTCAGTGCAAATCTCACGTTGATCTGTGCAGATAAACATCACAGGCATACATGTACACTCACACACATGCATGTGTGAAATCTGATCTGACAATTATGCTTCAAAGACACAGTCCAGAAAAAATTAATATTCAACCGAGATAGAAGTCTTAACTTAATAATTTTTGAGTGTTCTATTTACAGTAGTTATTTAAGCGTAGTAAAGTATAACTTTTAACAATCCATTGTAAAACAACTCTGCCAGTTATTCGATTAGTGTTCTCTCTTTGGCACTTTCAGCTAATATTTGTTATGTTTATAATGCATGCACTATTTTATAGATTTGGTAGGAAGCCAATGTCAGACTAAGTTATCGGAAGCTTTAAAACAGTTAGCCAACAGACACACCCTTCTGCTGAATCACAGATACTGTCTACATACTGCATACACAAACACACAGACACACACACATGCACACGACTTGCTCAAAAATGATCTCATATGCTATCTGATGTTATGCCATAATGAGAATAGATTAAAGGAATATTTCACTCAAAAGTGATATTTCTATCATTATATACTGTGATTTCTTGACAGCCTAGACTCACCATTCAGTTTCGTTATATGGCAAAAAAGCAGTGTGACGTTTCTCTTAGATTTATTTTTCTGTGTTTCACAGAAGAAAGAAAATCATTCAGGTTTGGAGTGACATCAGGGTAAGTGAATAATCACAGAAATAGCATTTCTCCCAGAATTATTCCTTTAATGTACCCTGCACATAGTATGGTTTCCAACCATGCCAGAACCTTGGTTATGTACAGTACAATGCTTCATTCTCTGATACTCATCATCAACCCTATAAACTGTGTAAGTGGGCAGACACAGAACAAACCCTGTATTGATGGATTCACTGCTGAGTTCAGCTCACTAATAACACCACAAATATTTCTTCCAAGCATTTTGGCTATGCCAAGAGACATCTAACATTTTGCATTCAAAAAGCTGGCAGAAGTTGTTTCAAGTGTTTTGTATGTATTTGTAGACATGCCCCATCTAGACACAAACACAACAGTAATCTAAGACTGTTGTGATAATCACGGGGAAATCTCATCCATCATTGTAGGGGAGTGTGGAATTGACAGTAGAGCATCAAAAAGTTGAAAAATTCTCAACTTTATGCAAATAAGAGGTGAAAAATGCTGTATGGCAGCCAATCACAGTAATGTCTTTTATAAGTGCTCCAAAATCTGCTGGTAGTGCCGTTTCTCATTGATTCAGTTTTTAAATTGGATTATTGCAAATGACTTTAATTTAGATTTCAAATGTCCCGGGGCACGTTAAACGGGGCGTGTTAAACGTGGTCTTACTCTGGCAAATGTGACTTTACAAACACAATTCATGTGTGTGAACAGGTCAGACCAGTTATTTTTGTGAGGCAGCGTCACAAAAATGGTTTCAAAAGTTATCACAAAGCGAAAGTGCATTCATTTAAATTTTTGAAGCAGAGTACAAGATTAATTAGCGAAACTAAAAATTACTTTACCGCACAAATGCAAACGGTTCCGCATTCATGTGTGGATTACATTGTTGCTGTGAAAATGAAATAACTTGAATTTATGAATCTGTATTTGTTTAATGGACAAAATCCCTTCCAAAGGAATAGCAACACATGGTTATATCACAACCAGAGTGATAATTAAAATAATAATTAAAATGAGTTCATCAGGAGTTGGTTAGATATGCAATGTGAAGTCGAGAAAACAAACAAGCACACCTTCAAATGTTTCCATTGATCTGATGTGGAATCATTTGCAGTGGATAGGATATTAAGACCCCCTTTACTTCTGGTATTAAGGTGCGTTTTTGGTGATCTGATTGCACGTGATTAGCGCTAAATAGAGGTCTAAACGGGGTCTAAAAAGTTTTGTGATTGGATCACATAAACCACATACGAATGTGGTCAAAAACGCATGTGACTGCATGACATTTGAGGTGTAAATGCTAATCCGTCCTGTAAGTGAAGCCCTCACCTGACAATAAACCGCTGTGCTAAAACAAGAGTTTAACTTTGCCAGTTACGAGCGGCTTTAAAAGGAAATAACCATCCGATCTGAAAATTTAAAAAAGCAGATACATGCACAAATACGAGAACTTTACGGATCTTCTTCAGTGTGTCTGAAATCAACATACAAGGACACTTATGAGAAGCACGAACATCTGCAGCTCATGTTAATACAGGTAATACACTAAAATAATGGATAATTCTGCTCGAAATGTAGCATTTGTGCTAAGAAAAAATTGCAGCTGCATCTGTGAGAAACAGCGTGCTGTTTTTTTCATGCTTTCTTTGTCTTTTCTGACCTTGTTGTGCTTTAATGTTATGCAGGAACATACTGACATAGTTATTGATGTAGGTCCCTCCCCTCTAAATCTCACACAAGTGGTCACAGCAGACACATTTAAGCGACCACATGTAAACAGCAATGCATCTCGCCTGACCACATATGATCGGATCGCCCGAGACACATCTTAATACCAGGTGGAAACAGGGTCTACGTTTCAGACAACACTTAATAGTGTAGTGACAACACTCATAACAACAAGACGGCTTTGTTGTTGATAACAGCAAAATACTTATTATTACAATGATTCATCAATTCACCTCTTTATGTTGCAAAATGTTTAAGAATGAAGAAAACGCTCCTGGTAACGATAGTATAATATAATGGCATATCAAACTGATGTGTTCTCTACCTTTTACTGTTTAGGCTGCTGCCATATATTTACATGATGTCACGACTGCCATGTCGGAGCTTTCATAGAATTATGAGTTTACAGCTTGTAATTACGAGTTCTTCAGACAAGTGAATGCTTTTTATCAGGGACTAAAAATGAAATGTTTTTCATTTCGGTTCGTTCTGAGCAAAAACAGTATTTTTTTGTTCTGGTTCAGAAGTTCTGCAGCCTCCCTTCCAAATGGTAACCAGTTAGAACTAAATAAAAGAAATATACTTTTTTCCTCTAATAATGTTTTCCTTGTACCTGAATTAGCTGTGCATGTATATGTAGTAATGATACATATTTGTTAAAAAGGTCTTCATTCACAGAATGCAACATCCACAACAGGCAATTAGGCAAAGAAATGCGTGATGCAGTTTCCTTCAGGATCAAAGCACAATGTTTCATTTTTTTCGTGCAACATGAAATGTTTAAAAAAAAAAAAAAACGTACTATGATAAAATCTTTGGCCTTTGAAAAAATTAGCGGAACAAAATTAACCGGTTATAAACAGTTACCAGCATTTAAAAATAACGTTTTCACTCCTGAACAATTGAATCGCTTTGTTCCCGTTTTCAGTTACATTCTGCCAAAAACTTTGTTCGCTTCTAGTTTTTGTTTTTGTTCCTTGAATCATTTTTAGTCCCTCCTTTTTACAAGTCGTAATCTCATAATTAAGGTAATTATGACATGATGTGAAAGCACCATCAGGTCTGTATGTGCTATTCCACAACCCTATTCCCATCTCTTCCAAAAACACCCCAAAATTTAAAGTATATCAGCAGCTGATTTAGAATGTAAAATTGAAAAGATTATAAATCATGAAATATTTACTGCTGTTGCCCAATCAATATGTGTGATGAGGAGGAGGGCGGGGGTGGGCCGTGATGGAGCATGGCTGGTGCTGAATCAGCTGATCAGCGGGAGAGCTAGATAAAGGGCAGCCGGAGATGCCGTTTCGAGAGAGAGAGAGAGAGATGCACGCGGCCAGCGTTGCATTTGTGTCTGTGTTTGTTTATGTTTGTTTTAAGTTTGACATTAAAACTTTGTTTACTGTTCAGCCGGTTCCCGCCTCCTCCTTGTCCATCCTTAAGCTGTTACAGTGGTGCTGAAACCCGGGAGGGAGGAGGGATGCGCTGTTGTGGAGTCCTCACCGCTGCCATCCGCCAGGGGAGCAGCCGTGGCCATCTGCCGAGAAGGGGAGGAGCAGTTCCATCCGCCAGGGGAGAGAGGACTCGCTGCCATCCACCGGGGGAGGAGCGAGCTGGAGTCCGCCAGAGGGCGGAGGAGCGGTTGAGGACCGAGCGACAACGTGTCCGTGAGCCGGCGGTTCTTCTCTCTCTCTCTCTCTCTCTCTCTCTCTCTCTCTCTCTCTCTGTGTGTCTCTGCTTGCCCTTTCCCTCTCCCCACGCCTCCCCTCCTCTCCCCACCAGGTTCACAGCAGGCAGGGTGGACCACCGGCTGACAGAACGGCCAGAAGGGCAGCGTTTCCCCTCCAGAGATGGGGGGGTGGGGGGAGTTAGTCAGACCGGTGGCGCCCCGGTCTCAATCAGGCGGGGGATGAGTGTGATGAGGAGGAGGGTGTGGCCGAGCTGTGATGGAGCACGACCGGCGCTGAATCAGCTGATCAATGGGAAAGCGAGATAAAGGGCAGCCGGAGACACCCGTTCGAGAGAGAGAGAGAGATACACGCGGCAGTGTTGCATGTGTGTCTGTGTTTGTTTATGTTTGTTTTACGTTTGACAATTAAAACTTTATGTTTACTGTTCAGCCGGTTCCTGCCTCCTCTTTGCCCATCCTTAAACTGTTACAATATTTAATCATGTAATCTGCTAAAAAGTAACTGTAATCTGGGGGCTGGTCACAATTAAATTACTTTGATGTAATTTACTCGAATTAAAGTACTTGATTTTTGGAATATGATTACATAATCCAGATTACATGTAATCTGTTACTATCGAGCGTTGATTGAGATCTTACGCATAGCTGGTGTAACACTACCCAGAATATTATAGAGACTTGGGGGTCAGCTCTTTTGATGTGAACCAATAAGCAACCCACAATACCCATTAAACTCCCTAGCAACCCATAGCAACACACTAAAAACCACATGGTAACATCCTAGCATCAAAAAAGTGCATTTTGCATGGGCAAGCACCACTCACATTTTCCTAAGACAATTTTTACATTTTGTCAAAAGATTGTCTTCCAGACTCATCTGTCATCTCTAGAAAAATAGGCCATTTTACAACGGTGGGGGCCGTTAACAGACAGCACATGGGCTTTTAAAAGAGATTTTAAAAACAAACAACAGGGTGATTAACAGGAAACTTCTTGTCACATTGCTGAGTTTGTGTTCACAGTAATTTGTCTATTTATTTAAAATGGCTTCTTGATTCTCACTCCTACCTTGGCAGACAGCGTCACTGACAGACGTGCAGCTTTTCAACTCCATTTCAGGCTGGTCGCACACCGTGCAGGGCAGGCAGGGGTCGAGAGATGTCTCCTGGTCTGAAAATGTGTCTTCAATGCACTCCTCACAGATTGTGTCATGGTCATAGTTGCAACGTATCAGCACACCCTGGCCCACTGGACACACCGTGCAGGCCTCACAGCGACCTGTCACTTTGCTGAAGAAGTAACCGTAATCGCAGACACAGATGGCGTCATTGGCATCAGTGCAGGGTGTGAGCATTCGCATGAGTTCAGAGCAGGGCGTGCAAGGCTGGCACTTCTCTGTGTGGCTGAAGTTCTCAGAAAAAGTCTCACCTGAAGACACAGAGAGAAGTTTTAAAGGGCTGTATGTTTAGGAATGCAGAATTTTTCTTTGTTCACACAAGACCCTTTCATGTATTCAATTTGCAATATTTTTAATGTGACATCTTTGGCCTCTGTGTTGCATGAATGGCATGTTGTGTCAAGTTATAAGTTGTTCAACTTTGACAGTTCAAGCTGTTTTGAACTCAATAATGTGTCCTATGTAAACAGCCCCTTAAGCTGTGAGATTTTCACCCTTTAAAAATATTGATTAGATTTTTCTGTCATTGTATTTGAGGCAGCGACATGAACAAAGTCTTTCTGACCATGGTTCAAACTGTCTTTTTGTTAAAACAGAGTCAAACACAGTTATGAAAAACAATCACAGTGAAATCATTATTATTATTATTATTATTATTATTATTATTATTATTATTACAGGTTTTTTTTTCTTGGCACAAAGTAAAAGAAAAACAAAACATAAAATGAATAATGTGGTGTGGTCAATTTTGTGCATATTTTCAACCCCATAACATTCAGCTCTGGAACACTTTGATTGAAACAGAGGTTGATTTTTTGTTGCACAAACATGTTTTAAAAGATGGTTCAAACAGTATTAATCAATGTTTCATTGTGTTAACACTTATATTGGCTTCATAAACTGGTTTTGAAAAACAGATTTATTTTTCCAAAAAAAAAATCTTGGCACAAAGATAAAAAATATTGACAGTGGATAATGTGGTTTGGTCAATTTTGCACAGATCTATTACCTTTGTTTTGGTTTTTCTGTATTATAACTACGGTTTTACCAGGAATGCTATGGTTAAAATATGGTTACTGTAGTAAAACCATGGTTAATTTTGTGGTTATTCGCGGGGCGAATATGGCCCTCTGAAATGTTTTGACTGGCCCGCAGAACCATGCCTGTCACACATTTTGACCGGCCCGTACTGAAATCGTGAGACTGCTTTGATGGATTTTCATGCCTGTAAGACTGAATAAAGCGTGAGCCAATAGCATTCAACTGCGGGCTGTTAAGGAGCATATAATTGGTTTCACCTGCTGAACGAATACACCACACTGAAGTTCGAGTCTGTCGTTGGAGTCTGATCGAGATGACGTGTTGTTAATGAATGAACTGAATGTACTAGTAAACTTGTTTGCTAACAAAATGAATAAATTAGTCATCTCGTTCATGAACAAAAGGAACTGCTGACTGGCTGAACAAGAGGAGGAGGCAAGTTTTTTGTTTAATTCTGCAATCTAATTCAACAAGAAAATTGGCAAGATAAATTTTGAATTCAATAATGTGATGAACAACTTATTACAATGACAAATGGACATTATTGAAACATAATTATTTTTTTGGCTTTTTTTGCATCGTTGACTCGCAAATTTTAATAAATTGTAATTAGTCTTGTTCCAATCATGAATAACTGTGCAATTTACTCGTTGAATGCATAGAAGATGGTCATTTGGTGCCATATACTGGTGCAAAAGTGTAATTTGCAGAAATGGTCAATGAACTAATCTGAACTAATCTTTTTAGCAAACCGATTCAAAAGACTTGAGTCACTAAGATGAATCAAAATCACCACTACTTCTGGATAGAGTACTTTTTACAAGTTCTCTGAGCCAGTGGATGGATCCTATGATGTAAGATGAAGTAGGCTTAAATGTAACATTTCACACAGATTTTAAGTTTTTTCCCATTAGCTTACAATAGAAAAAAATGTATAATGAAAGTTCTGTTGAAAGTCCTGGTATTTTGGACCTGAGGTGGGACAATATGATTTCATGGATGTATAGCACAGTAACCTTCATCAATGGGTGAAATGATGTCATGTTTATATATATATATATATATATATATATATATATATATATATATATATATATATATTAACCATATATATTCTCATATCTATAATCTAGAGGCTATGGAATAATGACAAATTACAAAATCAATACTGAAAAGAGTGGAGAGAAAATATATATAAATGCTGCATGCTTATGGTATTGCATTCATATCCTCTATCCCATTCAGATATATTAGAGGATAGAGGTCTGGCTTACACTAAATTATTCAGGAAGGTATTTTGTGTGTGTGTGTGTGTGTGTGTGTGTGTGTGTGTAGAGAGAGAGAGAGAGAGAGAGAGAGAGCACAACACTTGTGACCAGCCCCCACTTAATGGCACGCTGCCCCAGTATCCCATACCATATCAAATGTTTTAGTAGGTTATATGGCAGGATATTCCTGGCCAAAATTACCAGACACCGGTAGAGAGAGAAAGATAACACGCTAATGCCATAGTTATCCTTGGATCTGTCCATCAAAGTGGATGAAATGTTATTGTGCCTTTGCTGGACAAAGAGTTGCACGTTATTGACCCTTGCTCTCTTGTGTGCTGTGCACTGTTGTTGCTAATGGCCCTAATTATAAGGAGGTAATGTGCTGGCTTCTGGGGGACAATTCTGGGGACTTTATTCAGAAGCCTCAGATGGGGTGATGGGATATCTGTGCATTTCCTGCAGATGTAAACTCGTCCACTCAGCCGTTCTCCCTCTGAGTCGACTCTCCTCCTCTGCTCTGCTCTTTGAGATCCATTAGCATAATGCCGTCCATCAATAATGCATGTCTATGCATTATTACACACAGCCAATGTGTGTGGGGGGAGGGGTGATGTTCTGAGAGTATGTGTGAATGTGTTGGTGATAAACTAACTAAAAGTAGTGAAGCTGCTAACTTAAAGGGACAATTCACCCAAAATGGAAATTGTCACCTATGACTCACTCTAACTCATGTTGTTCCAAAACTGTATTACTTTTTTTCTACTGAAGTAACAAAAAAGGAGAAGTTTTATAGAATATTCAGACTGCTCTCTTCCATACAATGGCAGTAGTTGGTGACCAGGGGCTGTTGAGTCACTGGGAATGACATGGGAAAAAGCCTACAGTACACAGCAATTCATTTAGCAATTGAGTTAATCAATCTGTCCTTTTCTCACAGGACGTGTTCTTATGTTTCGTCAATCTTTTTAATTGTCAATCTGTATACATATGAGTAAGATGGATGTTTTTGGAGTGTCTAGCCTGGTTTAGATCCTACTTGGATATCTGTATCAAAGCTCAGTGTTTGGGCCTTTGTTGTTCTTCTTTTACAATCTACCTAGAGGTGATACAATTAGGAAACATGGCATTAGCTTAGCCATATATACAGTAAATTCTGTTACAAAATAAGTATTTTCCTATGACCGGAGCAATTCTAGCTTGAAGTACATGTTATCTTGAGTATTTTCGAGCTGCATAAGAAAGGGGCAGTCAGCATGCTGCAGCAAACCTCTCTACCAGTGCATGGGGTGTAACGATTCATTCATTTACTCTACATCAATTAGTAATCCTGCCGATTCATATGCATCGATTGAAATATGATTTTTGAATTGAGAATCGTTAGTGTTGGTCAATAGTCGATTTGAACTGTTAAAAATCAAATGAATTGCGATTCAGCAAATTGGTATATAATATTTTAGAATATATAAACATTTAACGAGTTATATGTGTGATTTAAATGAGACGGCACGGCTTCATTCTCTTAGTGCATCCCGGAGTGCATGCCCTCACAGCTCTCCACTCACAGACATGTGCTGCACTCTTCCATTGCCCTTCAATAAACAATCTTAAGTAGTTTGCCTTTCATGCAGTATATAATATTTTAGAATATATAAATATTAAATGATTTACATGTGCGATTAAAATGAGACATGTGTGGCTTCATTTTCTAGCACATCCCGGAGCGTGCGCCCTCACAGCTCTCCCCTCAGATGTGTGCTGCACTCTTCCATCGCCCTTCACAGTATCACACCCACTCTCTGTTCCATCCGAAACTCTCACTGAAACTTTTTCTGAGTAGCTATCCAAGTCTTCCAAGCACCATATGTGTGTTCTCTCCTCCGGATGGCCACTATCTCATGAGCAAATGACGGTTCGCATAACGCTCTTGTCTCGAGTCAAACACGCTCAAACTATTTGATTCAGCTGCTAACTCATTGCATGATCAATACAAGTGTCACATCGATGTGTTTTTGTTCATGTTTTGTGTTAATGTCTTTTATTTCTGTAACGCTGCTGGCAATGACAGGCAGACGAAGACGGTAAGTTCCCGAAATTCAAAATGTGGGGGCAAAAAAAAAAAAGCCCTTGTAATAAATTCTTCTGTTTTTTATTCGTAACTTCTGATATAGTTGATGTTGTTGTAAATTGTAGGGCAAGATGTAATACATTCTCAGACTTAAGAATTTGTATTAATGAATTGATTAAATTTACATTATAACAAACAGATAAGACACAGTTTGTTTTAAATTGTTAGAAAAAATTATGCCCTCATAAAGGTAAAAATGCCAATGAAAATCAAATACAGGGGGCAAATTGACCCTAAATGCAAAAGTTATTTTATGACACTGGGTCACTACTGAAATAAAGTAATTTAATTGTCAACTGTTATTTTATATAAAATAATGCCATTTTACTGGTATCTTTGTTTAGTTGGGGATTTGGTGTGCAGCAAACCTTTAAATTGAAGTCATCTATATGATTGTGTTTCTCTTTACTTTGAAACTGAATGTAGTCAGATGATGTTACTTTAATATTGTAATACTTGAATTAGTTTACTGATTCAGGGTCCCCACGGTCATGGAAAACCTGGAAATATCATGGAATTTTAAAACTGTGATTTGGAAAAGTCATGCAAATTAATAACATTTTTAAAAATCACAGACTTTGTATAGTGAAATATGGAATACTTTAAAAGCTTTGTACAGCTCTGAAATATTCACAATATATACACATTGTTCTCTTGTACTATTATTGTTTTCCAAGTAGCCTGTATGTTTATGTTTTCTTAAGTACAGTAGTTTCTTATTCTTGCTTAAGACACATTAAGGGAAGTACTTAAAGAATACTAAAAATACATAAAAAAAAAATACAGAACTGAATTGAATCGAATTTTATGTGAATCAAATCGAATTGAATCATTTTGAATTTGCAAAAATAGTTTTTGAATCATATCGAAAACCTGTGAACTGTGAATCTAATCGATTCGCTTTCAACCCAAAGATTCACACCCCTAGCATTGTAGCTACAGAAAGAGAGCCGGTCGCACAGGACATGTACTCAACCGCTGGACGTAGCACAGCAGAATACAGGACTCTCGAGACATAATTTTCAAAGTTTCAGTTACTTTTATCTTGACACAGTGCCCTAAAACTGCAGCATTTATGACGCTGAAACCAAGCTACTGCCTATCCACAAATGTCATTTCAATTCTCAAGCATGTTCTGCAGATGTTAGAATCTATAGCCAAGGATACACTTTTATTGTATTCTGTCTCACAATATTAGGATTTTTGTGGGTGCTCAGTAGGTGGAGTCCAAGTTTTTTAGATGAATTGCGGTTTATAAAGTGGTATGCATTTAGGTGCGTACAGACGTTTTACAAATCGTTCGTGGGAACAGTTAGGAAATTGTCATATGTTCACATTTAAGATCATTTTCCGAACATCTTTATAAATGAGGCCACTGGTTGTTTAAAGGTACTGTTAGTGATTTCAGCCATTCTACTTTCACGAGACTGAGCCGTTGAATAAGCTCTGCCCCCTCTTTCTAAAACCCAGCACTCCAAAGATATCAAATTAACTTTATTGAGACCAACATCATGAAGAAACGGTTGTTTAAAACAACAGCAGCAAAATGGGGCCCTCAAAAGACAACTGTTATGAACAACATGGCTTAAAAATGGCAGTAAGCCTCAATAATTCACTGCAACTACAATACTATGAGAATGCGCAAAATGATTGACAGGTCAAAAGCGTCATTTTTATTTGCTGTTTCCAGAGTCTAATGCTGTCACAGAGACAGGTGAGATATCTTATAACACTTATTTCATTAATGTCTTTCAGGGAGTAGGAACATTTTTTGCAAACTTTTCCAAATCGCTTACAGCACTTTAAATGTGTCTCCTGTGACCAGTTGTGTTTGGATTTTGAGGGGAGGGTCTCTGATTCATGACAACATACATCAATCACTATGTAACTGTGTTACTGCATGATAATAAACCATAAAAAGTCATTAACGACAAGAAAGCACAAAAGCGTGCTGTTTCTCCCAAATGCAACTGAAATTTGATTTAAAGCACAAACGCAACATTTATTGGATTACTTTTATTAACCTGAGCTACAGATGTTTGTGCTTCTCATCTGTGTTCATATCAGACACACTGAAGAAGAGCCGTAAAGTTCTTGTGTTTGTTTATGTATCCATTTTTTTGTTGTTGTTGTTGTTGTTTTTTATGTTTTTATTTATTTTATTCTGATTTTGTTTTCCTTTTTTGCCATAACTGGCAAAGTTTAAACTCTTGTTTTAGCACAGGGGTTGATTGACAGGAGAGGGGCGGTGCTTCGCTGGGTAACACTTTACAATAAGGTTCCATTTGTTAACATTAGATAACAACATTAGTTAACATGAGCTAACAATGAACAATATATTTTTTACAGCATTTATTAGTCTTTAGTTAATGTTAGTTCATGGTACATTAACTAATGTTTACAAATGTATTAGTATATGTTTTAATGAACATTAACAAGGATTAACTAATGCTGTAAAAGTATTGTTCATAGTTAGTTCGTGTTAAGTAATGTTGTTAACTAATGGAACTTTATTGTAAAGTGTTACCCTTCGCTGTTGCTGGGACACATTTAGGACGGATTAGCGTTTACACCTCAAATGTGATGTAGTCACATATGTTTTTGACTACCTTTGCACGTGATTTTTGAGATCTGATCACAAAAAGTTTTAGACCCCATTTAGACCTGTTTTTAGAGCTGACCACATGTGATCGGATCACCCGAAATGCATCTTAATACCAGGTGTAAACCGGGTCTATAGTGTCTTCAGTGGAGTGATACTACCAGAGAAATACAGCCCCAGTTGGTCCAAGTAAGAAGGTAATTTGATACTCAGCCTTAGGTACAATATAAATAAAAAGTATTATTATTATTTTTATTATTATTATATTATTATTATTATTAATTTGTATTATTAGGGACCAAGCACTGAAAGTGCGGAGACCCTATTGTTCTTCTAAGGATTATTATTATTATGGCCCAAGCACTGAAAGTGCAGTTCAGAGACCCTATTGTTCTTCTAAGGATTATTATTATTAGGGCCCAAGCACTGAAAGTGCAGTGCAGAGACCCTATTGTTCTTCTAAGGATTATTATTAGGAACCAAGCACTGAAAAAGCGGAGGCCCTATTGTTCTTCTAAGGATTATTAGGGCCCAAGCACTGAAAGTGCAGAGGCCTTATTATTCTTCTAAGGATTATTATTATTATTATTATTATTATTATTATTATTATCATTATAATTATAATTATTATTATTTTCAAGATTTTCGGTACTTTTGGGGTACTTAACATGCTTCAAATGTCATGGGGGGGCTCTGTAGCGCCCCCTTTAAAATGGGTGTGTAAGACAGCCTCTGTAGCACCCCCATTTTCAGCTAGTCACCAAACTTGGTACATATTGTTCTCATCAAACCGAAAAACTTTCATACCCACTGTCATTAGCTCTCCCAACAGGAAGTCGGCCATTTTGGATTTTCTGAAAATCGCAGGCTCTGAACTTTTAAATACTCCTCCTAGGGGATTCATTTGACTGGGGCCAAATTTGCGCAACATCATGCCAAGATATTGTAGATTTTTGATATTTTGAATGGTGTTGCCATGGCGAAGCAATACATTTATGGCAAAAAATGGGAAACAGGATGTACATTATATCTCTGTGTGCATTGTGTGATTTTGAAAATTCAGCTGTATGTTTGGTAATGGGGCTGATCACATGGATGCGGCTATTATGGGTCACGGTCATAGTGCCACTAACTGGAAGCAGGAAGTATGGCACGTTTAACAGACTTTGAAATAGCCCTCTTATGTTTACATGAATTGCTTCAAAATTCTTTAGAATAAAGTCAAGACACTGCTGATGTAAAATTGTCAAGGGATATTTGATATCTTAAATAGTGTTGCTATGGCAACACATTGTTATTATTACTTCTGTTATTTGTGTGTTTTTGAGGAACTTGGCATGCTTAAAATTTCATGAAATTTTGCACACGCATCAGAGTCGTTTGCCATTAGGGCTGGGCTGGGCTTACAACAGACTTTAAAATAGTACTCTTATATTTACCCAAATTGCTTAAAGTTCACGCATGGGTGTGTAGGGGGGGCTCTGTAGTGCCCCCTTTAAAATGGACATGCAAGCCGGCCTCTTTAGCACCCCCATTTTCACCTACAGTCACCAAAATGGCCACATATATAGTTCTCATCAAGCTGAACAACTTTCATAATTATAGTTATTAGCTCTGCCCAACAGGAAGTTGGCCATTTTGGATTTTTGGAATATTGCAGTCTCTGAAATTTTACATACTCCTCCTAGAGGATTCATGAGACTGTCACCACATTTAGACAATATTATGCCAAGACACTGAAGATGCTAAATTGTGAACAGATTTTTGATATATCGAATGGTGTTGCCATAGCGAGGCATTAAATTAATGGCAAAAAAATGGGAAACTGGAAATGTCCCTTCTGTGTGCAAAGTGTAATTTAGATCAAAATTGAGATGTATGTTTAGTCTTGGGGGCTAATCACATGGATGTGACTATTTTGGGTCACGGTCATAGTGCCACCACCTGGCAGCAGGAAATGTGGCTCTTACAACAGACATTAAAATTGTTTTAAATAAAATATTTACCCAAATTGCTTCAAAATTGTTTAGAATAATGTTAAATGCCAAATGCATGTGTCCACCTAGCATTGTTTTCCAAAAGCTACTGGGTGGAAATGGATCCATGGTGCTTGGGCCCATCATTGCTGCTTGCTGCTATATTTATTACTCAGAGTACACAGTGCGATGTGGCCTACAACTTGACTGAAACTCTTTATTAACACCATTTCTTTGCAACAATTACAATTATTTTGCTGGACACTAGTTTTTCTAATAGTTTTTACATAAAAGGAAGATTTGAGAAATATTTTTTATATAAGAAATTTGATAATTGGCCTGTCCAGTGTACCTGTTTATTGATGTGAATTAGGATCGTATGAAAATTTTGAGGAATTTACAAGGAAACCTTAAAAAGTAGTAAAGATTAGATTTTATCTGTAACTTATCAAATCCCACAGGCTGACACTTTAACATTTGGTTGAGAAGTTTTGCACACTCTTACCCCAAACCATATGTACTATACTAAGCCCTACTTACTAAACTGAATCATGACTTTGTCTTTAGTCTTACAGAAACCTCCTACACTGCCAAATCACTGTATAAAAGTCCATGCAATAGACTCTAATTGATGAATTATGCATCATGCCAGATTAATACTGAAGATAATATGAGTCATGGATTCTTTTATAGTATAGTTATGAGAAACTGTGGTGATGGTTGCACGTAAACAAATGCTATATATAAACATAATATTCTCCCTGAGGCTAAAGACAGTAACATTAAACCGTAACCCAGTAAGATGGTGGGGCCCATCCATTTTACAGAGACACCTAAAAGAGAGAAATTTAAAGGAGTTTTGTTATGGCACTGTATTGCTTAATTTGTGCAGTGTCAGGGACTATTTAGCCCGAGCTGGAGCACTTGTATTAAAATGAATGGGAGAAATTGGAACACTTAATATGGTGGATGTATTAGCTGGACCAGCCTGAAAAAATCTTGTTTTAGCTTGTTAGCGTCATCTGAGCTAAAGAAGCACAATTTATGATGCCATTGTCTGATTTTACTGCTGATTTGAAATTTTTCTTTAATTGTAATATTGATCAAGCATTTTGGAGATTTCCATTTTTGCCCATTCAAGTAGATAGGAGCTGTACATTTATGCTGCTTGTTTACATAGAAAATAGCAGCCCAGGAGCATTTCCAAGGCATTTGCTTTTGGAAATAAGGACAACAATCCTGTTTCCAGGAATGTAAAGACTACTGAGAAAATTTACCCATACTCAGTATGGATGCTGGGGAAACAATTAAAAGTATCTAACCAAATACATATTTTTGTGAAAGTCCAAAAGTGTCTTCATTTAATTGTATTACAAAGTATTAGTTCAAAGTAAAAGTAAATGTTAGTTACAAAGTAACAGTAAACTAGTTAAGGTAACTTTGATGAACAAACTTTGTAAAGCAACAAGTTGAAATTGTTTTATCCTAACCATGTAAGGCTCTAGAACACACCAGATGCTAAACTAAAGTCTGTATCGTGAAATCTGTTAATTTATATTTTTAAACTATAAATTCATTAGTAGCTGATTTCACAGTTGTTTGACATTTGAGTATAGTTGTTTATTGACTGAGTATCGACCGTTTTCACCCTCAAGTCAAATACGTCCATCTCTGGCAATGGTTTAATTAAAACACATTGCTTTAGGTCAAGGGCTCTATGTTTAGAATACTGTTAAAGGGATAGTTCACCCGAAAATTCTCTAATTATTTACTCACCCTCATGATATCCCAGGTGCGTATGACTTTCTTTCTTCACAAGAACACATTTGAAGAAAAATAGAAAACTATCTTAGCTCTGTAGGTCCTTAAAATGCAAGTGAATGGAGATTTCTTTTTTGACGCTCCAAAAATCACAGACAGTCAGCATAAACATCATTGATACGACACCAGCGGTTAAATTAATGTCTCATAAAGAGACATGACTGTTTTTGGAGTGAAAAAGATAAATATTTAAGTACTTTTTTAACTCTAAATCATGCTTCCTGTTAGGAGCGGTACACGTGTGTGATGTAATCGCATTGGCATTTGAAACACGTGAGAACTGAGGCACGTGAGTCACAGCGGGAAGAGCAGCACTGTTTACAAGTGAGAAGGAGGAACTCTGTACAGTAGCTTGGTTGGTTTTGGTTTAGATCTGTATTGATCAGTTTCTTTACTCACAATGGTGCATTTGTGTGCTTATCCTGGATGTCTCAACTGAGTGGAGAACATGAGATTACGTCAGTATCATGGCAACGCAGATATGTCACACAAGAGACCACTTGGGCTCCACCCTCTCGTGAAGCTTATCGGAAGCGTTTGATTATAGTTACAAATTTATTATTTATAAATATTTATCTTTTTTTGCACCAAAAGTGATCGTAACCACTAGAGTCGTTTCGATGATGTTTATGCTGACTGTCAAAAGAGAAATCTCCATTCACTTGCATTTTAAGGACCCACTGAGCTAAGATATTTTTCTGTTTTTCGTCAAATGTGTTCTGGTGTAGAAAGAAAGTCATACACACCTGGGATATCATAAGAGTGTGTAAATGAGAGATTTTCATTTTTGGGTGAACTATCCCTTTAAGGTGTCTTTGTTTGAATTTGAAATGAATTTTACTGGCTGATTTAAATAAAGGTTTAAAGTAAAATTTGAGGAAGCACAATTTGTTTCGCTTGTCAAGCCACTCAAAGCCAGTGTTCATTTAGACGGAATAAAACATCCAAATCTACATTATGTAATGATAACCTGCAAAATAAGTACTTTGAAGATCTAAACATAACTGTGACAACTGAAAATGTAATTGTTTAATTATCGTGTGAGAGTACAAGTATTCCGTTTCAAAAGCACTCAAGAAAAGTACAAATGAAAAAAAAAATACTGTGTGAAATACATAATATTTTAATGAAGTACAATCACTCAAGTACTTTACAACCTTGCCTGCTTCTTAAGAGTAAATCTATTTTTGGAAGAGGGTTTAAAATTTAGGTTTTTGACAAACAGAATGTCAAATTGGGTGGTGAATGGTGAATTAACACACCTGATTATTTCACATAACACAGTACTTACAGTATGTGTTTGAAATTATTATGTGCTACATGAACAGCTGTTTTCATCACAAATGAAAACAGCTGAATATCAACACATAATTGCTGAACAGTTGTCAAACAGCACCGAGTGAGTTATGAGATTGTGAAAGAAACAGTTTGGAGTTTTCAGCATGCAATGGGTAAAGTTGATGGATGGGGTCAGGAAAATAGATTTCAGAACAGGCCCTTAGGGAAGTCCTGATGGAGAGATGGGAATTACAGAATGAAGAATGTTCAGGGTTAGTAGTGAATGACAAGAGGTTAGCGGATCTAGTGATCAGGGGTCATGTTGGACATGCCTTTTCCTGAGCTCCATTCAACGATTATTACAAATATTAAGTATTAATGAAAAATTGTAAGCAAAAGATGAATTATGTTATGTCAAAAGAAAACAAATATATTATAATTAATCATTTTATGTTTAAAATGTTATTAATATAAAAAAATATGTTGCACAGAACTCAACATCAGGTTCATTTAATTAAATAGGAGTTGGTTTGAATTTATTTATTTATGTGAAACTCTATCTTATTCAGCCCTGCCCTTTTCAGTGCTCCGCCCTTATGCATTTTGTCGTCTAACTTCCAGTTTGTATTGAAGCTACTGAGAAGAGTCGATCTAAGAATGGAATACATGTGGGAAAGTATTTTTCAACAAGAGGTGATGGTGTGAGGCTACTGTAAATGTTCATTTTCCGAAACCCACAGAGGTAAATTGGACCTTGCAGATCACGTTAAGACAGCTATGACTGTACTCTTTTCATGGAACAAGCGCTTAATTGTTATATGTGGAATTCAGTTTTATTTTTAGGATCAGTAGCTGATATGATTCTTCAAACAGTGACAGCTCATATTATTATATATTAATATTCATGACATTAAGTAACTCTTTGAATATGTCATCTTGGACTTACACTAGGAGCCTGAATCCAACATAATTAAAACACACTAGTTTTTAGTTACCAATGCCACTGTCCAAATTCACAGTTAGCCATGATTAATTTTATCAATGAGTGAAATTTTCCAATATTAGGGCAGTTACTGAGATTAAGCGAATGGTATATGATCCTAACATGGCAGTCTCCATGAGGGGACACTCTCCATGTAAAATAAAACAGCTTTTACAAGGTTACTGATATGACTTTTACATTATAAATATTCTGTAAATAAATGTTTCAAAATGACTATTCATTTCTTTGGGATTAAAACTTCTTCAATGTGACGTACTGTATATGTAAAAACTATTTTGTACCTGGCTTGTCACTTTAGGTTACAAACTGGTAATTACAAGGGTATTATGCTATAAATGTGGTTTATGAGGACATTTCTAGTGTCCCCATAATTCAAATCACTTAAACATACTAAATGATGCTTTTTTTTTGAAAATGTAAAACTGCAAAAAGTTTTTTTGAGGGTTAGGTTTAGGGGTAGGGTTAGGGGATAGAATTTGTAGTTCATATAGTATAAAAATCATTATGTCTATGGAGAGTTCTCATAAGGATAACCGTGAGTAAAGGCACTTTTCAATGCAGACTTAATACAAAAGCAACTTATGATGGATAAAAATAACAATTTAAAAATGTACAACACATATCCATCCAAGTGACGGATAATGTTTATTTGCAGCGCAACATCTGACTGGAATGCACATTCTGAACCATGTGCTGATGCTTTGCATAACTGTGACATAAGCAATACGGTAAAATTTCTAACGGTTGACACATTTTTACAGGTAGGCTATATAATTTTAACCGGTAAATTAATGTATGAGCTAAATCACGGAATAGCACACAAACATTGTGACCAATTAGGGGACAGCTTGCTCATATTTGACTTTTATTAACATGGTCCAATTTTGAAATATTACCTTGTGAAAGCGAATCAAACCATAAGGAAACTGCAACATTGTAACAATTTTAGCCCCTGTTTCGGAACAACTCAAACAAGCTACAGGTCTAAAAAAGCCCTTAGAAGAATATCTCAGCTCTGCTGGTGAATGGTGGCCAGACCTTTAAAGCTCAAAAAAATCACATTAAGGCAGCATAAAAGTAATCCATAAATCTCCAGTTGTTAAATCTATGTCTTAAGAAGCTATAAGATAGATGTGAGTGGGAAACAGATAAAAATGTAAGTTTTGAAAGTGAAAGTGGAGATTTATAGACAAAAAAGGACTTAAATAATGATCTGTTTCTCACCACACATGTATAGCTTCTGAAGACATGGAGTTAAGCACTGAGGGCTTATGGATTACTTTTATGCTGCCTTTATGTGATTTTTGCTACCTTTGAGTTTCAAAGGTCTGGTCACCATTCTTGTATGGTCTTACAGAGCTGAGATATTCTTCTAAAAATCTTTGTTTGTGTTCTGCTGAAGAAAGAAAGTCATACACATTTGGAATGGCATGAGGGTGAGTAATTGATGAATGAATTTTCATTTTTGGATGAACTATCCCTTTAATGTCATGAATATACAGTATATGTAAATGTTGCATATCCAATATAACTATTTTGCTTATTTGAGAAGTAATAGAGCATAATCTTAAATATTTGTTCTTCATTTTACCCCATAACTTCTGCTTTGGGGTGAAATGAATGTTTTTTTGTTTGTTTGTTTGTTTGTTTGTTTGTTTGTTTGTTTCTGATTTCAATAATAAAAACTACAAATATCCCAGATTTCCCATCCGGTCTCAGCTAATTGGATTCCACTGTAGTTGAAACTTAATGAAACTTAACTGAGACTTAAGTCTCATGAGCTATGAGAGAATAACCTCTGAGCAATCAAATTTTCCTCTGGGATATTTCAAAATAATTTATAAATAAAAGGAAGCAGAAAATGCAACATACGTTTTAAAGTGGGAATACTATTTTTGGTCAAAGTCTGGCTCCTGATTCTGTTTTTCTTCCTTTCTTGTCTTTTTCAGCTGGGTCATGCAAGCAGACGTGTGGGAGACCATGTTGGATGTGGTGGGATTCTGACTTTGGACCAGGACTTGGCTCAGGGCCAGCTTCTATATATAAAAAGTCTCAGAGCTATACCCCCCCCCCCCCACACACACACACACACATTTTTAGGTATGCATGTGTGTAATATAAATACATACCCGGACATACAGTACTTCATCAAATAACATGGGTATTGTCCTGTGACCCGAATGTATGATGTAGTAACAACAAACACAAAAGATAATTTACTCTGTTGTTGTCAAACAAGTATAATGTTACCATGAGAAACAACTTCCTAGGTATATACAGCATTAACAGTTGAACAGAGCTGCCTGACACGCGGTTCTGTGCAGTTTTTATTTTATAAAATTTTTTTAATTTTATAAAAAATATTTTTATGGCATCTCCTAAGCTCCCGTGAAGTTATAGGATAGAAAAGTATCCATTTGATGCACGCTTCAGAATCTCAGCAGATGCTCTAGGTTTTGCGCCTACCCATTTGACATACAGCTTTTGGCATACTATATAGTAGGGAAGTCGGCATATTCCAACGCAGGGATACACATTTTAATGTTACTCTGCAAAAATGCAATTTACTGTTTGATTTTTCCATAATTAATTTCACTTATCTGTGAGTGGCCAAACACATTTGGATTGGTCTCAGAGCACTCCAGACTATGCTTTATCAAGCTTCATTTCCTAAAAGCATTTCCCCTTTAGCTGCTAATTACCGTTCACAGCTGAAAGGTCTCTGCCTCCCCTCAAGTGAGATTTCAGAGCAGGAAATGGCATTTTAAATAAGGCAGCTGCTTCACTTGTTCAGTGTTGTGGCCAACATCTCTGGCTAAGAGTGTGTGTGTATACTCACTGTCAAGACACGGTTCACACACTGTCTGTGTCACTCCGCAGGGCTTCAACATGCCCTCTCCAGGCTGGCATTGTTTGCAGCACTCTCCACTGGATGTGTAAGCCCCTAAAGGACATACATCCCGTCTGGTCAAAACTTCCCCCTGTAGAGATGCATAGAAATAGGAAATGTTTGATAAAGTAACTTTAATGATAATAATAATAACAATAATTATTATTATTATACTGTATATTTCATTATTTTAAAATAATTATAATAATGATGATAATAATTATTAAATAATACTAATATTATAAAAGTATTATAATTTTTAACTATTATTACATTAATTATCATGTGCCCCTATCAAAACTAAAGTGGACTAAAAGAGATTTGAGTACACTTTTAAGTCCATGTACAGTATGAATACAAAGTGAAATTAGCTCTTTTTTACTCAAATGTGAACATTCTTACAGAGAACAGTATCTCTTGTTTGTTTTTTTAACAATAGGAGATACTACATGTTTATCATATCCCAGTTCAAATCGCAATCGCATACTGTATTAGAAAAAAAACAAAAAATGTGTTTCAGCTTTGGGTCATTTCATAACCCATTGTTTGATTTTCATTAAAACAAACAGATTTCAAAACAATTCTTTTTGATATATGAGGGTCTCATTAATGAATTGGAAACTTTTCAACATGTGCAAATTTCAGCCTGATCTCACAGTGAAATCAGAAACAGTAAGTTGACTTTTCTTTAGCTAAAATCGGTCTGTGCTTACCGAAATTTTAAAGACTGCCCTCAGTGGCCAAAGCAGTAAGTGTTTTTGGACGTATTGGCACAGACCATTTTCCGGGTGTAATGTCCACGGAGGGGCGCCAAAAGGGAGTTGTGAAGCAATTTGTTTTCAGTTGTACAGACAGTAATACTGTGAAGAGGAATGCACATTTTATACACTTTACCCCCCAACCTAAACCCCAAACCTAAGCCTTGCCATCAGTGGAGTAAACATTTTTTATTAGATGGTAAAATGTAACTGTCTGAATTGTGCTCATCCCTGATTATGCAAATGTGATTTCTGCCTGGTTTCAACTTGGGATTTGAACCCACGTCTTCCACGCTGTTGATGCAACATGCTTTAAAGTCACGTCACAAGGAAAGTTGATGCAAACATGTCTTATAGGAGATGCAGTCTGTCAATGAGTCGGCATAATGTGGTTGATACTAGGGTACTGGAACTCTTTTTTAGGCTGGAGTCACTCAGCACACCCTGGATTTGAACTCGTGACTCCAGGGGTGGTAGTCAGCGTCAATACTGGAATTTTTAGAAACAACATGCCAACTTCCCCTGTTATCATGTTGGTTTTAGCCTTGTCCCAGACCCAGATTTTCATTGAGAATCTATTATAAAAAACAATACAAAGTATCAAAATTGTTTTGTTATTTTTTTATTATTATTATTATTATTATTATTATTATGATTGTCCCAAGTTGTTGCATCATTTCCACCACACCAAACAATTTTGCCCTTAATTAAGTGTTTATATTTATTATTTATTTCGGAAGTTAGTGTACTTGTTTACCAAGTCAGCAAAAGTGTTAGTGAAGACCTTGAGATTAAATATGAGAAAAGTGATGTCTGAAGAAAATTCATTTTGTTTGTGAGCAGAGTATTTTTATTGGATGTCATTTAAAATCAGGCTGTAATTTTGCTAAATTATGCAAAACATGATCATTTAAAATTTGTGTATTTAGGATCCATAAAATGTTAGCTATGAAATTAGCCTTAAAAAGACAAAGGAGTCTGACATTTTATTAAAAAAATTATAATAATAATTCCATCTGAGTCATTTCCACCACAGAATTCTATAAAACACACTGGTGGGCATTGTTAGTAGACAAAAATAAAAAACTTTAAAAAATGAGTGTTTTATGATGAAAAATGTTTTAACAAGATATTACTTTCTAGATGTTCATGGTGCTAAAATTGCTATATACAGTATATACACAGTATAAGAAATACAATCTTTTGGCCAAATTGTTCAGCCCGAGTTTGAGCTGATACAGATCAGCATTCACATCAGCAAAGTCAACCATCCCAGAATCCAAGTATCTTCCCAAACAGTCCCAAAGAAACAGAAACTACAGTCTGAAGAAACACTTTTTGTACATACTGTATGATTATACACATGATCTGTAAACAACACACACATTTTTAAACTCAACTTCTGGTGTTTGGATCGGATAAAGGGGAGATTATGTACTAGCAAGAGCTTCCCACCTTCCCACCATTATTTTTTCAAACATCTCCTTTATCTATTCGAGACAACTAAATTTTAGCTCAAGCTCACCGGATATAAAAATGTAGAAAAATAACAGCATTTCATAATAATTAAAATAGTTTGGTATATAATTATTTAAGAAGCAAAGAAATGAAAATCATACTTATGAAAACATTTTGAAAAAGCTTGTAGATATATCAACAGATTTAACTGAAATCATTGACCAGTACAAAGTTTTCCTCACTCCTGTGCCTCTGCTTTGAGTCTAATGTCTTCAGGGAATGTAATCCCAGAAACTACTCTCATGCAGACTCAAAGCCAAAAGCACTATTTGCATTGGAGTAGGACTTGTTACATTATTTAGTCCTGATAATGTCTAAAGCCTGTCAACAACATTGCTTTGGAGAGATTAGAGAGCTTTAAAGGGGAATTAATGGGTTTATGAGCCTGTTTGCAAATAAAATAAACATTCATGGCACGTTTAACCTTAATTCAAACACTTTTCATTTAAACATATTTCAAACTGAATGATTGTTAGACAGACAAAAACATGGCAGCTGAACAGGGTCGTTTGGTGTTGCACAACATATCTTGTGTCTCAATAGTTTTATTTATGATCATAAGGTAAAATAGGCAAGAATTTATGCTGACAGCAAGTCCTTCTGGGAAGCTCCTAAGAATTTGGAAATCGTAATTGTAGTGATGTCTACAAGGTGAATTTGGTTGGAATAAAACTGACTCTCTTTTTTTTACTTGCCAACAAAGACAGGAAGATTTTGAATTCAAGTGCATAGAAATAAAGAGCAAAGGATGCAAAATCAGGTGCCTCATTTATGAAACAAAAACAGAGTGAATTTCTATGGTAATCATTTGTAAAAACCATTCTTAGGTAAATTGTCGCATTCATGTGTGTAATAAGACACTTGTAATTGATATGTAAGGTTTGTAGTTGATGCTTTATATAATCAGTTTTGTGCTGCCACCGAGAATGATAATGGCTGTTTTGTCACACAAGCTTGTTGCCCCATAAACTGGCTGAAAAAGTAATATTTCTGGTAATCTTTATCTCTATACTTTATCAACAGTACACAAAATGTGTACAAACTAAATTGTTTAATCAACATTCACAATTGAACCCAGTCTTATGACAAAATCATAAGAATGAAGAAATCATTAGAAATCGTTAGAGTTGGCACGCACAAAAACGTATGACTTTTAAATAAATGAACCAACGAACAATATTATTGCAATTTTTGGTACAGCCCCTAACCCAAACATAAACCTAACCATGATTTTAATAGGAAAATCACTGTTGTGTACCAGGAAAGAAAGGGAAACATTGCAGATTTAAAAAGGGATGTCAAATGCTCCAATATATATATATATATATATATATATATATATATATATATATATATATATATATATATATATATATATATATATATAAAAGATCAAGTCTGACATATAAATGTCAAAGTGTAAACATTCAGCACAAATATTAAAATTACAATATGTCCTAGCGTATAAATATACAGTATATTCTGCATGTGCTGCACGCTTCAGAGTGAATGTGTGAAGCCGGCTGCTCATACACTGAAAACAAAACCTCATGAGCATCAAGAGCACACTTGTGCATAGCAGATGACATAGGACAGAGCACTTATACACTGTGAAGCACACAGCACATACAGACTACATATTTAATTTATTTAATTGCAGCCTTTTGCGGCTGGATAATCACCATGGGTTATGTAGCAACTTGCTTTTCAGGAGGTATGAAACTGTCGTCAAAAACATAAAAACTGAAACGGCTTCACTTAGTTTTCCTCCAAAAGAATTTGAAACAGATTTCATAGGGCCCTAAATTAATGCTAATGTCATTATGCCATTATGGACCCCTCAGAATTTCCGGATATCATGACCATTGTTTCGCAGCAGGATGCACTCCTTGGCTGCCACGAGCAGCAGTTAACCTCAGCCAACCAAATGCTCAAAGCTATGGTGGCACGGCACAACTCTCGGAACTCACAGAGCACATGCAGCAGTTACGGAGCGCAGCTGAATCCAGTCCTCCAGTGGTACCCCCCACCCCTTCCCCTGCCAGTCCTCTGCCCAGCAGAATTCAGAGCTTCAACTCAATCCTCCAGCTCCCTATGATGGTGACCCCAAGGCATGCCAACCCTTTTTGTCTCAATGCTACCTGATATTTTCCCTGCAGCCGTCAGCGTTTCCCACCGACGCAGCTAAGATTGCCTATGCCATTACCCTGCTGACTGGATGGGCTTGTGAGTGGGGAACAGCTGTTTGGGAGGCTCAGACTCCTTGTTGTGCCAGTTATTTGGAGTTCTCTGTGGAGATGAAGAAGGTTTTTGACCGATCTCTGCAGGGAGGGGAAGCCATCCATCAGCTTGGTGAGATTCATCAAGGGAAGCGTTCCGTCATGGATTACGCTATCGAGTTTCACTCCCTCGCAGCCGCAGGGGATTGGAATGAATTGGCACAATGAGACAGCTTCCTGCATGGGCTCACCGATCACATCCTCATTTAAATCTAAGTGCTGGAATTACCACCACGCTTTGACAACCTTGTCAGCCTCACTGCTCGGGTTGATACTTGCTTGGCTCTTCATCTGCAGTGTCGACTGCCCCACTCGGCTGATGCCTGGGGCGGATCTTCTGACTCCAACTCTCCGCCCCTCCCACTAGATGCATCAGAGGTGGAGCCCATGCAGGTTGGCCAGGTTCTGTTGCTTGTGGAAGAGAAACAATGTCGGTTGGCCAAAGGAATTTGCTTCTACTATGGGAAACCGAATCACTTTTCCAAGAACTGCCCAGTAAAAGCTGCTGCTCATCCGTAGACAGGGGCTTATTGGTGAGTGTGATGTCTGTTGAGTCAGCTCCTGTTCATCGTACTCTCCTCCCGGCCATGCTTCATTGGAAGGATATACATCATCCATGCTCCGTTTTTATTGACTCTGGGACTGAGGGGAACTTTGTCGATTCCACCTTGGCTGTCCAGTGGGGCCTGCTCATCCGCAATCTCGCTTCTTCACAAACTGCCAGCGATCTCAGGGGATGTACTTTGGAGACTATTACCCAAGTCACTGCTCCAGTGAGTCTGTTTATTTCTGGCAACCATAGGGAGGTAACTGTGCTTTACTTAATCAGGTCACCCTTCGCTCCCATCATCTTGGGGCATCCCTGGTTAGTAAAGCACAATCCTCGGGGTTGTTGGGCAGGGGGCTCCATTTCCTCTTGGAGCCCCTTTCGCCTTGAGAATTGTCAGAGAGCAACACCTTCTCCTGTCTTGTCTTCTCCTGTGTTTAAGGTCGAGCACCGGATTTGACGGGGATCCTGGCAGTTTACCATGACCTGGGGGGGGGGGTTCAGCAGGCTGCGTCTTTCCCGCCACATCGCCCGTATGACTGTGCTGTGGATCTGTTGCCAGGTACTTCTCCACCACGGGGCTGACAGTTTTCATTGTTGGGCCCCGAGAGGGAGGCCATGGAGAAATACATCAAGGAGTCTCTGGCAGTGGGGCTCATCCATCATTCCTCATTGCCAGCTGGCGCAGGTTTCTTTTTTGTGGAGAAGAAGGACGGATCGCTTTGTCCCTGTATCAACCTTCGGGGGCTGAATGACATTACCATCAAAAACAGGTCCCCTTTACCTTTAATGTCTTTAGCCTTCGAGTTGTTGCAGGGGGCGACCGTCTTTACCAAGTTGGACCTGCATAACACCTACAACCTTGTGCGTATGAGGGAGGGAGATGAATGGAAGACGGCTTTTAACACCCCTACATGGCATTTTAAATATTTAGCCATGCCTGTTGGTTTGACCAATGCCCCGGCATTCATGATGAATGATGTGCTGCGGGATATGGTTAATCGGTTTGTCTTTGTGTACCTGGATGATATATTGGCACATCCGCCAGGTCCTCCAGAAACATCTCGAGATCCAGCTCTTTGTTAAGGCAGAGAAGATTTAGTTTTACATACAGTCAGTTCCGTTCATGGGGTTTGTTGTCTCTTCAGAGGGAATTTGTGTGGCAAGGTAAGTGCTGTAGCCAGTTGGCCAATCCCTTATTCCTGCAAGGCCCTGCAGAGGTTTTTGGGATTTACCAACTTTTATAGATGTTTCATTAAGAATTACAGCCAAGTTGCTGCCCCTATGACGGATCTTCCACCAAGGAGTCATTTGTGTGGTCAGCCAAATCTCAAGCTACCTTTGACAAACTTATTTCCCAATCGCCACTTCGTGTTGGAAGTAGATGCATCAGAGGTGGTTGTTGGTGCAGTCCTGTCAAAACAGTACCCTCTTGATGGTTTGACTCATGCTTGTGCCTATTTTACTCATTGTATTTCTCAGGCCGAAAGGAATTATGACGTTGGTAACCGGGAATTGTTGGTGGTCAAGCTGGACTTGGGGGAGTGGCATCACTGGTTGGAGGGAGCCAAGGAAACGTTTATGGTCTGGACCAACCACAAAAACCTCGAATACATCCAATCTGCTAAAAGGCTCAATTCCCATCAGGCTAGCTGGGCACTCTTCTTCGGGTGGTTTGATTTTAAGATTTCATACCATCCTGGCTCCAAAAATGCCAAACCTGATGTGCTCTCTAGGATCTTTCCCGGACCCGAGTGGTCAGTCTGTCCTGAGCTGTCCCCTCTGCTTTGCCGTTTGTCAGACACTATTGTCGGATCTGGGCCCAGGCCCATATGACTCTACAGTAGGTTAGGGACCGAACCAAGACCCATGCCGATTTACACCGTACAGCCCCACCGGTTTAAGTCACTGGCCAGAAGGTCTGGCTGTCCACTAAGGATCTCCCACTCAAGACCTCTACCTGCAAACTCTCCCCTCGGTTTGTGGGCCCCTTTTCTATTGCCAAGGTCTTGAGTCCGGTGGCAGTGCGGCTCAAACTTCCACACTCCTTGGTTAGAGTCCACCCTGTCTTCCACGTTTCTTGTATTAAACTTGTTATCCGCTGTTCCCTTCACCCTCCCAACCCTCCTTGTGGTCGATGCTGGTCCTGCATATATGGTCCGGCAGCTCCTGGATGCCAGACGGAGGGGTCTGGGCTTCCAGTACCTGGTCAACTGGGAGGGCTATGGTCCAGAGGAGAGATGTTGGGGACATTCTGGATCCCTCCCTTATTGATGATTTCCACTGTCGTCACAGGTCAATTTGCCTGGGAGCTCCTGAGAGGGAGGGTAAGGTACATGAATGCTTATGTTCATAAAAAATAACCTGCCCCTTACATTTGCAAAATAACCTTTATTGGTAGAAAGCCTTTATATATTGGTTATTATTATGTTTTTTTTCTGTGAATTTTTTTATTTTTGATCATTTTCGATAATGTGAGAGCAAAAAATTACTTATATTATTTATTTATTTATTTAATTTCAAACAGTGAATTTTGAGTTAAAGTTGCTGAAACCAAAAACTTTAGCAGGTCAGCTCTCTTGGATTTGTTTGTAGTGATTATTTTATATACAATTTTGTCTGTGAAATTATGTTGTAATTTTTGGTCATTTTGTGACAGCTAAAAATGACTTTTTTGATGATGTCTTTTGAGTAACAGTTGCTGAAAGGTAATAAACACTGTACTCAAATCATCAGTCTCACAGTATTGTATTTGAAAACAGCAACATTGCAAAAAACAAAACAAAACAAAAACACCAGGTATCGTATCAGCAAGTAATACCGAAAAGGAAGTATGGGTACCTGTACTCATTCTCTAAAAAATCAGGACATCCCTAGTTTTGAACAAGCATTCTTATGATTTTTTGTAAGTTTAACCCCCAACCCAAACCCCAAACCTAACCATAATGTGTAAACCCTTATCAAAACCCCAAACCTAACAATGATTTTAATAGGAAAATCACTGTTGTGTACCATGGAGGAAAGAAAATGAGATGAGGGAAGCTTATTACAGGTTATTAACAAACATCAATCATTTATATTGCATAAATAAATAAGGAATGAGTAACCAAATTTGCTCAGTGACGTTCCCTTGATAAAAAATAAAGTATTGGATAGTATTATGTCAGGATCTCTGGCAGATCTGGCGGTAAGACTGTTCTGTTGTGGTTCATGTTTCTCCTCACGTGTGCCTTGTTTGTTTATAGGTGCCACGTGCATGCCGGCTTCGCTGGGTTTCCCCCCAAATTTGGGCTCATTACCCTGATTATTGGCACCTGTCTCTTATCACCCTTTCCTTTTATTACTCCCTTGTGTTTGCTGTTCTGTGCCAGATCATTTTGTATTCCCAAGCGTCAGCCACACTGAGCGATTCTTAGCTCTGTCTGTCTAGTGTTGTTTTTTTCCCTTTCTGTCAGTTTTTGTTTGGTGCTGTTTTCAGTCAATTGCTTCCCTGTCTTTTCAGTGCTCACCTGGTTACCATCTTCATCTGTATACTCACCTTCCAGCAGCTCACCTCCGTTTTGCATTATCTGGTTTACCTGCTCCTTATCTGCTCATATCTTAGATCAGTAGGTCCTTAAAATGCAAGTGGATGGTGATCAGACTTTTGAAGCTCCAAAAAGAACAGACAGGTGACAGATCGCTTTTGAAAAAGATCAATATTTAAGTACTTTTTCAGCAGCGGTATGCATGTGTGACATAATCACATTGGCATGTTCACGAGAGATCTGGGGCATGTTCGACACACCCGGAAGAGCAGCGCTCTTAACAACTGAGTAGGAGGAATGCTGTTCAGAATTTTAATTGGTTTTGGTTTAGATCTGTATTTGTATCTGTTTCTTAAAACACGATGGTGCATTTGTGTGCTTATCCTGGATGTCTAAAATGAGAGAAGAGCGTGAGATTACGTCCGTAACATGCCAATGCGAATTCGTCACACGAGAACCGCGTGAGCACAGCCCTCTCCTGAATGCGTATACTGCTGCTTACTGGAAGCGATGGTTTATAAAAAGTACTTATATATTTATCTTTTTCATAACAAAAGCAATCATATCACTTTAGAAAACATTCATCTAACTCAGGGGTGTCAAACTCAGTTCCTGGTGGACCGCAGCCCTGCAGAGTTTAGTTCCAGCCCTGCTCTTAAATGCCTCCTTGTAATCTTCAAGCACTCCTGAAGACCTTGATTAGCTGCTTCAGGTGTGTTTAATTAGGGTTGGAGCTAAAATCTGCTGGACTGTGGCCCTCCAGGAACCGAGTTTGACACCCCTAATCTAACTGCTGAAGTCGTATGGATTACATAGAAAATGAATTAACCACTAACAAAAGCCTTCATCGGCCAAAATCAAAGGACAATGCATCTTTGTGTATTTCTCAGTTCATTTGGGATGACTTCATGGACTTTAACAATAAAACTTATAGTTCATACAAAATCATTTTGTTTAATCATTGACCCAAAACACTTACTTAGTTTACTAATTTTAACCACTAATAGTTCTAAACATAAATAACTAATATGGCCTTATATTCAATCATTTTATGTTAGAGCATAATTTCATGTACAGCTGCTTTGAAACAACGCCTGTTGTGAAAAGCACTATACAAATAAATTTGACTTGACTTATGCTGTGATTTTTGGTCCCTCTCAGGATAGTCAGATCACTATCCACTTGACATGGGATGTAATTAGGGTGTGTAAATAATGAGAGAATTTTCATTTTTGGGGGAACTGTCCCATTATATTTTGCTGCCTGTATTGTTTCGATTTGAAATTCTGTTTGTTGGCTGGTTGGTCTATATGGGAATAAACCTTGTACACTTTCAAACGAGCCAAGTTGTAAGTTATCTATTTAATCAATATCTTTTTAATAATTTAGCCACATCACACTAATTAATATGAGTAGTCCTGAGACTATGTTGTTATATTTATAACTTATTAAACCGTGTCCTAAACAGGCACGATGCAACAAGTTTCCAGTGACAATTCTAATTCCAGGGGGAAATCTTGGTCAAATGTATGTTCACTATACAGACTTGCAGCATATATTTCACCAAACTTGAATTTGGCACATGGCAAAATCCTTCTTCGCATATGCTTGCTTTTCTGCTCTCCTGCATTTGCATGCATTTAAAGGGAAGTGAATGGAGCACAAATTCTACTGCAGTAGTTCTCTATTGGTGGGTTATGACCCCAAATTCATTTGCAAGTAAGTTCTGATACAACAGGAAAAAATTATGTTAAATGCAAATAATAAAATGCAACCAACCATATAATTATGCATAGTTAGGATAGCAAACTCAACACTCAAATCCCGACCTGCACTCATTTAAACATTAAAAAATGTCTGCCTCAAGAAGCATTACAACATCTTTGATATCAGTGATGTCAAATGTCATTGGCTCTTGCTTGTCTTTTGACCAACTGTGACATGCAAATGTTTGGATGAGATTTGACTTCACTCTGTTACTCACAAGGAGCTTTCGTTTGACTTCGTATGACTTTTAATGGAGCTTGAGTCATTTGAAATACTTATTTGTTATTTTTGTCATCATTTTGTCTTTAAAAACAAAAAATATTGGGACTGTACTTGTATTTGCTTGTTATGTCTTAAATTGTTGATAATTTGTTAGGTTTAGAAGTGGGGTTAGGTGCTCCAAAATATCTACAGCATATAATAGTGTTATGAAACTGAAGTAATTGTGACTAAATTTATCTGTACTTTCATGTTTATTGTTGAGAATTGGTTAGACTTAGGAATGGGGTTTGGTTAGGGAAAAAAAATAAATAGATATGATAGTATAATGTAACTAAACTAATGCATTTAAAAGTATAATAAAACACTGCTGTTAAGCACATGCAGTAAATCAGAATATTGCCGAACCTGTTATGGAATCGTCCGAACTGAGGTGATAAAGGAATGACAAGGATGTTTTCATGATCTAGGCAAAAAGTCACTATGGTGACACCTCCCTCCTGAACTACTGTGCAGAATCAAACTACAGTAATTAATATTGAAGCTAGCAAATTAGACAAAACTATGCAAGATAAAAATAAATAAAACCCAGACAAAATTAAATACCAGTTCACAGGTAAATCAAACTTCTGTTATGAATTTATAAAAATTTATAAAATTGCCTATTTAGCCATACATTTTTTTATTGTTAGGCCAATGTTGTTCAATAACATCAATATACTGTATGTAAATATTTTTAGGACATTATACTTGTGTAATATAATCAATTTTGGTACTGTGTTGGGTTGTCACTTGATCCAATGTAAAATTTGTAAGGTCCTGAAGCAAAACCAGTTGAGCACCACTGCTCTAGTGTAACCGTACCTCTACATTTTGTGTTCCATCCACTTCCACATATGTGTGCAACTGCGAAAAAAGCAGAGCGTAAATGCATGCATCTGCGGAGAGTGCTTTCATCGCATACCAAAGTACAAGTTTGGTGAATTCTGACCTGCAAGTTTGTATTGCAAAAAGATGTTTTTCTTTGACCAACTGAAGAACATCTCAGATTGACTTAATACCAGGAAACCAAACTTCAAATTTGCTTAGTTTGTAGTGTTGCAAGAAAGTGTATTAGATAGCATAAGGTCGATTTAACATTTTGAGGTTAATATTATTTGTTATCTGTGATTTTATTATTTATCAAACCTGAAGTGTGTAACTTTTTCTGTTCCAGATTAATATGCAAAGAAAACTATAAGTAAGCAATTCGTAGGTCGTAGGTGGAGCTAATGGCACCTAGAGCATGACATCCTGTTTATATACTGTTGATATTCTTTGTGATGTCCGAAGTAATTTTGCATGCTCAAAGTCTACTGTGAATGCGCCTGTATCCTCATGCTGAAGCAGCACTTGAATTGTTGTCTGAGGGCGGAAGATGATGCCAAGAGGTGATTGGCTGAGTGTGTGGCGTGCAGCACTGTTTGACAAATGACGTTTAAAAGAGTGTGAAGAAAGACAGAGATAGATAAAGAGCGAAAGAGAGAGATTAGGCAAGCGAATGATCCCCTCAAGCCGTTTGTGAGTCAGCTGGAGCAGTGACAATGATGGGTGAAATGAGGAGGTGGGGCAAGCACAAATTAACATTCCTTTGGTTTTTACCTGTCCCTCACACCCAATGACCTCCTCACACATAAAAACACAAACACACCCCTACAGTAGCATTCCAGCTCCAGGTAATGTTTAACAGCCCACCAAAGGTTCATCAGCCCATGTCTTCAGAAGGTAACTCTTTGGCCAGACAGAATTTGTACGCTACATTGTACAAATGTTATTCACAACCATGTGGCTCAGTGATTACTGTGTTTAGGAATGTGTAAAGGGTCATAAACAAGTACGCGTGTCACAAAACCTGTTTGCAGTCAGCATTAATCCTGACAGGAGGCCAAGCTGCAGTAACTTGTGCAGTTTTGTTCAAGCAGATCTGTGAACAATGTTAGCATAACATTTCACAACATGTTTATTATCACTGCCAATACACTTAAGAATGGGTCGTAATGAAATGCATTCACCAACAGCAACAACAAACATGACTGGCAATCTGTTTTTTTACGAATTGTGAAATAACGATGTAGTTCGATTAGATTTTTGCATTTTCTAAAGAAAACCTGAGAGGTGCTTGCTCGTCTCTGCCATGATTCTAGGGTGTTGTGGGTAGTTGCCTAGCCATTGCTATGCAGTTAATGGGGTATTCTGGGTGGTTGCTAGGTGATTGCTTACACCAGTCAAAAGAGCCCAACCCTTAAAGGGTTAGTTCACCCAAAAATGAAAATTCTCTCATGATTTACTTACCTTTAAGCCATCCCTGATGTGTATGACTTTCCTTCTTCAACAGAACCAAAGTGAAGAGTTTTATAAGCAGATTTCAGCTCAGTTTGTCCATACAATGCATGTAAATGGGTGCCATCAGGTTGCTGGCTGTTTGACAGTCCAAAAGGCATATTTAGGCAGCATAAAAGTAATCTCTCCAATCGATCAATTAATGCCTACTGTAGCAAACCAATAGGTTTGTGTAAGAAACAAATCGATAATTAAAACGTTTTTAACTTTAAATCATTGCTTCCACCCAGCACTGTATTTCTGTTTGAAATGACCTAACTCCGCATGATGTTCAGTTCTCTGTTGTATACAAATCACGTGCTTCCGACTTCTCGCATAAACACGTCATTGCGCTTACTTCACTGATGCGTCGACTGCTGGCAGAAGCGTTTTTTTTTTTTTTTTTAAGTTATTAAAGTTTTAATTATCAATTTATTTTTTACACAAACCTATCGATTTGCTTCAGAAGACATTAATTGATCAACTGGAGTCGTGTGGATTACTTTTATTCTGCCTAAATATGCCTTTTGGACCATCAAACTGCCAGCAGCCTGTGATAAAACCATAGTAACCACATGGTTAACCATGGTAACTATAGTCATGATTACTACAATATTACTACAGTTACTACTACTACAGGCTACTTACTACTAGCACATTAAATTTTATGCGAATTTTGAGTTTATTCGCATATCAAGCATTTCAATTGAGGATTTAAATAGCTGGATGAAAATGCAGCTTTTTTGTGTCTCTGCCCCTTTACTTTTCTGACTGCAATTCTGTGCTCATTAATGATTTCCTGTCTTAGCTCCTCCTCTTCCATTTCGGCATTGCTCTAATTAATCTAATTTCATCTTTGCTTTAAAATATATTTTATGTGTATTTTTCTTTTTAATTCACATGTATATCATATTTTCCCAATATACCGTACCTGTATTTGATTATTTTCTGTATTTTTTCTATATCTTCTATGACCTTGAAACACATGCTCACCACACCCCACATCATGTTACAAAGGGCGAACTCACACAGATAAAAGACTGGTTTTATTTTGTATTTTATCAGAATAAACCACGAGTTGACCCAACCAAGCAATGCTTAATACCACTAATTACTGTGGCTTGTTTCCAAAAAATAAATAAATAAAATAAAAAGGCTTGTGTATAGGTGTAGATAACACCATATTCTGGTTTTCCAAAAAGAGGACACCTTTTTTTTTTTTTTTTTCTTGGGGGATTGTGGTATGGTGGAATAATAGGGTTCAAAACAGTGTTACTATGAATGCAACTTTAATACAGTGAAAAAGACACTCTATTAGCATAACATAAATATATATAAATAAATAAAATTTTCCAACATTCTTTTGAATGTCCATGTACTAAAATTAAATATTTGATGCCATGAGTGTACCTTCATTTTCTATTAGTATTATTTTGAATGGCCATGGAAAATGAAGCAATGTGATAATTTTTTCCTGGTCGCAAAAAGTAGTCCATTAATTTACCTGATGAACGTTCACCTTTTGCTGCTGACCCTTTTTGCTTCGCAGAGCTAATGTGTGCTTCTAAATCACTTGCACCTTTATTAGCAACTGACACATAAGTGCCAGCTTTACATGTCATACATTCTGCTTCCCACGGATCTCGACCTGGATGAAAATGGGAATGTTTTTTGCAAATCTTCTGTAAATTTGCACTTCCTTTTGGGCATTGTTTCCACTCAGCTGTCATTTGCTGCTACTGTCAAGCAACTGTTTGATGCCGAACACAACAGAGCTTCCCACGTTCGCGGAGATTGACAGTTAGGAATTTGGCCAATAGTTGCTGCAAACCTCTTATAATCGACCAATTGGTGTGCGAGAAGGCGGGACTTACAAAGAGGGGTTAAAGCAATGCAAATATGCGCGCACACACTAGTGATGGGATGATCGGATCATTTTACTGACTTGAATCTTTGAGTCTTGTTCAGCAAAATAAACAAATCTTTTTTCAAGTAATTTAGTTCATTTTGTTCATTTGAGCAGAATTAAATTAAAATGTTACATATTCAATAGCCACATCCCCCCAACACGTCTACTTACGCAAACTTTGATTATAGTCCCAATAAGGAAAAATATATAATGCAGCAAAGGACAAATTATAAGAAACAGAAATTATTAGTTCACCTCTGGATTAAATCTTCTTGTCTGAGTCGTTCGTTCTTTTGTCACGTGACAGCCGTATGTGCATAGCGTATACGGCTGTCCCGTGACAAATGAACGAACGACTCAGACCAGAAGACTCGAGAGGTGAACTAATCATTTCTGTTTCCTGTGTGAGCAATGCATAGCATATACAGCTGTCACGTGACAAAAGAACGAACGACTCGGACCAAAAGAGTTGAAAGGTGAAATAATCATTTCTATTTCCTGTACAGCGCCTATGCGGTTTTCACATAATGAATCACTCTCTGAGACTACTCGTTCTTCTGAGTCACATAAAAGATTCATTCAAAATGAATGAATCGTTCATGAACGACCCATCACTAGCACACACAATGAAGTATTAGACCAGATGCACATGCACATTATGCAACTTAAGCCGAATCTCGGACGTTACCGCAAATTTAGAAATCCCAGCCAGATGCTTTTTAAAGGTCTGAAAAAGACGACATGTCCGTGAAAAAGAGGACGTATGGTCACTCTAGATAATTGGAATGAAAAGTATGCCAAAGTTCTCCTTTATTTTATACTGAGAAGCTGCAGTCAAAGCTAACACACACATACACATACACCATTTTATTAGCAAAGTGATTTAGTTGACGTACTGTATGACATGACACTTTCATACTGAAGAATCAAAAGATGATTAGCAAAGAAAAGTAATATGCGTATCATGCAGATGTTTTTTGTCAGTAGTTCTGCAGAATGTCTCATCCTCCCATTCAATCTTTGATGTTTAGGAAGAGTTTTACCCTTTAACATGTTGGCACTTGTCAACATTTCAAAGCTGTCCACCGTTCTCCCAAATCTGAATTTAATGAGCTTATGGGAGCTAATGGGGCTCTTTCTCTCTCTCTTTCTCTCTCTCTCTCTCTTTCACTTTAATAGTTTTATGGAATTAAACTTTAATTTAATTTATTGTTTTGTGTTTGTAATTTCCAGAAGCCTTGAGTCCTATTTTTTTGTATTATTATTATTATTTTTATTGATTGATTTTTGTGGGTAAACAGCAGATTTTGTAGGGTTTTTGTAAGATGTTGTGAATATGCAACCACAAAAGAATTACATGTACTGTTCCCCTCCAACAAAACTGGAAGAATAACAGTCTTTGTTATTCTAATAGTGTTTGCTAAGGCAAGCATCACTATTACTGTTGCTTATAGATAGAGTTCACAAGTTCACTTGCCCATATAATCCTTAAATGATGTAGGTCAACAGATTTTGTTTGCTGTTCATAATGGAGGGACTCGAGCACAAGACTCGACTCTGAGCTTCCACTCTGGACTATTAATGAATGAGAATCAGTAGCTAAAATATTACAATAAAGGTGGCGATGGGAAGCCAAATCTAGGGAAAGTTGAACAAGCCATGCGCAAGTTCCAACTTAGAATAGTTATAGCATAAATGGGCACTAAGTTACAATTTACATACTACAAAATATTTGAGCATTGCACAATTAAACTTAGGTGAAATGTAATCCGATGTATAAACGTAATAATTACAGATGCCTCCGACCAGGAGTAGCGGTTGAAATAAAGCAATTGCACACTGTAAAAAATGTCTTTCATGTAAAAAATACAAACTTACTGAATTACATCAATAATTCTTGCCTGACAGACTTCAATTCATTACACATAAACGTTTACCTTTATGAGAGAGAACATTATGAAATTTACAAAGTATACTGTATATAGGATAGCCTACTACCATAAATAAATTTACATTTTCCAGTCTTCTATATTCAGCATGATCACACGTATTGTTTCCGAGAGTTCCGGAACCCTAGGATCGGCCACTTTATGCCGACTTACCGACAAGCGCCACCTCTCCAATCAGACGTGTTTGCATCAGCTCCAGCATGTTTACATTCCCCTGCGATGCGACCGCAATTTGTTTATTGCCCATTACTAATGTATTTACATATTTAAATAAACTTTTAATTATAATAACTTATATTTATGCATCACAACGGAAATATAATTCATTACTGCTGACTGCTGCGTGAGACAAAAAGGTTTGAACAACAACCGTAACAATATAAAACAGAAATGCAGTTTTTCAAATTTGAATGCTGCTTACTGGATTGATAGCTAAAGCTAAACATCATATTATGTGACTACGCATTACAGACAGCTTGCGACCTACTAGCTGCTACTAGTAGTTACTAAGCCTCTAATTTGAACTTTACGTCCTGAATTACGTGAGACCTTATGCACAGCTGGTGCAACCCTACCCAGAATATCATAGAGGCTTGGGAGTGGGCTCCTTTGACTTGGGCCAGTAAGCAACCACCTAGCAACCATTTAGTCCTGCTTAGCAACCACCTAGCAATGCCCTAGCCACCACCAGAGCACCCAAGCATGGCAGCATGTTTTTGGGTGTATCATGTCAAAAATGTGGGTGTATCTATTGTGAACACGTGATGACATATTCTGCAGTGACATAGCTGTTGCCAACACATTTATCATGTTATTCAAATGGGTGTAGCTTTAAATCAGTTTTAAAACAAGACAAGACATGCGACCACAATATGATTCTCTAACACATGATATTGGTGAAACCCTAAAAAGCACTTAGGCTCTCAAATGTAAATGTGTCTGCTGTTATGTAGGTAAGCATACTCAATCAATTATCAGTCATAATAGGGAACTGCATTATAGAGCACACATAAGCCTCCCACACCCCAACACACATGCACACAAAATAACAGTCAATAAGTAACTACATTTCACTTGGAAATGCAAGTGAAAGAAATGGGTGTGACAAGACAATCAGGGTTATCAATCATAAAATGAAGAGGGCATAATGCATTATAAAGGTGTTTATAATGCATGTAATACAAAGTGCACAAAGTAATTTTAATGCATAATAACACTTACTTATACATGGTTACAACTTATGTATTACAACACATAAGATGAGTGTTGATCATGTATTATAAGGCATTATACTCTTTAAAGTTTTAAAGAATAGGTCAGTATTATAATGTACGTTAACTATGGTTTCAATTATTCACGAGAACTTACAACTGATTATAATGTGTATTATAAGGCATTATGAATGCATTAACCTTTATAAGTGTTAGGCTATATATGCAGGCTTCATGTAAGATAGTAAAAAAGTATCTGTCGAAATTAACTGACAGAAAAAAAAAAAAAATAGATCTCCACTAACTGATAGTCTGAAACATAAAAAAAAGTTTCACTTTCTCAGGTGTGAATCCGTACAGCGTATCAGGCTTACACTGACTTAAAGATTGTGTACTCACCACTCCGAGTAAAAATAGTAAAATCAAAGTGAGCATGCTGTCTTCTGTGCGTCCTTTGATGAAGAAACTGCGGATGAATTATTCACTCATTGACTATGGCTTTAAAATACAACATTTAGCATCATAGTTCCTTCATAGATTCAGTGTCTGAAGTCTCTCTGGTCCTCATTCGCATTCGATGGAGAACTTTCACAAACAACCGAAGAGCATTGTTGTTGTGTAATCGTTTTTCCAGATGAAACTGTGGTGGTCGATGTATGAGAGTCAGTCGGAACTGCAATCTGTCCAAGCGCTCGTGTCAAGTGATATAGCTTTGAAAAGATTCACCATCTCTCTCTCTCTCTCTCTCTCTCTCTCTCTCTCTCTCTCTCTCTCTCTCTCTCTCTCTCTCTCCTCGTAAATCAGAGTATTTTCTCCTCCCATCTGCATCCCATCGCACAATACAAATCAGTTATAACAGTACAAAATAAACAAATGTCATATTGTAGGAACTAATTTGGCATTGGTGTAGCATAAAATATAGCTTATAATATATTAAATAGAGTTATTTTCCTGTGTCAACAACAGACATTTTATCGCATTAGGCTTTACTGTAACATTAAACTGTTACAATGTAATAAGAACCATGTTTCCAGCTCAAAGTCAGCTGTGAGCGGGTCTGTGATTAAACCTTTCGCTAGAGGGCGATCACGCACAATACTTGAGGCCCGAGAAAGAGTTCAGGTTCAACTTTTCTGTCTCCAAGATAAGAAGGCAGAGTACTGACGTGTCGGTGGGTGCACTGTCGTTTCACCATATATCTAGAAAGGGCCCACCATATGTAGCTTCCTGTGATTGAAATATACACTTTAGAAAACTGATTGCCATCTTTTATGCTAAAAAATAAAATAAATAAATAAAAAGTCAATGTTTTTTGCACGTCAATATCATTTTTCTACCTGACAGGTAGGATGAGTTTAATGTCAAAGCAAATTTATTCAGGTCTAAAAATATACATTTTATCATGCATGTGGTTGAAATGCCAATATATAAATGGCAGATGCTATTTGCACCCTCGTGCAAATAATGGTATATGCTGTTTACACCCCAGTGCAAATAGTGGCAGATATTATTTGCACCCCAACTTTGGTACAAATAATGGTAGATACTAATTGCACCCTGGTGCACATAGTGTCAGGTACTATTTGCACCCATATTTAAATACTAACTTCCAGTATATGGGCATCACTGCAGTGGGTTTATTGTGTTTATTTAGAGTCCAACAGACACGCTATATTAACCCCTACCCCTAAACCTAACCTTAACCTTACCTTTGAAAAAATAACCTTGGTTTTATTACAGTATCCATGGTTTCACCATGGTATTGTTTTGTAAATTTACAGTAACCACAAAATTAACCATGGTTACTATACCATGATACTACTGTACTAACACCATGGTTAATTGCATTAAAACTATGGTTTCTGCCAAAAAAACATGGTAACTACAGTATTAGTAATACAGTGATGCAATCTACACACAAGCAAAGCTGAGCTGCAGAAGGGAACGAGTGCGACCGACAGACCCCGCCTCCGGATCAAACCCTTATCTGCAGTCCTCGACATTTACCATGACCAAATCAACATTTATATTAATTTGTATCTATTATTATAAGAAGTATTAAATGAAATATTAAGAGTGGAATCAGAAAATTGGATGGGGAAAAGAGTGGGATAAAACAAGGACTCAAACCACAATTTCTAGGACAACAGTAGGCTGCACGTTCACACACCGTCTTTACACCCCATGCCACTGAAGCAGTGGCGGATTTAGGCATGGGTGACATTGGCAGCCGCCCGGGGCTGCATATTGCAGGGTGGCGTCACGGGGCACAGACAAGTGGGCGCCCTGAACTCCACCAGCCATCTCATTTCCAACCACCCACAATGGCTAACGGAAACCCTGGTTTGTTTTGTTGTGATTCACCTCAGAGCTGGTTGGTTTGGTTCATAACTAAGAACTCTTTTATGAAGACTTTTATGAAATCCCTATGAAGAAAAACAACAGTTAAAACACTTTTGGAACCAACACACTCTCATGGAGAAATTGTATGGATTCCTGTGAATTGGCTAAATTGTATAGAGTTGGATCGTACGAATTCGTACAGCTTTTTAAAGAACAGATCAGGTGACTATCCCTCGTCTCCTTCTAGAATGCGACAGTTACTTTTCACCATCATACAAAAACAAACTCTTAATGCTTTAAATCATCTTTACAGACCCTATGGTTAGGTTCAGGTATGGGGTTTGGGTTAGGGAATAAAATTAATAACCATTAACGTCTGACACGTGGAACTTTTGCTTATATAAGCAGTACAAACCTGGATATTTGCACGTCTAGAATTTGTTTAAATTCATATGGGTGAACTCGTACGATTTCATGTGATTTTGCCAGCTCGTACAAATTTGTATGACTTCTCATATCGGATTGTTCGGAACCAAGGAGGCTGAAAAAGTGGGCAGACACTGTTGCACTCTATAGTGACAGTGAGCTTTGTATAGTGGTAGTGCTTTCTACTAAAGAAAATGATCAAGGATTTTCCCCACAAAGTCAGTCAATGAAACCTTACTGTCACGGTCCTGTCACCTTGTTAATTTGGGTTTCTGCCTGATGAGACTGTGGCAGTATCGTTCTGTCTTGCGTTTCATGTACGTGCTTTGTGTGGGAGCACAGGTCCGGTAGTGGGTTCCCGCCGTGTGTGAGTTACCGCCATGCGTCCTCCGGTGATGTCACGACCTGTCACCTTGCCAGGTTGAGTTTTGTCTGACGAGGACCGTGGCATCATCGTTCCCTGTCTATTTTTGGTCAAAGCATGTTTACGTTTTGCCCTCATGTGTTTCAGGTGCCACTGGAATGCGGAATCAGCGTTTCCATGGGAACCCTGATTGTTTCCATGGGACCGTTGATCATGATTACCTTCAGCTGCGAGCAGCACCTGCCCCTTGTTTGTTTCCTGCTTATTTAAATCCCCTCGTCTGTCATGTCCGACTTTCGATCGTTCTACATTATTCAGTGTTGTTCCACGTTTAATGTAGTTTGACGTTAAATGTAATCTTGCTGTTGCTGATTGTTTGACCAGTCAGGCGTTAACCTTTCCCTTTCTGTTTAGTTGGTGTTTACCTTCCAGTTCACCATACACCTGTCCTCACCATCTACAAATCGCCGGTGGAGGATTCCTCTTCTCTGCCTGTGTGTCAGGAAGACGCCAGCCCTCTTTCGCCTGGGCTTTGTTTAGTTTGAGAAAAAAAAAAACTTTTTTCTGTTATTAATAAATCCTTTAACTGTTTCCTCTGCTATTGGGTCCTCTATCTCATGCATTCTGACACTTACAGAGAACTTTACTTAATTGGTGACATCAAAACATCATACAGCAAAATTCACAGAACAAGCAACTATCCAAACACAACAAAAGAAATATCCCACATATACTCCAGGGAGGATCATTTTATGGAGGGAGCAAAATAGGACACCACATGTATCTGAGAACAACGTGGGAAAAAATCTATCAGACTGAAAACTCGCCCAGAGGATGAAGCTGTGGAAGTTGCGGTAGTGTCCACAGCACATCTAAAGGGAATCAGCAATACAAAATAATAAAGTATGACAATTTGAAAGAACAACTTCTTGACTCTAGCCAATGCAAGAGCAGCTCCTTGAACCTTTTGACTCAGAGGAAGGCCATGACATAGCTCAGCAAAACCTAAAAATCCCAATCCTAATGGCAGATAATTAATTAATTATAAAAATCAAGGTTGCCAAAAGGATTTTACAGCCTGATGTCATAGAATAACTTTTTTAAATTCCACAGTTTTTAATTCACTAGTTCTTTAGATAACCAAGACCATCAATTTGTTGTTGCTTTAAAGAACTCAGAAAACAAAATACTGATCCACAGAACCTATAATGAAACATCAAGAACTTTAATCATCTCCAAACTAAGGACATATAATTTAATGGTATCATTTAAACACTTTGCATTGGGTCACATACTGTGTTGTTGTCACTGTTGAGATGTCCTGTCACAAGAATGAATAACAGTAGTTGTAGGCTTGTGTCTAATTTCATTTTACTCTCAAATGGAAAATATTGGTTGTTCTACATAATAGTTAAATAAAGATTAAAGATTTAAGTCTTTTTGAACTGTAAAATATGTTCTATTTACTTTGAAGGTAATGATTTTACCTTGTATCTGTAACTGAGTAAGAGGACAAGTAGTCAGTTTCAGTAGTAATGGAGTAAGGTTTAAATTTTCCTAAATATATTTAAGGTTGATGAGGAAGAACTCTTCAAACGCAGCAGGGGAAGTCCACCGTCCTGTGGGTGACAAGGTGTACTAATTATTTTATGTTGCACTGACACCTAGCAGCACAGAATCAGCATCACACAAGAGCAAAAAGTTCTCAGTTACTGATGCCATTGCAGAAATGCACTTCCACAGAAATTTGTAGTCAGATATGATTGATTTATTTATTAGTGAAAGCATCCAATTAAAGCAGGTTATTGAGATAAAGCAAGTAATATTCATCATAAAAAAATTTTAAAATACATTTAATTTCTTTCTGTTCAAAATCTAAGCAATTAACAATAAAAATCACAGTGCACATTTAAACATACGCAGATTTTAATGTGGAAAGATATAATGCTGTCAGAATATTTATGATAAAGAATTTACTTTCATTTTAGATTCATTTGACATTCAATCAAATGTAATGATTTTGTTAGAAATGAGTCCATCCAGAGAGAAATATAAAAGGTATTAGGGTAGTAAGGCAGACATTATGTAAGATGTTAGACAAGACTCCATGATGCAGAGGTAACGTGTGGGGTTGGTGATGGGTCGCGACTTGATCTGGGTGTGACAGGAGGCAGTGATACTCAGGTGTAGGTGGTGTGGAGTAGGCAGTCACAAGATGTAGGTGGAGAAAACAAATTGAAATAATGTTGCTATTTCTTATAAAGGAAAGCAAAATAAAAGAAACAATTTCCACACCATCCACTTCCTCTCTATCCACCGGTGTTCCACAGGGTTAAGTACTCAGACACTTTCTAATCTCCCTTTACACCAAATTACTTGGTAAAGTTGTCACTTCTCACAACTTTGGTGGTACTGAATTAATTTTCTCGTTTCCACCCTGACAAACACGTAACCTTTCACACAACCGCATATCTGGCAAACATCTCCACCTGGATGAACACCCATCATCAGAAGCTAAAAATGAACAAAAACTGAGACGCTGTTTCAGCCAAGAACCACAGGACCAGGACCTCGTAAATTTCAATGGACAACACAATCACCTTACCCACACATAAAGAAAAAGCTTGCCATCCCATTGGGTGACAACCAGTCATTTCCATCCCACATACCAACCACAGTCAACACATGTAGATTCCTGCACTTTGACCACTGTGCAAAAGTTTTAGCGCTATCCACAGGGCAACGAAACATTACTGAGGACACTACACAGTACCGATTTTTTTGTAAATGATTATATTTTACACACGAGTAAAGCACTACTGAGAAAAATAAAAGTTACAGTTGAGGATTATAAGGTTATTTGTTAACATTAGTTAATAACATGAGGTAACATGAATTAACAATTAACAACACCTTTACAACATTTATTAATTTATTAAAGTTAATGTTAATTTCAACATACTAATATATTTTAAAAATCAAAAGTTGTATATGTTAACACAATGAACTAACATGAACTAACAATGAACAATTCTATTTTTATTAACTAATATTGACAAAGATTAATATTGTAAAAAATATATTTTTAATTGTTTGATCATGATACCCAATACATGAAAGCAAGTTAACAAATGGAACCTTATTGCAAAGTGTTAACACACAATTTTATCTATATTTAGGCTATTGTGTCATGAATGCTAACAACTGCGAAGAGGGAAGAACCCAAACGCAGAGGCAAGTAAAGGGTTTTATTACAAAATATAACAAAAATACAAACCAAAACTCCCACAAGGGGGAAAAACAGAAAACAGTATAATAAACTTCAAATATCAAACAAAAAAGAAAACCAACCGAGGTATCAAAAACAGACAGGAACCAACCAACTGGGAAAATACACAAAACAATCTGGCACTGGATAGAAAATGAGAGGAGCTTAAATAGAGGAGAAAACTGGTGGTGGGGCCGGCGGAACAGACCAGGGTGGAGTGTGGTCCAGCAGCTGGTGAGGAAAGTCCAGGAAAGGGGCGGGGTCAGGTGGCCAGGGTGGAAGCTTAAGGTAGAGGGCGGGGTCAGGCGGTCTGGGAGGAGGGTACATGTCAGGGGCTGGATCCTGCAGCCAGGGAGGAAGCCCGAGGAACGGGTTGGAGTCCAGTGACCTGGGAAGTGGCTGGGGAATGGCTTTCATGGCCAAGAGAGCTGGCAGTGGCAGGGGAACGGTCTTCATGGCCAAGGGAGCTGGGTGCGGCAGGGGAACGGCCTCCGTGTACGAATATGCTGGCAGCAGCAGGGGAGCGGCCTCCATGGATGAGGACGCTGGCAGCGGCAGGGCAACAGCCTCCATGGCTGAGGATGCTGGCAGCAACTGGGGAATGGCCTCCATGGCTGAGGATGCTGGCAGCAACTAGGAAATGGCCTCCGTGGACGAGGATGCTGGCAGCAGCAGGGAAATGGCCTCTGTGGCCGAAGATGCTGGCAAAAACTGGGGAAAGGCCTCTGAGGCCATGAGCGCTGGCAGCGACTGGGGAATGGCCTACATGGCCGTGAGTGCAGCAACTGGGGAATGGCTTCCATGGCCGTGAGCACTGGCAACAACTGGGGAACGGCCTCCTTGGCCATAAGCGCTGGCAGCAACTGGGGAACGGCCTACAAGGCCGTGAGCGCTGGCAGAGACTGGGGAACAGGGGCCCTTCTCCTCCTCCGGACGGTCGAAGCACTGCTGCAGGATCGACCACCGCTTCCTGGCGGTTGGCAGCGGGAACGGCTGCAGCCTCCTGGTTGTCGGCAGCAGGCTTCTCCACTTCCTGGTGGTCACCAGCGGGCTCCTCCATCTCCTGGCGGTCAACCGTGAGCTTCTTCCTCCTATGGTGACGTGAAGCCCGAGAAGTGCCCGGGGGGTGAACCGGGCACAGGCGGAGAGGGGTTCTTGGATCTGGCGTTCCGTCTCTGCAGCAGGTTTTCAACTTCCGCAAGGAGGCTAAGCAGATTGTCCAAGCACAAAAGGAAGAGCTGTTTCAACTGGGTCTCAAAGCACCACCTGTGAAGCTCACTGACCAGATCCATAGCGTAGACGCCAAAACCATGACCGTTCTGGGAGCTGGCCATGGTGTGGTTGTGCTGGGTGGTTCTCTTTCGGGCTGGAGCAGGATACCCATTGCCTCTGGTCCATTTGGGGCCAGAACACGAGAGGAGCTTAAATGGAGGAGAAAACAAGGAGATAATGAGGAGGGCAGGTGAAACAACTAATAATCAGACAGATAACAAGGTAAACAAGAGGGCTACTGAAGAAATAATTCACTTATGTACAAGTAGAAGTATTGAGAAATATTATGACTCAAGTAAGAGTAAATAAGTAGTTTGCCAAAAAACTACTCAAGAAATTACGTTACAAGTTACTTTATGAAAATTATATTATATATAGTATATACACTTCCAAGACATTTTGTTCTTGAAAGAAATTGATGCTTCCTTTCACCAAGGATGCATTAAATTGATCAAAAATACTGCCAAAATCATTAATTGCAAATTATTATTACAGTTTGAAATATTTTTTTAAGTGGTATTTATTCCATTTTTTCCTTACAAAAGCATTCTAAAGTGTTAATTTGGTAAGAAAATGTTCTTATTATTAGAACAATGGAAAATGGTTGCGCTACCATGCGGAAATCACAATACAGTGGGTTTTTTCTCCATTTGCTGAGGTATTGAGTTCTTACAAGTTGCTTTACACTTGCAAGTCAAATTTTAGTTTTAAAAATAGGCAAAAAGAAACACATTTCTCGTGAAATTCTATTTTCTCCTAAAATCTATTGTTTTAGAGAAATGAAAGGCTATTCCATGCATTACTGTTTTGAAAAAAGAATCTCTAACCAGGATAGAGAGGGAAGTGGATGGCCAGATGCACAACAAAGAGACAAGTAAATCACAGTCTCTAGTTTGAGAAACAGACTCCTCACTTGTCCTAAACTAGCATTGCATTGCTGCAAGAGGATTCTTGGACAAACAGAATATTTTAAGAATACAACATTTATTTAAATAGAAATAGCCATTTGTAACATTCTAAATGTCTCTAAATCGTCTCTAAACTACATTATGTGCATTGTGACTGAAACACATTCCTATTTCAGGTTTATTCTCATTCACGTATGTCAAAGTATTTTGGCTATTAAGTTAACATACTGTACAAAACTAATATAATGCAATATTATGTAGGAGGAAATTTATCCTCTACGATATTGCAGCAATTATCCAGATATGGAATGAGATTATTAAGCAAACTGTTATCAACTCCTACATGCCAACTGAATAAAATAAGGCAAAAGTAAACATTTCACACAGTGTGAGATATATGATTGATTCAAACACTAAAAGTGGTTGTTCTATATATGTATTATTGTATTACAGTTGTAATAATAAAGTCTTAATTAACATTATGGTTATTTAACATATTGATATATTATTATTAAGTAAATTGTAGCATTTGGTTACATTGTGTTTTGTGATTTCTCAAATTTTTTATAAATAGTTTATAAATAGATTTAGCACTTATAACTTTCTTCTTCCCAAAAATTCAGAAATATATATACATACATTTTATTGTACTTTGTAATTGTGGTGAAAAATAACTGTAGTGAAGTTGAATACTTCATTTTTAATCAACTCAATTAAAAGTACTATTATTTATTTATACTTAAAGTAGAAAAATTTGAAAAATGTACTCAAGTAACTAGAGTAGTTGTAATTCGTTACTTTCCACCTCTGGTTATCACTAAAGACAGACACAAATGCACAAGGTAATGAAGAAACACAAACCCAAGTCATTAACACAGCATGAAACAAAACACAAGTGCCTGGACTCAAGCCACAGCATGAATAAACCGAACCAACCAAAGTTGCTGAATCCAGACACAATACACAAAACAGACAAAGAACACGTACATGTCAGGGCTCTGCCACAAAGGAGAAAAAACCCAAAACTATGGGCAGAACCCTGACAATTGTGTCAAATTACTGCGTCATTGTTAACTGTCCTTTTCTCTGGAATGGCTAATTTCTGATTTCAGTAAATAAAGAGGCGAATGTAATGACTTTAACAACAAATATGCAGAGATTCTCAAGTTGGGACGCACGGAATTCGTGTTCAAGTAACGGTAGGAATACATTCAAATATGTGTTAAAGACTATAGGTCATAGCAGTTGCATTGCATTTTTTCTGGTTAGTCTGAAACGTGGGAATGATTTGGTGAAATGAACTTACTGTTGTGAAGGATTAGATAGGCTAGTTATATAGTGCGTTTTGAATTTTGACTCCCTGCAAAATTGTATTGCAAAAGGCTCGACTGATCTGAGCCCCTTTTCCCAATGATGATTGATCTTAGTGGTTAAGAGCGTTTTCTACAAGCAATTTTACAAACGTTTTTTTTTTTTTATATGCGTTTCCCAAAACTGCACTTAACATGAACGCGCGAGGACATAGTTACTGTCCGAGTGCGAGGTGCTGAAATGTGACCGTATAGTGCTGCTCGTCAGTGTAACTTCATTATATTTGTGCATAACTTTTGTAATTTACCTCACTGGAAATGTTTATACACATTCAATCTAATTAATTACACAATTGCGATTGGGGGTTGGGGATGCTTATCATGGCCCCCTCTGAAATTCCAAACGCCCCCCCCCCCCCCCATATTTCATTCTATCTCCGATTCTGTGCACTGTATATACTCATTCCGAAAGCACATGTGGATGTGCGTGTGTTCATGTGTGTTTTCTGACATACAAAGCAGAGATAATAGTTTAGTGTTTGTGCGATATGTGGAACACATTGATAGCATTTAAACACTTTATATTACACATATAACACAGTTTTCTGAGAACCAGCAAAGGCATTTTTTTTCTTGTTGAAAACCTTTAAAACAGGCATGCGTATAGGTATTGGCTCCGATACTGATGTTTTTAGATGGATCGGGTATCGGTCCGACGAGCCCAGTCCAAATCTGATACTGTGTGTTAGTCATGTTCTTTCCTGTCAAGCTCCAAAAATTATATTAAAGAACCATAAAAACACCACTGAAGTAGTTCATATGACTCGTGCATTTTATTCAAAGCCACTTGAAGATGTGCGATAGCTCTGTGAATCACAAAAGGCTGTGTTTAATAAGTAAATATATAATATGCACGTGCAGCGCCAGCACGTTATTAAATGGCGCTGCTCTGTTAACAGACACACTCGCGGCTATTTTTTGCCTTAACCCGTTGCACAACCCGTTGTACTCACGAACAACATCTCAGATGTAGATGCTCAATTGTGCAGTTCACTTATAATATGCATTAAGAACGGCACCTGAGGTGCATTTTACTAGAATTTGAATAAGAAGCGAATTAAACTACTGTGAACTTACCTACAAACAGACACATACAGGACTTCCTGGAGAGTTTAGAATGTCAAAATAAAAGCCAGAGGGTTTTAAAGTTAAATGTGCACGACTGAAATATATTACTGTTGTATTTAAAATTCTAAAAGTCAATAATAATAATAATGTATTATTATTATTATTATTATTTGTTTACAATTTATAACAATATTTATGTTTAATGGGTTCCAAAATATAACTGTGAATGAAAAGTGAACTGATATCTTACAACTAAATTTAATTTAAAAAAAAAAAAAAAAAGAGATCTGAATCCTTTAAAATCCAGGTACAAGTTGAATAAAAAAATAAAATAAATAAATAATAAAAAAGAAAAAACACTTTTCTACTGAACACTTAGACTGGAATTACTGTTAATTTTGCTGCAGCATTATCCAGTAGACTAGTTAACAATAAAGTTTTTCTTAATAGCTTGTACATTTATATTGAAATAATGTGCAGTTAGAGATTTGTGTTCCTTTACATATAATTAGTATCACTCAATGAGGTAAAGATATTCTAAACTGAATATGAAAAAACCTAAAATCTCAGAATACTGAGATTTCAGACATCGGAATCGGAAGAGAAAAAGTGGTATCTGTAAATCCCTACTTTAAAATGTTAAAATTGTGCTGCTTAAGTTTTAATAGTTTCAGTAAATTAATTGAAAATATAGAAGGAATAAGCATATACTAGTATGTGTTCCATAGTGTTTAATTTTGTTGTATGTTTCAATTCTATTTCAGCATATGTACATTGCTACTCAAAAATGTCATGTAATGTTATGCTGTATTAAAGGAATAGTTCACCCAAAAATGAAAATTTGCTGATAATTTACTCACCCTCAGGCCATCCAAGAAGTATCTGTTTTCTGTATTCTGTTTTGATGAAGAAAGAAACTCAGATACATCTTGGATGGTCTGAGGTTGAGTAAATTATCAGCAAATTTTCATTTTTGGGTGAACTATTCTTTTAAGGAGTGAATGCGTAAGTGCTCAACATTAAAACAAAAAAAAAACCTATTTATTCCGATATGATTCTTTTAGAAATAACATTTGGACTTGATGATATTGATACTTTAATAACTGGATTGTTATTAACATCAAAGAAACACACTGAAAAATGTGGAAACCTGCAACTGTAACTTCAAAGAATTATTTCTACTTGCACATTTGTTGGTCACATTTTTGGAACGCCTTTAGTGGAGCATCAATGGGTGTAGTGGGTGTCCTGCAAATGAAGACAAGGCTTTAGAATATATGACAATATTTAGTAATAAAATCTAAAAAAAATAAATAAATAAATGTTATAAGCCATTTTCTATCTATTTCCTCTAGGAGCTATTTAATTTAGTTTTACCCTATTTTGGGAGTACCCCTGATCTTCATGTGCACCTCATTCCAAAAGGCAAGCTCTGCAACTGGGTTGCAGGCCAGTGATACATTTAAATTCTGCCTAGGCAGGCAGCTCACAATGTACTTTACTGGTTTTATTTAGTTTTTTTTTTCTGACTAAATCAACCTGACAAATTAGGTTACACCAACAAAAGTCATTTTTAATGGTTAGGTCAAGTAGAAATACATTGATCAGCCACAACATTAAAACCACCTGCCTAATATTGTGGAGGTCCCCATGCACCTCCAAAACAGCGCCAACCAGTATCTCAGAATAGCATTCTGAGATGCTATTCTTCTCACCACAATTGTACACAGCGGTTAACTGTTACCGTAGACTTTGTCAGTTTGAACCAGTCTGGCCATTCTCTGTTGACTTCTCTCATCAACAAGACATTTCTGTCCACAGAACCACCGCTCACTTGATGTTTTTTGTTTTTGGCATCATTCGGAGTAAATACTAGAGACTGTTGTGCGTGAAAATCCCAGGAGATCAGCACTTACAGAAGACTCTGGCATCAACAATCATCCATGCGATTAGCTAATAAGCCTCGAGCAGCCCGGCCGCGATGCATGCTCTGGTGTGGCAGCAGTGCATGCTACGATGTGGCAGCAGTGCAGTGCATAAAATCATGCAGATACAGGTCAGGAGCTTCAGTTAATGTTCACATCAACCATCAGAATGGGGGAAAACTGTGATCTCAGTGATTTGGACCGTGGCATGATTGTTGGTGCCAGATGGGCTGGTTTGATATTTACGTAACTACTGATCTCATGGGATTTTCACGCACAGCATTCTCTAGAATTTACTCGGAATGGTGCCAAAAACAAAAAACATCAAGTGAGCGGCATTTCTGCAGATGGAAATGCCTTGTTGATGAGAGAGGTCAACGGAGAATGGCCAGACTGGTTCAAGCTGACAAAGTCTACGGTAACTGCTCTGTACAATTGTGGTGAGAAGAATAGCTTCTCAGAATGCTATTCTGAGATGCGGTTTGGCGCTGTTTTGGTTGCACGAGGGGGACCTACACAATATTAGGCAGGTGGTTTTAATGTTGTGGCTGATTGGTGTAGATCCTTGCATGGGTGTCACTTTGTATTTAAAAAAAAAAAGTGACAGTCGGTTTGGGTTGCGGTTGCTGGTTGTGATGTCATAAAACTGATGTATAGACCATTTCAAGAATATAAACAAAAACAAATGAATTAGAATGGTCCAAACGCATTTCAAGATCCTTTCAAAAAAGTCTCTTTTTCAAGGTAAGTCAGTTCACTCTGCGGCAATTTTTGGAATGGTCTTTGGCAGTTTGGGCAGCTATTTTTCTATGTAAACAAGGATCATGACAGTGCAGCTTCTATCTACTTGAATGGGGAAAGACCGAAAACTCCAAAACAGTTGGTCAAGATTACGATAAAAGAACATATTTTAAATAAGCAGCAAAATATTATTGGTCCGAGGTGCATGTGGCACCGGCTTCACTCGAGCGGCCCGGCCGCGATGCATGCTCCATTACCCCTCATCGTATCTAACTTGTGTCTAGGGTGTGGGTCCGGCAATGCATCTAACTCGCACCGTACCTTCATCGCTCTGTTCCTGGACCCGCGAAGATGCCAGCACGTAGAGACCAGTCTCCCAAGGAGAGGTGCACTCTGTGTTTACAGGCAGCGGTTATGAGGCTGTATTTTTTTCATTGACCGTTTGCTGGCGTTGGCCGTTCCAATTTCTTCCATTCATTTGAAAAGAAGTGGCCCGTCTCTGCTAAACGGTCTCTGTTTTGACAAGCAAGAAATGTTCAGGGAACAGTGACATCACTTGACATCAACGAACAGTCCTTGAAATGGTCTATATTATTTAAGGTATGCACAAATAATTTCTAATAAGCTTTTACTGGTTTCAATAAAATGGTTTACTGGAATCAATAAATATGCAATATTTCACATAATTAATTTTATTATTTTATCACTTTATCTGCAACTGTTAGTCTTTTGATTTTGTTAGTCTGTTGATAATACATCGCTCAACAATTTGTTACACATGGTGACGGATTGGTTCTCGAGGCAAAGTTTCCAACGCTAGTACAAGGACTTCCCTCAGGACCACATTGCTGCTGTCACCTGTCAATCAATGTCACTTATAACAGTCGCAAGAAGCACTTATCATAATATTCAAAATAACACATTCCAGTGCCGGATTGCCACTTATTATAACACACACGAACAAAATGGAAACTTCTGCCCAAGAACTGAGTTGCATGCTAGTGCAAATACTACTGGAATCAAGTTTCTTGCATGCTTTGCATAAGGAGCGTTATTTAAGGCATTATTGATCATTCAGAGTTTCTACCTACAGTATGTAGAACATTTCCAGTCAGTCGCTCCATTTCAGTTATGCGACCACACATTGTATTTTACCTAGCTAAGCTGCTATGCTGCTTGGCAATACATTTTTTTTTTTTAAACACAGTTTGGCTAATAAACTATTTTACTTGCCTGGAAAAAATTATGATTATTAATATTCATATATTTGACTATTTATTGACCATTGTCTTTTATCATATTCCTTTTTACTTTTTATTAAAGCAATAAGCCACTCGAGTTAATGCGTTACATTGACTTTACGGGAGGTAAGGAAGTTTCAGACTCTATTTCACATAGTGCCTCAGAACACCCCTCAACCATAGTAATATTCCCTGTAATGCACATCCTTAAGTGACTTATTACTTCATTATTATTTACTTATTTACTTTAAAGTACTGAACCTCAATCAGTGAGAAGATCACTGCAGTAGATATGGACTGTGGCCCCTCTGGTGTAACATGGAGAGGTGATGATGTTGATAGGAAGGGTTTGCCTCAGGCATGACGCCAGATGTGCTGGTGTGATAGCACCCTGCAGTCTTGAGAAGTCCACCTTATCTCTCTTTTTTAATTATTGTTTTCTTTCTAGGTGGGGGACCCTCTTTTCTAAAACTCCAACATAACTCAACGGTGTTGTTTTTGGGGTGAAAGTTTTGCACACGTGTGTGTGTATCCAGAAACACACTGTGGTGCTGAACAGCAAAGGATATATAAAGCGTTGACAGGTAAGAAAAGTAATGAATGATTTTGATATTAGGGGTGGGACCAAGATTCATGCTAAATCTGATTAAGAAAGTGGAGGTACCTTGATTGACAGAAATGTAATAAAAAACTCCACGTATTCATAGCCAAATAAAGTAAAAATGCCCCAAAGCCTATTTTTAAAACCAATGCATGCATTATGCAAATATGTCCTGATGCATTTGTTAATGGATATATATATTATATACTTTTTTCTAAGTGAACAATCTGATTAATTCTTGAACCTACAAGTAGTTACTACTGGGGTCATTTGGCCCAATTTCATTTGACATATTTGACACTCACTTGACGGTATTTTGTCAAATTTCTAAACAATATATGAAAATTGTACATGCATTGTAATACAACATTATTTAACATTTTACAATATATTATATTATTATTATATTAGACCTGTATATAACTGGAGTGGCATGAAACAACCTACAAATGGAGTGTGGAGTGGCATGAAACAACTTACGAATTACAGGACTCCTGCCCCCAACCCTGTGGTGGACCAACAACTGGCTGACGACCTGAATACGTTCTACTGTAGATTTGAAAGGCCCAATCTCACACCTCACACCCGCTCTGACATTCAATTTACACAAACACCAATTTACACAATTTACTGCAACCCCCCTCCTGCTACTCAACCTGCACTTAAGGTCTGTGAAGAGGAGGTGTGCCATGTCTTCCAAAAACAAAATACAAGGAAAGCACAGGGCCCAGATGGTGTTTCACCTGCATGTCTTAGATCCTGTGCTAACCAACTGGCCCCCATCTTCACACTGATTTTCAATAGATCACTGGAGCAGTGTGAAGTCCCATGCTGTTCAAATGCTCAATCATCATTCCTGTACCAAAAAAAATAAAAAATCACAGGACTTGATGACTACAGACATGTCACCCTGACGTCTGTGGTTATGAAATCATTTGAGAGACTGGTGTTGGCCCACCTGAAGGACATCACTGGACCCTTTCTAGATCCCATTCAATTTGCTTATTGAGCAAACAGGTCTGTGGAGGATGCAGTCAACATGGGATTGCCTCATATCCTGCAACATCTGGACAGGACTTCAGTTCGGCTTTCAACACCTTCATCCCAGCTACAGTGCATCCGGAAAGTATTCACAGCGCTTCACTTTTTCCACATTTTGTTATGTTACAGCCTTATTCCAAAATGGATTAAATTCATTATTTTCCTCATAATTCTACAAACAATACCCCATAATGACAACGTGAAAGAATTTTGTTTGAAATCTTTGCAAATTTATTAAAAATAAAAAATGAAAATAAAAAAATCACATGTACATAAGTATTCACAGCCTTTGCCATGACACTCAAAATTGAGCTCAGGTGCATCCTGTTTCCACTGATCATCCTTGAGATGTTTCTACAACTTGATTGGAGTCCACCTGTGGTAAATTTAGTTGATTGGACATGATTTGGAAAGGCACACACCTGTCTATATAAGGTCCCACAGTTAACAGTGCATGTCAGAGCACAAACCAAGCCATGAAGTCCAAGGAATTGTCTGTAGACCTCTGAGACAGGATTGTATCGAGGCACAGATCTGGGGAAGGGTACAGAAAAATTTCTGCAGCATTGAAGTTCCCAATGAGCACAGTGGCCCCCATCATCCATAAATGGAGGAAGTTTGGAACCACCAGGACTCTTCTTAGAGCTGACCGCCCGGCCAAACTGAGTGATCGGGGGAGAAGGGCCTTAGTCAGGGAGGTGACCAAGAACCCGATGGTCACTCTGACAGAGCTCCAGCATTTCTCTGTGGAGAGAGGAGAACCTTCCAGAAGAACAACCATCTCTACAGCACTCCACCGATCAGGCCTGTATGGTAGAGTGGCCAGACGGAAGCCTCTCCTCAGTGAAAGGCACATGACAGCCTGCCTGAAGTTTGCCAAAAGGCACCTGAAGGACTCTCAGACCATGAGAAACAAAGATTGAACTCTTTGGCCTGAATGGCAAGCATCATGTCTGGAGGAAACCAGGCACTGCTCATCACTTGGCCAATACCATCCCTAAAGTGAAGCATGGTGGTGGCAGCATCATGCTGTGGGGATGTTTTTCAGTGGCAGGAACTGGGGAACAAGTCAGGATCGAGGGAAAGATGAATGCAGCAATGTACAGAGACATTCTTGATGAAAACCTGCTCCAGAGTGCACTGGACCTCAGACTGGGGCGAAGGTTCATCTTCCAACAGGACAACGACCCTAAGCACACAGCCAAGATAACAAAGGTGTGGCTAAGGGACAACTCTGTGAATGTCCTTGAGTGGCCCAGACAGAGCCCAGACTTGAACCCGATTGAACATCTCTGGAGAGATCTGAAAATGGCTGTGCACTGACGCTCCCCATCCAACCTGATGGAGCTTGAGAGGTCCTGCAAAGAAGAATGGGAGAAACTGCCCAAAATAGGTGTGCCAAGCTTGTAGCATCATACTCAAAGAGACTTGAGGCTGTAATTGGTGCCAAAGGTGCTTCAACAAAGTATTGAGCAAAGGCTGTGAATACTTATGTACATGTGATTTTTTTTATTTTTATTTTGTTTTATAAATTTGCAAAGATTTCAAACAAACTTCTTTCACATTGTCATTATGGGGTATTGTTTGTAGAATTTTGAGGAATATAATGAATTTAATCCATTTTGGAATAAGGCTGTAACATAACAAAATGTGGAAAAAGTGAAGCGCTGTGAATACTTTACAGATGCACTGTATACTCCAGATTAAACTACACCAGCTCTCTGTTCCCACGTCTATCTGTCAGTGGATTACCAGATTTCTGACGGACAGGCAGCAGCTTGTGAGACAGGGGAAATTCACTTCCAGCACCTATGCAATCTGCACTGGTGCCCCCCAGGGATGTGTGCTCTCCCCACTACTCTTCTCCCTCTACACCAATGACTGCATCGCATAGGACCCCTCTGTCAAGCTCCTGAAGTTTGCAGATGACACCACTGTCATCTTCCTCATCCGAGATGATGATGAGTCTGCATACAGAAGAGAGGTTAAACAGCTGGCTGTCTGGTGCAGTCCAAACAACCTGGAGCTGAACACGCTCAAAACGGTGGAGATGATTGTGGACTTTGAACACCCCAACACTGACCCCCCCCCGATTCTAAACAGCACTGTGGCAGCAGTGGAGTCATTCAGATACCTGGGTACTACCGTCTCACAGGACCTGAAGTGGGAGACCCACACTGACTCCATTGTGAAAACGGCCCAGCAGAGGTTGTACTTCCTTTGCCAGTTGAAGAAGTTTAATCGGCCACGGGCGCTGCTGATACAATTCTACTCAGCAGTCATTGAGTCTTTCCTCTGCACTTCAGTAACTGTCTGGTTTGGTTCAGCTACGAAATCGGATATCAGAAGACTACAAAGGACAGTTCGGTATGCTGAGAGGATTATTGGTTGCCCCCTGCCCTCCCTTCAAGAACTATACACTTCCAGAGTGAGGAAAAAGGCTGGAAAAATCACTCTGGACCCCACTCACCCTGCCCACTACATTTTTGAACTGTTGCCTTCTGGCCGACACTTCAGAGCTCTGAGCACCAGAACCGTCAGGCACAGGAACAGTTTTTTCCCTCTGGCTATCCATCTCATGAACAGTTAAAACTGCCCCATTGACAATGTTGGGGAGTAACGAAATACATGTAATGGGATTATGTATTTAAAATACAAAATATAAGTAACTGTATTCCACTACAGTTACAATTTAAGTCATTGGTAATTAGAATAAAGTTACATTCAAAAAGTATTTTGATTACTGAAGAGATACTTTGCATTTTATTGTCATTTGTTTCATTTAATATTTAGTCCTTTCAGATGGAAAACATTTATACATATACATGATACGATCCAAAGTGCATTTGAAAAGCGGTGGAACACTTTCTTGTGATGTGTTACATTCATACGAGCAGACAGAGAAGTAAGTTTGAAGTAAGTTTGGAGCACAAGAAATAGAAATAAAACTTGTGTAAATTGTCAAATTTACACTAAGCTAAAATGCTATTTCTAACCATTATACATGCACAAGTTACCAGGCAATGTAACGCTTTTCCCCTGAGATAAATGGTTTAGTCCGACAAATCACAGAGCCAAACAGCAAAACGTCTTGGTTACTGATGTAACCTCTGTTCCCTGATGGAGGGAACGAGAGGTTGTGTCGATGTAGTGACACTAGAGGTTCGATCTTGAAAGCCCCAATCACCTTTTCTTAAAATAGAAAAGGCCAATGAAAACTGGCGAGTGGAATTTGCATGCCACTCTCTGCCCCAGACATACGGGCATAAAAGGAGATGGCATACATCACTCATTCAGATTTATGCTGAGGAGCCGATAGAGAGTCCCGGCCATGTCAGCGGAACAGAGGTTACAGGGAAAAGAGGTTACATCAGTAACAAAGACGTTCCCTGTCTGTCACTCACTCGACGTTGTGTCGATGTAGTGACACTAGGGATTCCTATAGGAAACATCGCAGGCACTGAACCGTGTCACGAGGCACAGAAGAATGGACACGGGCAAGATGCTGTGTCTATGCGTAGGTTATAAAACCTCGCAAAGGTATTGGGCATAGCCCAACCCACAGCTCTGCATATGTCTGCTAGAGGGGCCCCCCTTGCCAGTGCCCAGGAGGATGCAATGCCTCTAGTGGAGTGCACCTGGACTCCCAAGGGGCACAGAAAGTCCCGAGACTGGTATGTGAGAGAAATGGCATCTACAATCCAATGGGCCAACCTCTGCTTGGAGACAGCTTTCCCCTTCTACTTTCCTCCAAAACAGACAAAGAGCTGCTCCGAGCATCTAAAGCTCTGCGTGCGGTCCAGATAGATGCGGAGGGCATGAACTGGACACAGCAATGACAAGGCCGGGTCTTCCTCCTCTGAAGGGAGCGCTTGCAGGTTCACCACCTGGTCCCGAAAAGGAGTGGTGGGAACTTTGGGCACGTAACCGGGCCGGGGTCTCAAGATTACGTGAGAGTGTGCCGGCCCGAACTCCAGGCATTCGCTGGTAACAGAGAGCGCCTGCAGGTCTCCCATCCTCTTGATGGAAGTGAGTGCCACCAGGAGGGCCGTCTTCAGAAACAGAGTGCTGAGCTCGGCCTGCTCCAGGGGCTCAAATGTGGCTCTCTGTAGGGCATGTAGGAGCACAGAGAGATCCAAAAAGGGGATCAGGCACGGTCTAGGAGGATTCAATCTCCTCGCGCTTTTGAGGAACCTGTTGATCAGGTCGCACTGTCGTGAGGGATTGCCATCCAGTGTACCGTGGTGAGCTGCTATGGTAGCCACGTACACTTTCAGGGTAGAGGGAGACAGCCATCTCTCCAGCCCTTCCTGAAGAAAAGACAGCACAGACCTGACGGCACATCTCTGTGGGTCTTCCCCACGGGAAGAACACCAGTTAGCGAAAAGATGCCACTTCAAGGCATACAGCCGCCTCATAGAGTGATCATGTCTACCACCGCTGGCCAGGAGCCAGACGTGCAAATTCCAGAGGTCCAGCCGTGGGTGTTGGAGCGTGCCTTGCCCCTTAGTGAGAAGGTCTTGCCTCAGGGAAATGCGCCAGGGAGGTGCTACTGTCAGGAGCATCAGATCCGAGAACCAAGTCCAGTTGGGCCAGTATGGCGCAACAAAGAGGACTTGCTACTCGTCCTCCCTAACTTTGCATTTTGAGTCTATGCAATGAGGCTCACAGGAGGAAATGCATACTTGCATAGCCCCCGAGGCCAGCTGTGTGCCAAGGCATCTGTGGAGGGCCTCGGACAGGGAGTACCACAGGGGGCAGTGAGAGGAATCTTGGGAGGCGAACAGGTCTACCTGTGCCTCCCCGAATCTCTCCCAAATCAGCTGGACCATGCGGGGGTGGAGTCTCCACTCCCCACGGAGCATTACCTGCCATGAGAGCGTGTCCGCTGCAAGGTTGAGGGCACCCGGTGAGTGGCTTGCAGAGACTTCAAGGTCTGCTGACTCCAAAGGAGGTGGCGGCCGGCGAGTCGCGACATGCGACGCGAACGTACGCCGCCTTGGCGGTTTATGTACGCTACGGTCGCTGTGTTGTCGGTTCGAACCAACACATGCTTGCCCTGAATCAACAGCCGGAGCCTCCTCAGGGCCAGCGATACTGCCAGCAACTCTAAGCAGTTGATGTGCCAATATAGTTGGGGCCCCATCCAGAGCCCCGACACTGCCTGCCCATTGCATACGGCACCCCAGCCCGAGTTCGAGGCATCCGTCATGACCATGACGCACCTTGAGACCTGCTCTAGGGGAACACCTGCCCATAGAAATGCCAGGTCCGACCAAGGGCTGAAAATCTGATGGCACTGTGGCATGATGGTTACACACTGGGTGCCGTGGCACCATGCCCACCTCGAGTCTGTAGCCAGTGCTGAAGCAGTCTCATGTGCATCAACCCGAGGGGGAGAACCGCCACTGAGGATGCCATATGCCCCTGGAGCCTCTGAAATAGTTTCACTGGTGCTGCTACCTTCTGCCTGAAGGACCTAGTACTGGTATGCTCGTCCCTCGAAAGCAAACCAAAGAAAGGGTCTGTGTCGAGGAAGGATTGATACGTGAAAGTATGCGTCCTTCAGGTCGATGGCGTGAACCAATCCTGATGTCGTACTGACACCAGGATGCGCTTCTGTGTTAACATCCTGAACGGAAGCCAGTGTAAGGCCTTGTTCAGGGCATGTAGATCCAAAATTGGGTGTGACCCTCCCCCTCTCTTGGGCATGATAAAATATGGGCTGTAGAAGCCCTTGCACAACTCGGCTACGGGGATGGGCTCTATTGCTCCCTTCACCAGAAGGGTGGCAACTTCCGCCCGAAGGACAGAGGCACCCTCACCCTGCACTTTAGTGGTGTCTGGCGAACTGGATCGCGTAGCAGAGGCATATCGTCCTGATGAGCCACCGTGAGAGGCTGGAGAGCTCTAACCAGGCCTCCAGTCTCTGTGACAGTGGCACCAGGGGGACGACTGGACTTACTGTGCCTGGGCAGGGTGGTTCACCGCAAGGCAGAGAAGGTGCCCCTGCTGGAAGACCTGGTGCTGCTCCGCAAGCCCACAACGGTGGCTGGTGACTGGGGCGGGCGAGCGACAGATGTACTCTTGACATTCTCTCAACCAACTTCTTGAGGTATCACCCTGGGATGCTTTTTAAACAGTATTGAAGAGTTCCCATCTATGTTGGGCACTTATTGGCTGCTTTTCTTTATTATTTGGTCCAAGCCATCAATTAAAAAAAAAATTATTACATTTTAGTTTTATAATGAAATAAATTAATATGGTGGCACAATTATATTTTTGTCTACAAAACTAATTTCAAACATTTAAGCATACGCCTTCAGATCGATGATGATGAGAAACATTTCAGTCAAGTGTTTCAAAACTTTTGACCGGTAGTGTATGTATGTGTATGTATGTATATATATGTGTGTGTGTGTGTGTGTGTGTGTGTGTAAACTTTTATTTTCAGCAAACTTAACGTGTAAATATCTGTTATGAACATAAAAAGATTCAACAACTAAGACATAAACTGAACAAGTTTCACAGACATGTGACTAACAGAAATGGAATAATGTGTCCCTGAACAAAGTGGGGGTCAAAATCAAAAGTAACAGTCAGTATCTGGTGTGGCCACCAGCTGCATTAAGTACTGCAGTGCATCTCCTCCTCATGGACTGCACCAGATTTGCCAGTTCTTTCTGTGAGATTTTACCCCACTCTTCCACCAAGGCACTTGCAAGTTCCCGTACATTTCTAGGGGGAAAGGCCCTAGCCCTCACCCTCAGATCCAACAGGTCCCAGACATGCTCAATGGGATTGAGATCCGGGCTCTTTGCTGGCCATGGCAGAACACTGACCTACCTGTCTTGCAGGAAATCACGCACAGTATGAGCAGTATGCCTGGTGGCATTGTCATGCTGGAGGATCATGTCAGGATGAGCCTGCAGGAAGGGTACCACATGAGGGAGGAGGATGTCTTCCCTGTAACGCACAGCGTTGAGATTGCCTGCAATGACAACAAGCTGAGTCTGATGATGCTATGACACACCACCCCAGACCATGATGGACCCTCCACCTCCAAATCGATCCCGCTCCAGAGTACAGGTCTCGGTGTAACACTCATTCCTTTGAAGATAAACGCGAGTCTGACCATCAACCCTGGTGAGACAAAACCACGACTCGCCAGTGAAAAGCACTTTTTGCCAGTCCTGTCTGGTCCAGCAAAGGTGGGTTTGTGCCCATAGGCGACATTGTTGCCGGTGATGTCTGGTAAGGACCTGCCTTACAACAGGCCTACAAGCCCTCAGTTCAGCCTATTGCAGACAGTCTGAGCACTGATGGTGGGATTATGCATTCCTGGTGTAACTCAGGCAGTTGTTGTTGCCATCCTGTACCTGTCTCGCAGGTGTGATATTCGGATGTACCGATCCTGTGCAGGTGTTGTTACATGTGGTCTGCCACTGCGAGGATGATCAGCTGTCCTTCCTGTCTCCCTGTAGCACTGTCTTAGGCATCTCACAGTTCGGATATTGCAATTTATTGCCCTGGCCACATCTGCAGTCCTCATGCCTCCATGCAGCATGCCTAAGGCATGTTCACTCAGATGAGCAGGGACCCTGGGCATCTTTCTTTTGGTGTTTTTCAGAGTCAGTAGAAAGGTCTCTTTAGTGTCCTAAGTTTTTATAACTGTGAGCTTAATTGCCTACTGTCTGTAAGCTGTTGGTGTCTTAACGACCGCTCCACAGGCGCATGTTCATTAATTGTTTATGGTTCATTGAACAAGCATGGAAAACATTGTTTAAACCCTTTACAATAAAGATCTGTAAAGTTATTTGGATTTTTACTAAATTATCTTTAAAATACAGTGTCCTGAAAAAGGGACGTTTCTTTTTTTGCTGAGTTTATATCAGCCGCGGCCTGTGCATTTTAAGTCTAGGCCTTCAGTGCGATTCATGCCATTAAGAAAACACAGTTCCACAATGAATAAGACACCGTATGTCTATCATACATTAAGACATTTTAAAATATATACCATTTAATACCATTTTACATTTTAAAAACACATCTACGCACGAAAGCCAGAACCAAGCAGGTCTAATACCAAGAAAAAGCTCTCTAATAATATTTGCGATTTAAATTTTGCTTGCAATAAATTTTGTTTCGTCAGGGTACACGTTACTTTTCAAAACTTGAACTGACACTGAATGCTCAAGCAGCCTAATTTACACTTTGAAAACTCCTGATGTTGCTAAAACTATGCAAAAAGCACTTACCAATTTGCTTGAAGTGAAAATCAGTCCTCCTTTCCTGTTTAATTAATCAATCACACAATCATGCAGAACATCTCAGGTTTGTAAATCCATAAGGATCTCTTTCTCAATGGTAATAGGGGCAGTGACTCGTCTGCAAGATCTTGCGCTCTTTGCTTTCAAATTGCATCACTTAAAGCATGATTGCATCACTCAAGGCCAACTAAAAGGCCTGGACTGGGACATATCCTTAAGACCACACCCAAAAGAACAAGTAAATCAATCTGATTGGCTGATGACATCTGTCTTTAGATGCCTATTCACTGCAGTGTTGAGGGATTCTGTGGAATTCTGAAGGCTTGACGGGGTGGAGCTCAGACTTGCGCTGCTTCGGCTAAGGAGCATGGCTTCGGGCATGGGATTTGTGAAACAGTTGTCACACTTTGCTTGTAAGCATCTAGGAATAAATTCTGAATGGATACATTTTTTTGTTTTTTGCTATTCGTTTGTAGATTAATTAGGAGTTGAAAGCGACTGAAAATACATAGGCAAAAAGGTGAATGAGAATGAAAGGATGAAAAAATATTTATTTATTAGGTATGTTACGCCAGCAGAGAAGGCTTTGCTGGTCCTGAGAAATTGCCACTGGCCATATACGAACAAATATTTGAGCATTTATGTACACATTTAAATTCCACAAGTGTTTATAAAACATGTTACATATATGAAAATTGACATATTCTGTATATTGCATATATCTACTGTATATAATTGAAATTTTTATATCAATTATAAACACTTACTTTCAGCATACAAGTGTTCAGCATATATTGCCATTTCAGATTCGTAGCCTACTGTATTAATAATTAATAATACTTCAAATTCTAATCGCATTTTATTACACAGCTAATGGGGCTTTTAAGTGAATGTTAGGGATTCTTTGTATAAATGCGAGTTTTTGTGTCTCATTCGCAGCACGCATGGTGAAGATTAAACGCGAGCTGTGATGAATGTGTGCTGTCTGCGGTCCCATGAAAGCTTAGAAGGATTTTGATAGTGAACGCACAATGTGGAGGAGACGCTACACTGTTTCTATGGTGATTATACAAATGGCAGCGTTGTATTTGAGTATGTTGCGACTGCTTCAGACTTTAAGCATTTGTTTGGCCGCTGTCAAACATAAAGGAAAGCAATGGGAATCCCTCATATTTTTATTTTTTTTTAATTTGTGGGAATTATAAATATGGCAAGCTACCGCAAATAATGCTGAGATTGGTTGAATTGGCAAGATCGTAATATCGGTCGTGTCTCGAAGGGATCCCTCTTTCGTCAACTTCTCGCATATGCGCAGTCTGTTATGTGTGTCTAAGTATCTGTAACTGTGTTCTTCAGTTAACTGTGTTTATCAAAAGAATGACATATAAAGTTAAAGATCCGTTTAAGATGGCTAGCAAAATAACATGAATAATTCCTCATGAAACACAGCGTTTGAAGTCGTACAGTAACGATGAGCGCAAGTAAAAGATTATTTTAAATGGTCTGCTTTGATAAAAAGTCATTCTTGATGATCAATTCAAGCTCTAAAATAAATATTTAACATAATACATTTTATAACTTCATCTGTATGTGTGCTATTGTCGGTCATGAGATATTGTAAGTCAGTGGAAAAGTACATCAATCAGCTCTGGTAAAAGGTGTCTGACTGTGTGGTCTAGTGGTAATTAATCCGCTCATTGCATAAGATGTTAAACGTTCTAATCCGTCCATATAAAACTATATGTTTTAATTCAAAAAGATTGCATCCGCACCTCAGTGGATGTATATCTTGAGTGGGGACACATTTGTTTGCTTTGCATTTTTCTATGGGATTCAACTGGACAAGGGTTCAAACTAATGAACTTGCAGCAAGGAGGTGTGCTCACCGCTCATTCTCAATTCCTCAAGTTCATCACTGTGGCACATATACTGTACTGTACTGTAATACTTATGTTGTTTAAAATTAAAAGCAGTTTATGAGCATGACATTGTTATTTTGCTAGCCATCTTAAACGGATCTTTAACTTTATCTGTCGTTCTTCTAGTTGCATGCCTCCCCCTGCAACTTTGCCAAGCCCTAATGGCCAAAGACTCTAATGTGTGTGCAAACTTTCAAGAGTTTTCACGCATGTACCCCAAAAGTACCCGAATTTGATAAAGTAAATTGGACGTTTCTATTCAGCACTCTACATAGATTCGGTTTTGGAGAGTCATTCATCCACTGGATAAAAATATTATATGCATCACCCAAGGCCACAATAACCACAAATGGGTTCACATCACAAAATTTCACACTACACCGGGGGACCAGACAAGGATGCCTACTCTCACCTTCTTTGTTTGCAATTTTTATAGAACCACTCGCTGCAGCAATACAACAAATTAATAAAATCAAAGGAATACAAGATAGCAACACACAACATAAAATTTGTCTTTATGCAGACAGCGTATTACTATGTTTACAGAACCCCTACAATTCACTACAGGAAACCTTCAAATTTATTAGTATTTTCTCCAAAATTTCAGATTACACAATAAACTGGAATAAATTGACTATACTACCTCTATACTACCTCTATTGACTATACTCTACAGCTCATAACTCTCCTCTCCCACTCCACACCGGCAACATTACATATTTAGGTATCAACATTTCCCCCAGGATGTCAGAGTTGTTTAACCTCAATTATACCCCTCTTCTAAAAAAGATAGAAGATGATTTTAAACGCTGGACTAATCTTCCAATCTCACTCATTGGTCGCATAGCTACAGTTAAAATGAAAACTTCACCACAAATTAACTATCAGTTCTCAATGCTTCCAACAACACCCACAGATAAATGGTTTAAATCACTGGACTCATTAACCTCTCACTTTTATTGGAAAAACAAGACACCTAAAATATCTCTGGCAAAATTACAAAAGATAAAATCACAAGGTGGCCTAGATGCACCAAACTTTCAATATTACTTTTTAGCAAACCAGCTCCAATATTTAGTGAAATGGATTCAGAAAAACAATTATAATAACTCATGGATAGAATTAGAAGAAAATCAGTGCAAAAATTCCTCAGTTGCAGACCTTGCCTTCCTACCAAACTCAATAAAAAAAAAATGAACTATTTAAAAAATATAACAATCGCTTCAACTCTGACAGCCTGGTGGAAAGTAAACAGAATTAATAAATCACCACTAACTCCGTGTAGATAATATACACCCCAATCTGGCACAATCCTGATTTTCAACTGTACAATATTCCTGTCCACTTTCCATCATGGCAGCACAAAGGAATCACTCACCTCCATCATTTATTCTAAAATAACCAGTTCATATAATTTAATACACTAGTCCAGAAATACAGTCTAGGGAGGGGACAGTTTCTCCAGTATCAACAAATAATGTCCACAATTAAATCAAAGATTAATAAAACCAATAACCCATTACACCCTTCTCAGTTAATGAAAGAGATAATGAAAATCACTCATTTCAAAAAATTAATATCCAAACTCTATAAACTAATATCAAATACTAATGTAACTATAACACTACCAATAATCAGATGGGGAAATGATTTGGTTCTCCTCCAACTCCGAACTCTGGAAAGAAATCTGTAACAATACTTTCTCTATGACTAGCAATACAAATTTACAACTCATACAGTACAAGATTATTCATAGGACCCACATCACCCAAAAAAAAAAAAAGTTTAAAATGGGTTTAAGCGACACAGACACCTGTTCACAATGCACTTTGGGTAGCATTACTTCCATGCCACATGGACTTGTCAGCCAGTTTATTCCTATTGGATAGCAGTGACTGATAAACTTTCCACTATCATGGGCTGTAGAATCCCTCTATCGCCATCACTTTGTTTACTCGGTAACACCATAGAAGTCGATAATCTTCCAACCAAATATAAAAACCCATTCCTCATCTCTCTAATTATCGCCAAGAAAATAATTCTGTTAAACTGGAAATCAAAAACAATGTATACATATCAATCATTATATCAATCATCTTACAGAATACATCACAATAGAAAAAATTACATTCACCCACAAGAAGAATATATTTACATTTAATGACATCTGGAACACATTTTTAATTTATTTTAATCTAAATCAAACACCTGGAACTGGACCCACACACTCTCCCAATCATATCTCTACAAACTTATAATAAAGAAGGGGAAAGGATAAAAATATATAAAAATATTTATATATTTGTGTTTTTATCCGTATATATGCATATACATGTTGATATTATATATTGTTCATATTATTATTATTTATAACACTATTGTCATTATTACCATCTCTATTATTACTATTATGATTGTTAATACTATTCCATTCCCATCAATATTATTACCACTATTGTCGGCATTGTCATCAACATCATTATTATTAACACAATTATGGAAATACCTTTATATATAGTTTATTTAATACGTGTTTTCTGATTACTATGACTGTATTATCATATCATAATTATATTTATAACCTATTAATATATAATAATAGATCATGTTTATTTCCTGTTACTACGATTATTACATGTGATTATTAATATTAGATTCTGGAAACACATACCTATAAAACTACAGACTTACGTCCCATCCCATCCCCTTTTTTATTTGTTTATTTATTTATTTCCCCTTCTTTCTTTCTTTCTTTCTTTCTCCCCCCCCCCCCCCCCCCCCCCCAGAGTATATTATTTAAATAATTAAATAACTGTGGGATACGGATCCGGACTGCACCATGGGATTTTCGCGAGTGGTCAGTTTGGGCGGACAGCAGGATATTGACTGCACTGACTCCCTAGTGGGCTGGCTCCCCCAGCGGGGTTTGGGAGAGGTTTTTGAAAGAGATTGTCCAGTGGGTTGGCCCTCCCCGGTGGGGTTTGAAGGTGACCGGCAGGCCACATGCATGCTGTCTCGGTCGTGAAGATGCATCAGAGTGCTAGGTCCTAGCTGGGGGTGCCCTACTCTCCTGCTCTACTGTCCTACTCTGATTCCCCCACATGTGGCACAAAAATAGCATACATTTAGGTATGGGTATTGTGGGTATTGAAAGACCCTTAATTATTTTTGTATTATAATTTTCTGCCTCAGAGAATGCAATAAAAAGTATCTAAGTTAAAATAGACGTACAATAAATCTGTAAGCTAAAAACACAAATGAGGATTCAATAATTAGGCCTCTTGCCATTATTACATTGTCTGATATTTAAATCTGGTATATGACCATATACTACGGAAGCCCCGAACCGCAAGGTGGAAAAAAAAAATTACGGTGAAAAAAAAAAAAAACAGTTCCAGTTCCTTCCTGAGCCTAAGTCGTAATTTTTTTCTCTCTCTTCCTAAATTTTTTTTTCTCTCTTCAAAATGTTTTTTTTCTCTTCAACATTTTTTTTTCTCTCTTCAAAAAAAAAAAAAATTTCTCTCTTCAAATATTTTTTTTTTCTCTCTTCAAAAACATTTTTTCTCTCTTCAAAAAAATGCATGCGGTACCAATATTGGCCACCAGGTGCCACTATCAGTAAACATGTAATCATATGCTTTTAATGCTTTGTCTGTTGCTATATTGATGAATAATACATTTATTATTTATTTAAGGGTTTGCAAACATTAATCAAGACAAAATCAGGTTACATATGTTTGATATGGCATTCGTTGTCAGGTAACAACTGGAGTTATTTTTTGGTTTGAAATTGTTGGTCTGTCTAAACCATCTATGCCGTTTGCTCAGTGTTACATGGTGGAAGCGAAAGAATGTATTGAGGAAAACGGGAAACATGGGGAAATTATTATTATGTCTGTCCTTTTGAAGTGTTAGGGGTACGTCTGGTAATGTTAATATTGTTGTAAGTAATCTAATTTCTAAACGAAAAGATCATTTATAAATTAAATCCTCGCGACTGAACGGGGATGTCTAGTAATACTCCCTTGGTACTGCCTTTCATTCTCACTGTTTTACATTTTATTAATCATTGTACAACAACAAACTGCGTTGCGGTATTTAGAATCATCATTGAAAAAATTTGGAAAAGCAAAAGTTAAACATCCTGACACCTTATGGTACTGAGAAATTTCAAATAAATCTTAATTGTCCTAAATGAAGGCTTTGTTTTCTTTATGAAAAATACAATTTCATGTTTCATTTTGAGTTAAAATATGATCAGGACATTTTCTTTACAGGTTTTATGTGAATCAGCCCTATATGCAAACTGTTTTGTAGTACCATAAATTAAAAATTAGGAATATAGATATTTTGAAAGACATTTAAAATGTGGCCTGATTCAGCCAGTAAGCAAAAAAAAAAAAAAAAAAAACCTTAAAGTAGGATGTATTTAAAAAATCTTAGTGACCATCATATTGCTGTAAAAGTAAGCTCTTAAATGCTTTAAAATTGCACAGAAGTTCATCTAATTAGTCAAATTATGTAATTAAAATTATATTATGTGTAGTTTAGAATTATATAGAGCATCCTGAATGGGTTTACTTTTTGAATCTTTCAAAGCTACATTTCTTCTCTTTATAAGAGATGGCAACCATGGGCAGTTATGAATACCCATGTGTATTTGTGCATGTGTGTGTCATGTTTTTACTTTCACTGTTCTTTGTAAATTAATTGTGAAGTGCTGCTGTTGATTATTTCTAGAGATGGAGGCCCTCTGTGTGCAGGGTTGGGAGGGTTACTTTTGAAATGTATTCCACTACAGATTACAGAATACATGCTGTAAAATGTAATTTGTAATGTATTCCATTAGATTACTCAAGGTCAGTAACATATTCTAAATACTTTGGATTACTTCTTCAGCACTAGTAGATTTTTTTCACTTGTTTTGACTATAAAAACTCTGCCAAAATACTCTACCAAAATACACGTTAAAAATACATTCTCTGAAAAACCGAAATATCTTATGCAGTGTTGTTTCTAAAACAAGATAAATCAAATTGATCTTGTTTTAAGGATTTTTAGATATTTTTACAGGAAAATAATACAAAAATTATTATCAAGAATACGATTTTTGCCCTAATATCAAAGGTCTTACTAGAAAAAAGAAATTACGATCCGACGTTAATTTTCTTGATAAAAATATGATCGTGCCTGGTAACATGTGCATGTAAAATGGCTAGAAATAGCATTTTAGCTTAGCGTAAAGCTGACAATTTACACAAGGTTTATTTCTATTTCTTCTGCTCCAAACTTACTTCAAACTTACTTCTCTGTCTGCTCGTATGAATGTAACACATCATGAGAAAGTGTTTCACCACTGTTCAAATGCACTTTGGAATGCATCATTTATATGTATAAATGTTTCCATCTGAAAGGACTAAATATTAAATGAAACAAATGACAATAAAATGCAAAATAATCTCTTCAGTAATCAAAATACTTTTTGAATGTAACTGTATTCTAATTACCAATGATTTAAATTGTAACTGTAGTGGAATACAGTTACTTATATTTTGTATTTTAAATACGTAATCCCGTTACATGTATTCCGTTACTCCCCAACACTGTCTGTGTGTGACATTCTGGTAAGAACTCTTCTGTTTGACAGAGAGGGGCCATGTCTTTACCAAAAGATCTCAAACCCTTTTTTAAACTAAACATTGATTTTCTTTTGATAAAAAGTTATTGATATTGTATATACTGATTAAACTCTTTGCTATATTTCTATATGTGAAAGGTTATGCTGAAATATTGCACCTCAGAAGACACACAGGAAATTACCACAGATTTTTCATTTGGAATGGTGAGTAGTAGCATTTGCTTGTCCAAATGTGGACCTCAAAACAGGCTCAATAGAGCTGTTCAGTTTGTTGTTCTACAACCTGGAAGAGAATTAGCGTTTTTGATGGGTTCCCTCATGAATGGTTTTTAAGAATAGCAGTTTTCGATTTATGAGTAAAATAAGGTTTATTGTGAACATTACCTCCTGTTTTGTTCGACAACATGAAGTTGTTCACAAGTAGCTACATGGACTACAAGTAGCAAAAGGATGAGAGTTTACGTGCTTGAAAATCAGATTGTAAAAAAACACATCAGCCAATATGTGTATGCCACTTAAAAATCACATAGAGTATATTAGGTGGAAATGGCAACTCTGCTGTTGTCTTGCTAATCAGAAAGTATGGAAGTAAAAATGAAGAGTAAGTCATTATCTATTAAGCTCATCAATAGGTCTGATCATAGGTCATTTCAAAATCACTCAACAGCACCAGATGTTTCATGTTTAATCTCAAACACTTATGACATGTATGAAAAAAATAAAAAATTGCATCAGCCTTTCCCCAGTAATTATTAAGAATTTTGTTTTAGATAAGAAAACCCTGATAAAACCCATTACCCTTTGGCTTATTCACTGTTTCTTTCGTTGTTTTTTTTTTTTTTTTGCCATTTGCATCACATCATATCTATGGTTAGTCAAGCCAGTATTTTAATGCTGATTTTACAGCATGAAGGCAAAATAAAGAATATTAAAATATTTTCTATAATATTTTGTGAAGTGAAAGGTGACTGAGACTAACATACTGCCTGACCATCTCCTTTTGTTTTCCATGAAAGAAAAAAGTAATATGTGTTTGGAACTCATGAGAGTGAGTAAATTATGACAGTTTTCATTTTTTGGTGAACTAACCCTTCAAGGGACATTCTTTGGAAAAGGCACCATTTGTATTATTTATTTATTTATTTATTTTTTAAGTCAAATCAAGTCAAATTTATTTGTATAGCGCTTTTCACAACAGGCGTTGTGAATGATTATAATGCCAGTAATTAGTTATTTATGTTTAGAACTATTAGTGGTGAAAATTAGTAAACTAAGTAAGTGTTTTGGGTCAATGATTAAACAAAATGATTTTGTATGAACTTTAAGTGTTAGTGTTAATGTCCTTGAAGTCATCCTGAATTAACTGAGGAAATACACATAGATGCATTGCCCTTTGATTTTGGCAGATGAAGGCTTTTGTTAGTGGTTAATTCATTTTCTATGTAGTTTAAGACAGTGTTTTCCCTCCTTTGACCAAATTGATATAGGTATCATTCATTGAGGAGCATCGCAATCCAGCTGGAAGCTTATGGCAGGTAATTTTGGTGAACTCCATCCTGAGCCCATGCTTCAGACAGTGGCTCAATTAGAATCCCATGTCTTTGAGTTTGCATCAATTCGTCCTCTGTGAAGGCCGACTTAGTAGTCTGAAATTGGACATAATCCTGAGGTTTAGACAGGGAAAGAAAAATAACAAAATTAACGTAGATACCATTCACTTTAAAGCAGGGTTAAAGAATAAGAGAAGTGTTTTCAGTTCCGGCAGACCTAACTAAAGCAGCATAACTTTGAATTGAGGGATAAATTAGGTGTATGCCTGGCTGAATAGATAAGTCTTTAGTCTAGACTTAAACTGAGAGAGTGTGTCTGAGTTACGAACACTGCTAGGAAGAGTATTCCATAGTTTAGGAGCCAAATATGAAAATAATCTCCCTCCTTTTGTGGATTTTGAGTTTTGTGATCGTAGTGAGCGCGATGGATCATAGCGTGATAGAAGGTCACTTAAGTACTTTGGAGCTAGACCATTCAAAGCTTTGTAAGTAATTAACAGAATTATAAAATGAATACGAAACTTAACAAGTAGCCAATGTAACGCTGATAAAATGGGGCTGATATGATCGTATTTCTTGGTTCTAGTTAGCACTCTCACTACTGCATTTTGAACCAACTGAAGTTTATCTATTAAACCTGCAGGACATCCACCTAGTAATGCATTACAATAGTCTAGTCTTGAGGTCATTGTGGCAGCGGGGGCGTGGTCAAGCATCTCTCCAGAGAGAGAGAAAGCAGTAAGGGCGCTTACACCTGAGCTAAATTATGTCTAACACCTGTCTCTAATTTCAGTGAGCACGGGGAGAGCGGCATAAATAGAGCGACACAGCACTTAGTCAGAGAGAGAGACTGGACACGAGAGAGCCGAGCCAGAGCAAGGATTTTTTAGTAGTGAAAGTTTATTTGTGAAAGCAGTGTGTGTTAGTGTTTAGTTTAGTGCTTAAAGGTAAACTGTAAAGTGGTGTGGCGAAGAGGGAAAAATAAAGCTTCACCTTAAGAAGGAAAACTGCTCCTCGCTTCATCTTTTACAGTCATAAATGCATGAATTCATTTTTCGGCATTAGAAACAGACAGCATGTGTCGTAACTTAGCAATATTTCTGAGGTGGAAGAATGCAGTACTACAAATATTTTAAATTTGTTTTTCAAAGGTTAGATTGCTATCAAATATAACACCTAAATGTTTTGCTGTAGAAGCTGACATTACAGTACATCCATCAAGAGTCAGATTATATTTGTGCATCTTATTTTTTTAGGTTTTTGTTACAATAATTAGACTTCTGTTTTATTGGAATTGAGTACAAGGAAATTTCTAGCCATCCACTCTTTGATATCAGTTGTCCACTTTTAATTTGGAAAATTGTGAACTTTCATCAGGTTTCGAAGAAAGATAAGTTTGGGTATCGTCGGCATGACAGTGAAATCTAATTCTGTGGTTCCTGATAATGTTTCCCAGGGCGAGCATATATAGGGAGAATAGCAGAGACGCTAAAACTGATCCCTGTGGCATTCCATACTTAAATTTAATCTGACAGTTCCTCATTTACACAGACAAAGTGGTAGTGGTCAAATAGATAGGACCTAAACTAAGCTAATGCCTGTCCACATATGCCAACATAATTCTCAAGCCTGTCCAAGAGAATGTCATGATCAATGGTGTCGAAGGCATTACTAAGATCTAAAAGAACTAGAATAGAAATGCAGTAGCGATCAGATGATAAGAGCAAGTCATTTGTAACTCTGATAAGTGCAGTCTCTGTACTATGATGGGGCCTAAATCCTGACTCGTATATACCATTTCTTTGTAAAAACATAGTTGGGAGGAAACTACCTTTTCTAGTATTTTTGACATAAATGGGAAATTTGAAATCGGTCTATAATTAGCCAATTCTCCTGGATCAAGCTGGATAAGCGGTTTGATAACTGCCAGTTTAAAGTTTCTTGGGACATGCCCTATGGATAATGAGGAGTTAATAATATTAAGAGGTTCTGAGGTTACAGGAAACACCTCTTTCGGTAGGAGTCTAAGTCGGTATTGGATCTAACATACATGTTGTTTATTTTGATATTTTGATCATTTTTGTTAGCTCTTCCTGACCTATAACAGCGAAGGATTGAAGTTGCTCGTAGGGAATAATTTTAGTCTTCTAGGGTGCTGTGGCAGATGGATGTGTAATTCCAATTTTGCTTCTAATGATTTCAATTTTATCAGTAAAGAAATAACCTTAAATTCATTAAGTGAATTGGAGACTATAAATTTCCTCGTAGGTGTGAGTGAGAGTCCCCCAGCTACTGGGGGTTGCGTCAGGAAGGGCATCCGGCATAAAACCTGTGCCAAGTCAAATACGCAGATCATGGATGGTTCCCTAACAGGAGCATGAAGAATTTAGCCACAGTACTGAATAAACACCTAGGATTGTTGTGGTTATTTTCTATGAGTTTGCCTAAATATGCAGACCTGGCGGTTTTAGAGCCTGTCTGTAGTTAGAGACACTGTCTTTCCATGCACCGTGAAATACCTCTACTTTTGTATTCTTCCACTTACGCTCCATTTTCCGAGCTGCTCTCTTGGGAGCATGAGTGTGATCATTGTACCATGGTGCAGGATTTTTCTCTTTAACTTTCTTTAATCGAAGGGGGTGACACTATCTACAGTGCTAGAGAAGACTATCCATATTTTCTGTGACAACATCAAGTTCTTCTGAACTTTTTGATGCACTGAGTATTTTAGAAAAGTCTGGAAGATTATTAGTGAAGCTATCTTTAGTAGTTGAAAGAATAGTTCTACCTGAACAATAATGTTGTGTAGACTGAGTTACCTTTGCTAAGTGCAACATACAAGAGATGAGGTAATGATCTGAGATATCATCGCTCTGTGGCAGAATTTCTACATTATCAACATCAATTCCATATGACAAATTTAGATCTAGTATATGATTTTGGCAATAGGTTGGACCTGTCACATTTTGTCTAGCCCCAACAGAGTTGAGAATATTGCTAAATGCTCATCTCAGTGTATCATTTTCGTTATCTATGTGGATGTTGCAGTCACCAATGATGAAAGCTCTATTTACAGCAACCACTAGATTTGACAGAAAATCTGAAAATTCTTGAAGGAATTCGGAATATGGCCCTGGTGGTCTATAAACTGTTACAAGAACAAAAGACAACAAGGATTTTGTATTTATATCTGACGATGTCACATTAAGCATTATCAGTTCAAAAGAATTAAACTTATGTCCAGACCTTTGAGTAACACTGAAAACATCACTGTAAATTGTAGAAACACCTCCTTCTCGACCTTTCAGATGAGGCTCATATTTATAACAATAACCTGAGGGAGTAGACTCATTTAAACTAATATATTCATCTGTTTTAATCCAGGTTTTAGTCAAACAGAGCAAATCAAAACTATGATCTGTAATAATTTCATTTACAATTAGTGATTTGGATGAAAGCGATCTAATATTTAGTAGCCCTACCTTTATATGACGTTTATCTTCAGTTTAAAAAAATTCTAAACAACTTAATGAGGGTTTTGTGTTTGGTAGTTAAGGGAACAGACACAGTCTCTATATAACAGACAGCTTGAGAACAACAGCTGTGCAATATCATGGTCACGCATATACTGAAATTCAGCATCAAGCTGCTTGCGCTTCACTGGGGAAACACTATAGAAATGCTGGCAGATGGGCTCAGCATCGCCAACATGAATAACATGTTCCACTTCCACCCAGTGTATACGAGACGGTACATCAGCAAACAAAACAGAATACCATTTAATAAGGCTAATCAGATCAGCACGTTGTGAATCAGTCAAATGGACTAACAATGCTATTAATCATTATAGATTATTAATAGACTCTTTTGATAAAACCCTCATCTAGAGTTGAAACTCCTTCATCCACCTCATTCCCCAAAGAAGTAGTGCATGAGATAGTCTCAGCTACCAGAGCAGATTTAACATCAGTAGTCCCCACATCCCACAACCCAGAAGAACAGCTGTAATATGGTTTTAACAAATTAATATGAATCAATTGTGTAGACTTCGACGATCAGATAATTCAAATAAATCTTTTCCACTACAGTAAGTGGGCCAGAATACTGGGCTTCAAAAGGTGAATCATCAATTGGCAAAAGAGCCAAAACTTGGTCACCAGGAGAACACTCTCAGCACTCAGCTTGTCAATCAAAAAGAGACTTCATTTTTGACTGAGATGTAAGCAGCTTTTCTTTTGCTAATTTACCCGCTTCATTAAGTCTGCACTTGAAATCATTCACATAGTTTATCAAATTTTGAGGAGGCACAGTCTCTGTCCAATTGTCCCACAACACTGCTAATGGATCACGAACAGTGTGCCCAAACACCAGGTCATTTGGACTGAAACCAGTGCTCTCCTGACAAACTTCTCTTGCTGCCAACATCAGCCACAGTAATCCCTCTTCCCAACCCCCATCCATTTCAGTGCAATAAGCATGCAGCAATGACTTAAATATTTGGTGAAAACGTTCCAAAGCGTCTTGGCTTTGGGTATGATAGGCACTCGCTTTATTATGCTTAATACACAACACCTGTGAAAACACATGAGAGGTAAAATTAGACCCCTGATCACTCTGTATAAACTTTGGAATACCAAAGATTATATAAATTGAGTCAAAGCTTTCACCACAGATTTTGCCATAATAGTATGGAGAGGATATGCTGCAGGGTACAGTGAAGTGGCACACATAACAGTAGGTAGGTAAGAACTGTCAGACTTCGATCAGGGCAGTGGGCCACACAGTCAACAATCAGGTGCTCAAAAGTTTGACTCATCACAGAAATGGGGGACAATGGAGCAGGGCTTATTTTCTGATTCGGTTTCCCAGTTAATTGACAGGTATGACATTTTTTGATGTACTGAGAAATGTCATGGTTACTTTCGTAACCTCTGTTCCCTGATGGACACTAGGGGTCACTCTTGGGAGCCCCAAACACCTCTGCTTTTTTGAAAAAAGGCCAATGAGAATTGGCGAGTGGAATTTGCGTGCCACTCCCCCGGACATACGGGTATAAAAGGAGTTGGCATGCAACCACGCATTCAGGTTTTGTGCTGAGGAGCCGAGACCAGGTCCCGGCCATTTCAGTGGGTAGTTCAGCATTGTGGCAAGAGAGACACAACGTATCATTCCCTCCATCAGGGAACGGAGGTTACGAAAGTAACCATGACGTTCCTTATCTGTCACTCACTCGACGTTGTGTCTATGTAGTGACACTAGGGGTCCCTATACAAAACGCCACAACTATCTGAACAGTGTTACGTGAAGTGGCGGTGTGTGACGGGCAGACTGCTGTGTGCCTCATAGCCAGCACACCAGGCCATCACGTAACCTCCCCAACGCTCTTTATGAGCGTCAAACAGTCCTTCAGGAACAAGTCGACTGCCCAATGAATAGGTGGACAGGCTGGCCCAGCCGAGGCCTCTTTTCCTTCTCTTTTCTCCCCAAAAAGAGTGGAATTTGTTAACTGACTGGGAGCCCTAAGTGTCTACGTGGGGGGGGTGTCACTCCCAAGGGGAAGACACCGCGAAGACCACACCCCACCCAAAAAAGGGGGGGGGGGTATTTCAAATGGAAATACATCACATGGTCTTACCGAGTCTTGTCGGAAGTATGTCATGTGGAGAGTCGCATGGTAGGTCCTACCCAAGGGGGGGGAGTTTCTACAAGCATGGTGACAGGAGCAGAGGGCCCCCTGCTCAAGGAAGACGTAGTTTACCAAGAGGGAAATGATTTTACGGATATAACACATTTAAGATATAACACATGGGGTTACCTATGGAAAACCACCACATGCGGAGCACCTACCTCAGTACAGGGCCTTACCAGCGCACTTACTGAGCCAGCAGTGAGTTTCTCCACAAACTCGACTGCCACAGGGCTAAGGAGGAAGTCATCCAGGGATCACAGTCTGTGAACACTACTGGGAGTCAAGAGTGCACGTCTTCCCCTCTAGGGAGGGGAAAGGCGCTATGCACAAGCGGTACACCCGGCCAGCTGTCCCGGAACTTACCTGCTTGTGCCTGCCACTACACGGGACGAAACCGACTCAACCTGGAGATTGTAGAACCTCGCAAAGGTGTTGGGTGTTGCCCAGCGTGCTGCTCTGCAGATGTCAGCCAAAGAGGCGCCACTGGCCAGGGCTCAGGAGGCCGCCACACTCCTGGTAGAGTGGGCTCGTAATCCCGCAGGGGGTGGCACGTACTGAGCTTGATATGCCATAGCGATGGCATCAATGGCCCAGTGGGTGATCCTTTGTTTGGAGGCAGCGCTTCCTTTCCGCTGTCCACTAAAGCAGACAAAGAGCTGCTCGGAGCTTCTAAAGCTCTGCATGTGATCCAAATAGATGCGTAAAGCTCGCACCGGACACAGCAATGCCAAGGCTGGGTCTGCCTCCTCCTGGGGCAGCTCTTGCAGGTTCACCACCTGATCCTTAAAAGGGGTCGTGGGAACCTTGGGCACATAGCCCGGTCAGGGTCTCAGGATCACGTGAGAGTAACCCGGACTGAACTCCAGGCACAGTTCGCTGACAGAGAACGCCTGCAGGTCCCCTACCCTCTTGATGGAAGTGAGCGCAGTCAGGAGGGCAGTCTTGAAAGAGTGCCTTAAGCTCAGCTGACTCCAAGGGCTCAAAGGGAGCTCCCCATAGACCCTGAAGGACTACAGAGAGGTCCCACGGGGGAATGAGCGCACGGTCTAGAGGGGTTCAACCTCCTAGCGCCTCTCAGGAACCTGATGATCAATTCGTGCTTCCCCAAGTACTTACCATCTACTGCATCGTGATGAGCCAAAATAGCGGCTACATACACCTTCAAGGTGGAGGGGGACAGCCGCCCCTCCAACCTCTCCTGCAGGAAGGAAAGCACCGATCCAACTGCGCATCTCTGGGGATCTTCCGGTCGGGAAGAACACCATTTAGCGAACAGACGCCACTTCAAGGCATACAGGCGCCTTGTAGAGGGAGCCCTAGCCTGAGTGATCGTGTCTACCACCGTGGGCGGTAGGCCTTTTAAGTCCTCCGTGTCCCGTCCAAGGGCCAGACATGGAGATTACAGAGGTCTGGTCGCGGGTGCCAGTTGGTGCCCGTCCCTGAGAAAGAAGGTCCGTCCTCAGGGGAATTCACCAGGGGGGGAGGGCTGTTGCGAGGAGTGTGAGATCCGTGAACCATTTCTGGGTGGGCCAGTAGGGTGCTACTAGGATGACCTGTTCCCCGTCCTCCCTGACCTTGCACAGGATTTGTGCAAGTAGGCTCACTGGGGGAAACGCTTTTTTGCATAGTCCATCTATACCAAGGGGTGCCTCGGTCAGGGCGTATCAGAGCGGGCAGTGGGAGGATTCCCGGGAAGCAAACAGGTCTACCTGTGCTCGACCGAACTGACTCCAAATCAGCTGGACCACCTGAGGGTGGAATCTCCACTCTTCCCTGAGGGTAACCTGACATGACAGCACGTCCGCTATGGTGTTGAGGTCGCCCAGAATGTGAAAGGCTTGTAGAGACTTGAGGCACTGCTGACTCCAGAGGAGGAGACGGATCCAGTTGTCCATCCAGACCAACACATACTTGCCCTGGATCAATGGCTGAAACCTCCGCAAGGCGAGCAGTACTGCCAACAACTCTAGGCAGTTGATGTGCCAACGCAGCCGCGGGCCAGTCCAAGAGCCGGCGGCTGTGTGCCCACGACACACCTGGAGACATGCTCTAGGGGAACCCCTGCCCATAGCAATGCAAGGTCGATCCATGGGGCTGAAGATGTGGCAACAGATTGGCGTGATGGCCACACGATGTGTCCCGCGGCGCCATGCCCATCTCGGGACTCGAGCCTGAAGCCAGTGCTGAAGCGGTCTTATATGCATCAACCCGAGCGGTGTGGCCGCCGCTAAGAATGCCATATGCCCCAGGAGCCTCTGAAAGAGTTTCAGTGGAACCGCTGTTCTCTGTCTGAATGCCTTCAGACAGTTCAGCACCAACTGTGCATGCTCGTTCGTGAGGCGCTGTCATCGAGACTGAGTCCATCTCCAGACTGAGAAAAGAGATGCTCTGAACCGGGGAGAGCTTGCTCTTTTCCCAGTAGACCCGAAGCCCCAGTCGGCTGAGGTGCCGGAGCACGAGGTTCCTGTGTGCGCACAGCAAATCTCAAGAGTGAGCTAGGATTAGCCAGTCATCGAGATAATTGAGGATGCGGACACCCACTTCCCTTAGCGGGGCAAGGGCAGCCTCTGCGACCTTCGTGAAGATGCAAGGGGACAAGGACAGGCCGAAGGGGAGGACCTTGTACTGGTATGCCTGGCCTATGAAGGCAAACCGCAGGAAGGGTCTGTGTCGAGGTAAGACCGAGACATGAGAATACGCGTCCTTCAGGTCTACCGCCACGAACCAATCTAGATGTCGAACGCTCGCTAGAATGCGTTTTTGCATCAGCATCTTGAACGGGAGTCTGTGCAAAACCCAGTTCAGTACTCGCAGGTCCAGGATTGGTACAACCCACCACCTTTCTTCGGTACGATGACGTAGGGGCTGTAGAACCCTTTCTTCATCCCGGCTGGAGGGACAGGCTCTATCACACCCTTGTGCAGAAGGGTAGCGATCTCCGCACGCAAGGTAGCGGCATTCTCGACCTTCACCGAGGTGAAGCGGACGCCGCTGAACCTGGGCAGGTGCCTGGTGAACTGAATCGCGTAGCCGAGTCGGACGGTCCGGGTCAGCCATCGCGATGGTTTGGAAAGCGCGAGCCATGCGCCCAAACTCCAGGCGAGGGGGACCAAGGGAACGATCACGTCGGACGTACTGGCGGCGGGGCAGAGCTCGAGGTGCCACGTTGAGGGGACTCAAGCCCCGTGGCCGTGCTGAGTCCAGGGACATTGAAGCACTTAAGATTGGTCGAGGAGAGGGGAGGATGAATCTCATCCCCGTAGTCCACTGTGTGGGTGTGTTTATGCCACAGCTGGGCACACAGGAGTGGGGGACGCCACTGGAGTGCCATACCTGCCATAATGGGATGGTGGACGGTGGTCGTGATGATGGCCATGCGCACCGGACATGTGGCCCAGGAGACAAGGAAACCATTATTTTGTCAGGCTTTTGGGTGCCGCAGCCTCCTGGGCATGTGGCGACAAAAGATTCTCCTCCCGGCCCTCCACCGGGGGATGGAGTGGTCTGTCGACCCATGCTCTTATACTTGTTTTTAGGGCTCAAGTGGAAACCTCAAGTAACTCAAGTAAGTACACTTGCATAAGTCTCAGAGACCACTTTGTAAAATGGGGCTAATATGATCATATTTCTTGGTTCTAGTCAGCACTCTGGCTGCTGCATTTTAAACCAATTGAAGTTTATTTATTGAACTTGCTGGACATCCTCTTAGTAATCTAGTCTTGAGGTCATGAACACATTAATTATTTTTTCAGCATCAGCAACAAAGAGCATGTGTATTTCTTAGGTGGAAGAATGCTGTTCTACAAACATTGGAAATTTGGTTTTCAAATGACATATTGGTATCAAATATAACACATAAGTTCTTCGCTGTTGAAGATAATGTAACAGTACATCCATCAAGAGTCAAATTATATTTTAGTGGCTTATTTTTAGAGGTTTTTGTTCAATAACTAGTACCTCTGTTTTGATGGAGTAGAAGGAAATCTTTGGCCATCCAATCTTTGATTTCATTGATATACTCTGCTAATTTGGAGAATTGTGAAATTTCATCGGGTTTTGAAGAAATATAAAGTTGGGTAACGTCGGCATAACAGTGTAAACTTATTCCATGATTCCTGATAATATCTCCCAGGGAGAGCATATACAAGGAGAAAAGCAGAGGCCCTAAAACTGATCCCTGTGGCACTCCTTACTTAAGTTTGTTTGATTTGACAATTCCTCGTTTACACAGACATAGTGGTAGCGGTCTGCTAAATTGGACCATGCTAATGCAAGTCCACAAATGCCAACATAATTCTCTAGCCTATTCAAGAGAATATTGTGATCTGTTTTGTTGAAGGTAGCACTGAGTTCTAAAAGCACTAGAAGTGAAATGCAGCAGCGATCAGATGATAAGAGGAAGTCATTAGTAACTCTGATAAGTGAAGTCTCTGTACTGTGGTGTGGCCTAAATCCTGATTGAAATTGTTCATATATATTATTTCCCTGTAGCAATGAACGTAATTGGGAGGACACAACCTTTTCTGGTATTTTTGACATAAACGAGAGATTTGAAATCGGTTTATAACTAGCCAATTCTCCAGGATCAAGTTGTGGCTTCTTAATAAGCAGTTTGATAACTGCCATTTTAACTGCCAGTTTCTTGGGACATGTCCTAAGGATAGCGAGGAGTTAATAATAATAAGAGGTTCTGAGATTACAGGGAATACCTCTTTTAAGAGCTTAGTTGGTATTAGATCTAACATACATTTTGTGGCTTTTGATGTTTTGATAAGTTTTGTTAGCTCTTCATGACCTATGACAGCGAAGGATTGAAGTTTCACGTGTGGAAAATTATGAGACACTGTTTTCTGAGGTACTGTGACATATGATTGCATAATTCCAATTTTATTTCTGATTATTTCAATTTTATCAGTAAAGAAATTTATGAAGTCATTACTATTGTGCTGCGACATAATATCTGGTTCAGTTGAGGCTTTATTCCTTTATTAACTCGTCGGTAAAAGAGCAGTTTGGGTCATTCTCTTGTGCTCAGCCCTCTCGGCCCTCGCTTTTGCGACAGCCAGGCACTGAAAATATTCTCGGTCAGTGAGTGGGATGCGAGCAACTCGCGTTTCCTTGTTTTCCGTCAGAGGGAAGCCGGCAAACAGGTAAGTTCGGCGGTTCTTGGGGCCGCTCGCCCACCCCAACCGCTGCCCACCATTGCGGGCTGGCAGAGCAGCATGCCAACCCCGGACAGTCTACCCAGTGGGGCGTCGGCTCTGCCTCGCCATGAACCACCCACCCCAGGCATGATAAATCCAGTCGTCCCTCTGGTGCCATTAGCGCAGAGGCTGGGAGTCTGGTTAGTGCTCTCCAGCCCGTCGCAATGGTGCCCGCCCAGGTTCAGTGGCATCCTCTTCACCTCAGTGTGAAACGAGGATGCAAGGATGCCTCGGTCCTTCGGGCGGAGGTCACTACCCTTCTGGCGAAGGGAGCGATAGAGCCCGTCCCTCTAGTCGAGATGCACAAGGGCTTCTACAGCCCTTATTTAATCATGCCCAAGAGAGAGGGTGGGCTGCACCCAATTCTGGTTCTGCGTACCTTGAACAGGGCCTTACACAGGTTCCGTTCAAGATGCTAACGCAGAAGCGCATCCTGTCATCCTCCTCCTTTGGATTCAGCAGACGTTGAAGTCTCTGCAAGCCACTCACGTCCCAGGCATCCTCAATTGAGCAGCGGATGCACTCTCACGAAAGGTAACGCTCAGCGGAGAGTGGAGAATCCACCCCCACATAGTCCAGCTGATTTGGGAGAGATTTGGGGAGGCGCAGGTGGACCTGTTTGCCTCCCAAGAGTCCTCTCACTACCCCTTTTGGTACTCCCTGTCCGAGGCTCCCCTCGGCACAGATGCCTTGGCACACAGCTGGCCTTGGGGTCTGCACAAGTACCCATTTCCCCAAGTGAGCCTTGTTGCACAGACATTGTGCAAAGTCAGGGAGGATGGGGAACAAGTCCTGATGGTTGCACCATACTGGCCCAACCAGACTTGGTTCTCAGACCTGATGCTCCTGGCAGTAGCCCCTCTCTGGCATATTATCCTGAGGTGGGACCTTCTCACTCGGGCAGGGCATGATCCGGTACCCACGGCCAGACCTCTGGAACCTCCACGTCTAGACCTAGCAGGCCTTTCGCCAGCAGTGATAGACACAATCACTCAGGCCAGAGCCCCCTCCACGAGGCAGCTGTACGCCCTTAAGTGGGTTCCAGGTGCGCGAGAGATGTCTCTGTTGCCATGAAAGAGGAAAATTCTGACAGTATGAAGCTGACTCTGGCTTATATGCTCACTATGATGTCAGCATAGGCAGAGTTTCAAGCTTCACTAGCCAATCAAATTGGCATGATTTTAAGAGGTTTGTAGGTCATTTATTAATGTTACTATTCATTAAATGACATTAAATACATATTTAAATAGTACACCCCCCCTCCCCCCCATTAACTATTAAATTTGTAATTTTATTTATACATTCAGGGTTCATACACATTTTTACCAATAATTTTCCATGACTTTTCCATGTCTTTTCCATGACTTTTGAGGCGAATTTTCATAACCGTACATTTCCTAAAATGTCTATGTACACGTCAAATAAGAAAAATCCATGTCAAAATTTACCACAACATATCTTAACTAAAATGAATGGCAACTGACAAGCTATGTGGTTTACTACAAAATAAACATTTATTTAAATAATGCTCACTGACACACCAGTATGACTGTTAAATAATATAATGTGTCAAACCCTGAGAACTCCATTGTGTAGCCTTCATAAATATAAATGACTCAGAGGGACAAGAATGTTTGAAAAAAAAAGAAAAAAGAAAAAAAAGAAAGAAAAAGGAAATAAAAGTGTCCAGTAACACTGACAGCTATGCTTCCTATTTACCATTAAGATAACTATCCCTATTTAAATTTCCCAAAAACAATCCACACAGTTTATTTTTTAATTTCTGCAAGCTTCTCATCAATCTGCTTTTTGATCTTCAGCAAAGATGCTTTTTTTCTTTTGCAGTTTGGCGGAAACTGTTGGATTTGGTGATAAAGGTCAGATTGCTTGAAGGTTCTGCTTTATCAGTGTATTCATCTGCTGATTTCTCAAGGGCACAAATATCAGCTTCCATCCTAGCCCCCTTCTTTTTCAAATCATCTAGCTCATCTGTGAGGGCCTTCCTCTTCAGGTCAACAGCTTGCTGTTCTTTCTTTCTCTTTTCTTTGTCCAAGTAGGCATGGTACTTCTGCCTGGCTCGTGCAGCCGAAAGGAGCAGTTGTTTTGTGATCTCTGCCTTTGTTATGCCCCCAACAGACCTGACATGGTCAACAATGTGCCTCTGAGCCACAAGAGACCTCTCCTTCTGATTCTCCACAGTCAATTCTTTGTTGATGGAAAATCCTCTCTTAACACTGGCCTGCCCATGAGACTTTTCCATCTTTATAAAATTCCATTACCTTGTTACGCAGGTCTTTTGACAGTTCTTTTCTGCTCATCATGGTTCAGTATCTAGCCTGCTCAGTGCATCCACGTGAGAGCTAACAAACTTATTGACTATTTATACACAGACACTAATTGCAATTTCAAAAGCCACAGGTGTGGGAAATTAAACTTGAATTGCCATTTAAACCTGTGTGTGTCACCTTGTGTGTCTGTAACAAGGCCAAACATTCAAGGGTATGTAAACTTTTGATCAGGACCATTTGGGTGATTTCTGTTATCATTATGATTTAAAAAGGAGCCAAACAACTATGTGATAATAAATGGCTTCATATGATCACTATCCTTAAATAAAAGACAGTGTTTTTGCATGATGTCATTGTCATATTTTCAAAATCAATGCCAAAATTTCACAATTTCTGCCAGGGTATGCAAACTTTTGAGCACAACTGTATATATGAGCACTTGCATTCACCGCATACAAATCTGGCAGCTATCATGCTGTCGGGAAACATGACCTGAAAAAGCTGGCTTGTGTCTTCACATGACTTGTAAGAATAGTGTGAATTAGCCACCTTTAGCGCCCACAGTACCTCTGCAGTCAGGGCTTCATTTCTCGACACAGCACCAAAAAATGGTGACTTGTTTGTTGGTGGATGAGAGGGAAGCACTGCAGCTGGCAGCGGGTGTCAAAAGCTGGTGATAGGGTTGAGAGCTGATACCAGTGAAGCAGCAGCAGACTGGTGCTTTGCTCCTTTAGCATGACTAGTTAGCGCTGCCTCTCCCTTGTTCGAAATATTGAACGTTTTACAACACAATTTACATTTTGCACGCCCCGGGTCCTCGTCTTTCTCAAGCCATGCAATATATTTGTCCAAGTGAAGCTATACATTATTAAATCTGCATTTATCTGGCATTGCACGAATTTACATCTAGCTAGGCCTACTCAAAGTACACGCTGCAACTTTGCCAGCCGTTACAATACCCTGCGCAGAGAACATGACATTACATGATGTGACTGATCACCCGAAAGTATTTTTTAACCAATATTAACAATGAAACATATTTTCTATTATACAGGTATTCGTTTCCAAATTTTCCATGACATTTCCAAAACTTTCAGGGTTTATTTATTTTTCCAAAACTTCTCCAGGCCTGGAAATTGCCATTTTAAAATTCTATGACTTTTCCAGGTTTTTCATGACTGTACAAACCCTGTACATTTAATTAGACACCATTTTGACGATAAAATGTAATTAAATGTTAAACACGGTATACATAATAATAAAAATTACTGACATTTTTTTATTTTATTTTTTATATAAAAAAAACAAAAAAAAACAGAGTTTGTAACCGCAAGAATTTATGCAATTCTTATAATCAAGTCCTTTACTGTGTAATTTTATTATAATCTAAGGCTGTTTATTTGTTTCCTTTGATTTCATTTATTTGATCGATTTCATATCGATACCGAGCTACCACGACTGGTATCGTACCGAAGCCAAAATTTTGGTATCGGAGCAACGCTATGCTTCGTTCCAAAAAAAAAAAAAAAAACATGACAAAAAGTGTTTTGTGACACTATCACGCTACTTGTTTGAAAATGTAGCTCATTACTGGAAAAACCACACTGTTTGAAAATAGCTGCACTACTGCCATGCTACTAAAAAATGTTGTTAAGTCAGTAGAGTTGCTACTTTTAGATAGTCACTCCCTAACACTGTCAATGTCAGCATGTAATTAATTTCCTTCATATTTTTCAACTTTTGTAGTGTGTCACTTCTCTGATCTATAAATAAAGTAATATGTGTAAACATGATTTTCAAGTGTTTAAACATAAATATGGGTATTGTAGTATCGCTGCATAACATACACAAACTCACCTCACAGAGTATGCGGGTATGCCCTAGGCTTTTCATTCTGTGGCATAACAGTTTGACTTCCATCATATATTGTAATGGGTAAAGGTGTGCAAAGAAGAGGTGGGAACCGGCTGAACATTTACATTTATGCATTTAGCAGACACTTTTATCCAAAGCGATTTACAGTGAAATTATTACAGGGACAATCCCCCCAGAGCAACCTGGATTTAAGTGCCTTGCTCAAGGACACAATGGTGGTGGCTGTGGGGATCGAACCAGCAACCTTATGTTGTGCTTTAGCCCACTACGCCACCACTACGAACAGTCAATGTAAGTTTTAATAACATAAATGAACTCAAATCAACTTAAACACAAACACATAGCTACACACACACAGCGGCCGCGTGCATCTCTCTCTCGAACTGGCATCTCCGGCTCCCCTTTATCTCACTCTCCCGCTGATCAGTTGACTCAGCACCAGCTGTGCACCCTCACGGCCCAGCCAAGCCCTCCTCCTCATCACACTCCTCCCCCACACAATTCAGGCCGGGGCGTCATCCGGACTGAGCTACTCCCCCCCCATCTCTGGAGGGGAGACGCTGCCCTTCTGGCTGTTCCACCAGGCGGTGGTCCACCCCACCTCCTGGGAACCTGGGGGGAGAGATGAGGGGAGGGAAAGGGTGAGCGGGAGACAGAGAGAGAAAGAGAGGAGAGAGAGAGAAAATCTTACTCGCCGGTCCCCGAACACACCATTGCCTGGTCCTCAACAACTCCTCCGCCCTCTGGCGGACGACAGCCGCTCCTCCACTTGCTGGCGGATGGCAGCGGTTCCTCCGACTCCTGGCAGACGGCAGTGGCGTGGACTCCATGACTTATTTTTAACCAGGCTTTAAGGACATGTACAACAGTTTAAAACAATAAAATTATCATTACACATGCTCACTTAATTGTAAAACACTCTGGGCTTTAAATCATTAAATAAGATATGATTCATTTTAAATTTACATACCCAGTTCTTGCATATGTAGAAAACGTGGTCAAACTCCACACATGCAATCCATATACATCCTTAAAAAATTATCATAACTAACACTTCATTTTAAAGAGCACCTATTATGGTTTTTCAAATATTACCTTTCATGTAGTGTGTTATATACAGTAGCTGTTTGTGAATGTAAAGTCTGCAAAGTTTCAAAAATCAAAGTGCACGACAAATGGAGTTATTGACTCCCAAAAGAAAGAACCGATTCTGAACACCTGAAACGAGTCGTTAGTAATTCCAGACTTCCTGTACTAACCTACATAATTTGGTAACAAAAAACCCACCTCTGGTCTTCACTGGCTGCTCGTGAACAGCTTTGACCCGCCCTCAAACACTACACTAAGCGGTAGACTAATCACAACAGACTGGGACATCTGACCAATCAGAGCAGAGTAAGCTCTCTGAAAAGGAGGAGTTTAGAATGAATCCTTTAGAACAGATCATTGAACGAGTCGTTTTTGACACTGGGAAAAAATGGTAATGCTGCAATTTAAATTATGAGCAAATTAAAGTGTTTTTTGACCTTGGATGCAAATACATCTATTGTATGAGACCATTAAAACAAAATTAGGCACGTTTAAAAACCATAATAGGTGCTCTATAACTTATGACTTATGACACATATTTAAATCAATTTAACAACATTTTGTGTAAAATGTTATATTTACCCAAAGAACTCTCAAACGATGAACAAAATCAGGAGCTCTCTTGCATAATGTTTGTTTTCACGTCTCTAACACGAGAGTACTGGAAAGTGGGAGTTGCAAAACTCTTAAAGGGGCCACATCCAATTTATGACTAGAGTTAAAATAACATGAAATTTCTCCACTTGGCTACATACATACAGTAATATACAGTATATAGAGATATATGTATAGATATATATAGATAAAGATATAGATATACCACTGAGTGACCACTGAGACCACATTGAAAATCTGGGATTTTTTTTTAAAAACTTGGAAATAAACAAACAATTTAAGATTCTGAACCATTTCTAGCTCACTAATCAAATGTAAATCTGTATTTCATGTTTATTTTTTAATTAAACTTTACAGTAATAATATTATTTGGGATGGAAAAAACTGTATTAACTGTATTAGCTGAAATGTAGTAGCGTGTAGAAATATTTATTTGTTCTCTTACATTTGAAACATCATTAATCAGTATTTAAATAGAATTGAAAAGAGGTAGTACACACATTATGCTGCTGTCACCCGTGGATATTACTGCCTTTGGTTACACTTAAAGTTAACAAGCCAGATTTGAAAATGAATATCGCAGTATTATCGAGTGCACAACACAGGGTGTTTAAAGAAAATTCTCTCGTATGGCTTGACGCAGGCCTGCGCTTGATCTAAGTGGAATTATGGCCAGAGTTGTGACCCTCTGAGCCTGAATGGAGAAAGAGATGAAGAGGATGAGGAGAGAGGACTCTTTCTCATGCTGCACTCTGTTAATAGAGATGTTGAAGGTGAGAGGAAGTGTAGCGTCATTAGATAGTGTGTGTGTGTGACACACAGGCTCTACATGTGTGATAAGATACAGAGTACACACACTCTGTCCAACCAGTGCACAGCTATCAAGACATACTGTTTACTGAATCAATATTATGGGTTAGTCCAAGAACGCATCGTCTTGGGTGTGTTTGTGAGTCTGTGTGTGTATAAGAAAGAAACAAATGGATACACTTGCATCATTTGATGTGTGTGGAGTCAATTAACAGTGACCCCAAAAAGTAATTGGACACTTAAAAACACACTTAAGATGGTTAAAACACACTCGAAAAAGTATGAATGTCAATGCATTAGATCAAGTGGCATCTGCAAACAAATTCTGCTAGAACTGATTTAACTTTTCTCAGCCATCTGTGCAATGTCTTTCAACAGGTGTCCTTGCAAAGCAACCACAGGTGTAGTTCACATAAACTAATGATATGTTCCGCTAACGTTTGACAACCAGAAAGTGTCCAAATACTTAATTTGGAACAGTATATCTATGTTAAAATCATATTTTTGTGAAAAGTTTTGCTTGGAAAATGTGCTTGTGCTATCGTACTTTACAATAAATACCACTAGAATTGATATTTGGTTTATTTAATGCAAAAATATTCAGACTTTTTTAGTGTCTAATACTTTTTAGGGTCACTGTATGTGCCCGGGAGCTTCTACATGAGTGTCCATCAACATTTTTTTCAGTGTGTGTGTAGAGGTGTGTCTGTGATAGCTGCAGGTGCACACAGAGTTTATAAAGGTCTGTGCACTTGTGTGAGGGTCTGTGGAAAGTGTTTCTCTGAGCAGTAGAGTCAATTATTGAATATTTCAGGTAAGTGTGGTGTCACTATTATTGCTGTTTAGCTGTAAACTTGTTTTTGTGTTCTTTGTTTTGTTTGAACTTATTATTAACTTGTTTTACAAAAGTGTCATGTTATACTTTGAGTTTGAAACTGGGAAATTTGAACATTTTTATTTTACTGTTATAGATTTTTAATAAGAAATGATTAGAAACAGAAAAAAAAAAAAAATGCAATATTTCCATTATATAAATAATCATTATTTGATCCGTAAGTATATTGCCTTATAGTATATATAAGTATATTATATATATATATATATATATATATATATATATATATATATATATATATATATATAAACACACACACACACACACACACACATACACCTTTTACTACATAACTTGTACATAACTGCATTTTGAATGAATATCTGCATGACTTTTACACTTTTACAAGAAGAGCGTCAATGACAAAAAGAGTTACATCCCAGTTACTTGTCAGGTTTTTTAAAACAAGATCTAAATGTGGATGTTTTCACAGGACACCTAAAACAAAAACTCAACTCGTTGTACAAACAAAAATGATTACTATTATATGCAACTTATTCTGTATTTCCACACTTCTCATGAACAAGGGCCAATACAAACTAACAACACACACACACACACACACACACACAAGATTTAGTGGCTATATGTATCTCTCAATTGGTAAACAACACCAATGTAATTTCAAGCAATTAAAAACAATGAAGGCAATTAACAATTTCAAAATTTATCAATTCTCTCTAAACAATTTTGCCATTTTTTGAGTTTTTTTATTTTTATTTTAGGTGTATCATATTTTGAAACTATCAAACATGAACATGAAAACACCAAACTGAACATCAAGCTTAAGATTAATAATTGCTGAGTGAACATTGTTATAAAAGAGAGAAAATGTTGTACCATGTCTTATTCATTTAAATTTTGATTGGTACATGTCAGTGCCTAGGCAGTGGCTGTTGTATGCTTAGCAGATCATTATCAGTTGTTTCATAAGATACAGTTTGCTGTTTTAATAAATAAATTTGATGTCAAATCAAGACATTGGCATCACAAATTTCTTTAATTAATTCTCTAGGTTTTGTTATCACATGCTTGCTTATTTGAATTATACACATATTACTCTGTTTATGTATTGTCTTGACAAGATAAGCCAAAAATCAAAGGATTAAACTGAATTAATCTGTCACGTATGTTGTTTTCTAGCTACTCTGAATGTGAACACCAACGCCAGTACTAAAACAGAGTCTCTGGTAAGCAAATTTGCACACAAACTCTAATGTTTTACAGTTTGCCATGATTCTTGGCATTGTGATACACAAGCAGACAGATACACTTACATGTGCACACGCTCACTGATAATTTTCCACATTTGTACACTGGCTTGTGCCACTTACACTCTTTATGTTTTGACAGCAAACATAAGCTTTAATTTATCAGTCATCACTGGACAGGAAACACACACACACTGTCACGCTAAGCGCCAGTGGTCCAGTCATCATGTTTAAGCAGTTGCCATCTCTGCTTTCGCATATGACAAACAGTAATACAAGAAGGACACTGAGATATTAGATGACAATTATTCATTACAAATTATATTATCAGCATAACAATTTGCAGCATTGAATATACTATAGGCAGTGTTGGATGTAATCTGTTGGATGTAATCTGATTACAAAGTAATTAGTTACTGTAATCTAATTAATTTTAGTCAAAAATTAGTGTAATACATTATATTTTAAGTTCCTGTAATCAGATTACAGTTACTGACTCTAAATTAAGGCAATTAATTTAACATACATTACTTGGGTTGCACATATTTCTAAAATAATATTATTGATGTATTATACATTAAAATATGAATTCATATTTTCATATGTATGTCTGTTTGTGTTTCTGTAACAGCTTATGAATGTGCCACAATGAACAATCAGAAAATACAGACATCGTTTTGAATTTGTTAAGTGGAAAAACAAAAACTTTCTCTGAAAAATGTTTTAGAAAGTAGTTCAAAAGTTATTAGTAATGTGTAATTTTTTTTTCAATGAACTAATCAGTGAAGTAATCTGACTACAATTACAGAGAAGTAATTAGTCATTTGTAGTTGATTACTTTTAGTAACTTACCCAACACTGATAACAACTTCTTTGTTTTGGTTTATTATGATCTGTGGTCAGGCTTATGTGCAAATGAACGAGCTAATGAAGAACCAGAGCCAGCAGAGCTATTGGCAGGAGATGGGCAGATGGGTGGGCTATGAAGAAACATACGATATTGAGGCGGGCTGCTGGGGCCCCTCCCACATCTCCTACCTCACATTCAAGAGCCTGGTGCAGTTGCGCAGGACAATGAACACTGGTGAGGACCTGCCTGTGAGGTCATAAAGGGCAACCTCAACTGTTTATTTCAGTTAAATTCAATTTAATTCAATAAGGTCTGATTCAGTTCAATACAGTTCAGCTCAAAACAAGTCATTACGCATTTCTTCTGAACTTAAAGTCAAAAGCTGTCTTATCCAGTTTAGTAGTAACAAATCTTATATTATATTTAGAATAGTTATAAAGCTACTAAACTTAAACTATTTGGTTAAAATTCATAATAACTTCCATTCATGACATTAACAAAAATTATGTAATGCCCTATAGATCTTTAGTTGAAGTGCATTCAAATTGGAATGTCATGAAACTTCTGACATATTTATTTACAGATATTTATATTTGAATGTACGTCAGCTAGATTGTAAAAGGTGAAAATGTGCAGATGTTACCTTAAAGGTTTCTTACATTTCACCCAAAAATAAAAAGTCTCTCATCATTTACTGACCCTCATGCCATCTCAGATGTGTATAGCTTTCTTTCTTCAGCAGAACACAAATTATGATTTTTAGAAGAATATTTCAGCTCTGTAGGTCCATTCAATGCAAGTGAATAGGTGTCCAAATTTTGATGCTCCAAAAAGCATATAAAGGCATCATAAAATTAATCCATACAACTCAAGTGTTCTAATCCATATTTTCAGAAGTGTTATGATAGGTGTGGGCTAGAAACAGATCAATATTTAAGTCAGTTTTTGCTTGAAATTCTTCTCCCTGCCCAATAGGGGGTGATATGCATGAAGAATGAGAATCACCAAAAACACAAGAAGAATGTGAAAGTGATCTATTTCTCACCCACATCTATCATATCACTTCTGAAGACACAGATTTAACCACTGGAGTCTTATGGATTACTTTATTCTGACTTATGTGATTTTTGGAGCTTCAAAATTTTGGCACCCATTCACTTGCATTGTACTACAGAGCTGAAATATTTTTCTAAAAATGTTCACTTGTGTTCTGCAGAAGAAAGAAAGTCATACATCTGGGATGGCATGAGGGTGAGTAAATGATGAGAGAATTTTCATTTTGGGGTGAACTATTCCTTTAAGGAGATATTTTAACCTGACCTTACACTTAAAAATGACTTTGGTTGGTGCAAGTTGATTTACTCATATTAAATAATATGCTAACTTATATACTTAAATAACTATGCTAAGTTTGGCTTAATTTAAGTTATAAAAAAAAACATAATATTATAGAATACTGTAACAAAGTTCACAGGTGAATCCAACTCAAACGGTATGTTTATTTTAAACTCAAATCACGCTTTTCAGCGGCACACTCAAAATCACACCATTCAGCACAGTCTCTGGATGCGTGTGGTAACTCTCTCTCCTTAAAATTCAAATTAAGATGTCATGACATTTTGATAAGTTTATTTCCTTATATTCATAATTGATGAGCTGTTTCTACCTGACCTACAATACCCTTAAAATATTTGTGTTGGTGGTGACAAACCTTATGTATCTTTATGTAGTCAGGTTGATTCAGTCACATGTAAAAGTTAATATATTTGAATATGGTAGTTAATTTACATATTACCACATGAAGCACATTCTTGGTTACCTGATAAAAAAGCAGTATATTATATTAATAACATTAACATACAGGTACATTACATTATGTAATGATTAATAGATCCTTAGTTAATCTGCATTAAAATTGAAATATCATGAAATTTTATTCAAATATTTTCATATGCATTCATATTCAATATACTTTTAGACATGGCATATATGTTTATATACATTTGTTAATGTCTTATTAATTACAAAATATTATTAAATATTACAAGGAGGATTAAACTGCACCAACATCCTGGTCTCAGTGCTGCCCCAATGCTGTTCTAATATCATTTGAGTGGGTTACATGGTCACTAAAATTGTGGAATGTGTTGCAACAAGGTAACTTCACTGCACAGGTTCAGATAAAATGGTAATGGATCATTTGTTCCTTCTATAAGAAGGACTAAAAGCCTTGCATCAATTCCTGTTAAACCTGCTGAACTTGTGTTTCTCGGTGGTGTCCCTTGTGTTTCTTTCAGTATTGTGATAAATCTCAGTCACAGCCAATATCCTCTGCCTCACTCCCTCTCTTTGAATTCCAGTGACCTCTCACTGTTCTAATTTATTTACACTTTGGCTGTACTCAAGGTGTGGTGTTGCTAGACCAGGAGGAGAAGACACTCTCCAGCATCATTGAGAAGATTGTGAATGCTCTGGTTATCAAACAGGAGATCCAGGCAGGGGACAGAGATAAGGTTCTTCAAGCTTTAATGCACAACCAGAGGTACTAACACACATTTTCTCACAGTTCCTTAAGTTTAGGACCAATGTGAGCAAAATCTTTGATTCCATGCAGGTCAACACTTTTGTTCTAATATACTTTTTGGTTTTCTGACCAATTTTAAAGAAACAGTTCACCCAAAAATGTAAAAATTCTGTGGTTCAAAACTGATATGCTGTTATTTTCCCATGTGACACAAAATAAGAATTATTGAAAAACTTCATGCAGATCTTTTCCATATAGCTGAGCACAAAAGTTCATAGTGATCTTCATAGTGGCTGTTGAGCTCCATAAAAGTACCCTAAACATAGTCCATATGACACATTTTCATAATTTGCTATTCCTAAGGGTAGTATAAATGTTTTTTCTTTTAACTACATGAATTTCTTTGTTTTTTGTTTTGTTTTTAGTTTTTGTGAGCATGTGGTCGGTAGTCACCCTGACAGAATTAAACCAGTTCACCCTTTTAAAGCATGTATTTTCTTTTTTTTTTTATCTCTTTGTTTTTCTCTAGCCAGTCAATGGAGACTCAGCCTCTGACTTTACCTGTGGAAATGCAGAAATTCTCTGTCACAGAGAGAGTGAGCGAAAGCTTTTCCATTTTGTAACTGTTCTAGGTATATGATGTAAAATCTCATTAGTATTCACAGGTATTAGTATGTAAAGTGCAATTCTCATACACATACAAATTCATACATTTGGATAGATATTGAATCAATAAAATAAATGTACTGAGAGCTTCTAAAATGTAAACTTTTTATGTATGAACAACTGTAGAGAACTGTATAAATTTGCCATTAAAAAGGACTTTCTCAAGCAAATTTACTGAAAAATGAGTCCTGCTATTTGTGTCCAAGTATAACTCAGACAGATTAAATATAATTTTTATAATTTTAATGGTTTGAATAGTGGACATTTTTCAGCCTGTTTTGTTTCATTCTCAAAAGAGGGATGCAGCTGACAGTGCAGAGGCTGCTATGGTGCTTGTAGGTAAGTAAAATATCAAATCCATTGGTTTTACAAATAGTTTTTAAAACGCACATTTTGTAATTCCAAGTATATCATTTACAGTCAAAGTGTGCCGTATCAAATGGCACATGTTTCTGATAGTAATGCACAATAATAATTAGTGTGTGTGTTTTTGTGTTAGGTGCTCTGGAATTCCTGGAAAAGCCAACGGTGGCATTCATGCGTTTGCGGGATGCCGTGGTGCTGGAGTCGGCTCTGGAAGCTCCTGTACCTGCGAGATTCATCTTTATTATGATCGGCCCATCCAAGAATGACATGGACTACCATGAGTGTGGCCGAGCAATGGCAGCACTACTAGCTGACAAAGTAAGAGAACTACAGTAACACTAAATATATGATCAAAATGAGAGAGAAGCATAAATTAGGTGGATAAAGTTTTCTATAATCAGATGCACAGCATGACTTAGCTAACAAGGACATGTTCCCAGATCACAGTCCTAACCTTATACATAACCTTTAGCCTAACCCTAATCATATTCCATGAACCACCAAACAGTCAGTGAATGGAATTTTGAAAATTGGAATTTGAATCAAATCAGTTCGAGAGCTTGTGAATTGGAAACAAATTAAACCATCTGTATCAATGCCCAGCCCTATTTTTTAGCAGCCCTGGAAACAAAGTTGTGTTTACAAGGTGCAATCTTGGTACAACAAGCACTTTTTAGGATGAAATAATCACTGGATTTGCAAAGTTTTGCGAGGTTAGTGATATCAAATCACTGAAAGATATTCATAATTTTGTTGTGAACACTTAATAGCAAGATACGCCCTAAATCATGTTATGAATTTTAAGATACCACTAAAAAATAACTTATTTCTCAATTGTTTCTCTTTCGTTCTCTCTACACCTATCTCTCTCTCTCACACACACACACACACACACACACACACACTTTAGGTATTTAACCAGGCAGCATTCCAGGCTCAGAGTGACAAGGAGTTGACTGATGCTGTGGAAGACTTCATGGACTGCAGTATCGTGATCCCCCCCACAGAGATTCAGAATGAGTCCATGCTCTCTGCACTCATCCCCTTCCAGAAGAAACTCCTGCTGGAGAGACTCCGCCCCTCCGATCCCAAACTGCGTCTGGATGTCAAACCTCGCAAATGTGAGGACACACACAAAGTAGAACACATGTTCCATGAAAAATCTACTTGACATACTTGATCCAAGGGTATATTTATACATACATGCTTTAATTCCTCTTTTTACTGCTAAGTAGGCACACGCAACAAAACAGAGTTTCATTCAACAAGGATCGGGAGGAGCAATCATTTAATCTGACCAATCACACTGCCAGAGTAAGAGTATATAAACAGCCGCTTACCTCTACGTGGTATCGAGTCTTCTGGCATTCAGCCCCACACACTGCCCACGAACAGACCCATGCAAGTGACTCGGATCATCGGATGCAACTTCGCTGCAAAGCATTCGCCTTCATCAGAACAGCTCTTCTGTCCAAACAATCTCGTTATTCAACAGAAGCTGCCACAGCAGCTCATTTGTTTTCGCAGTATTGACTGCTACCACGTTAAGTGTTATTTTTTATTCTGTCTTTCTTTCTGTGCTCTATTCACCGAAGCAGATTATAGCGTGAAGTTGCTTCTTCAAACTGGCTGCTTCGGCACTGTATATATGTCAAACGTCTCTCTACGGCTGTTCATATGTTCTCTTATCTAAACTTCCCACCCGGAGTGGTCCATCGCGTAAACCTGCCTCTGTGAACGGGCATTGCTTCGGCTTCATGCCACTTGAGCTCTATCACAGCTTCATTTGAACGTGAGGGAAACAAAAGATTAACTATTTAATTCAAGCATTATTCCAACGCTCCCCAGTAATCTGGTTTTCCCGCACAGGTGATTCCTGTCAGCCTCATTACCTCGCTGTGCAGCTAGTTTAGGGCATGTTCCATTCAGCGATTCCATTTCTTACAACAAGACTATCACGATTGTTCTCCCTTCAAAGCGCACTTCAGACTGTGATTATTCTATTCGGAACACATTGTGCAACAAGCGAACTCGACCACTACTTCATTGCATACTCGCTGCCACAGCAGCTCCCGCTCTGACCATTCTACAGCTCACTACAGCTATACACAGCCTCTGTCCAAACAGACATGAGCCATATTTGGCTCCGCAAGAGGCGGATCGCGCCGCGTCCAACTCATTCATAATCATTCTGCAAACGCATCTCCCCTCCGCCCAGCATTCAAGCTCGCCTCGCAGCCCCGATAACCATGAAGCAAGCATTTCTACAAACTTCTACTCATCTCTAGACCATAACATGACTTTCCCTCCTCCCACCCAGGACAAACGCTTCATGCAGGTAAAAAATCAATACATTATTTTATGTTACAGACAAGTTTTCTCTACTTTCATTGGATCATTGTAATCATTGGATTACAAACTCTTAACAAGCTCGACCATAGAACCTTATTGCTGCATGACTTCTAAAGCATTTAAATAATCAGTCATAATCTCACACTCCACCCAAGTTTAAAGTAATGGGTTTAAACCAACGTTGGTGTCCTGAACATAAATGCTACCTAACAGGATGAGCTACCAATGCTATAATCGCACAGTTTTAGGGTTGGGGTTAGGGTTTGGGGCAGGGTTAGGGCTTAGTATAGCCTCACACCATATCACACAACATGATAGGTATGCTGGTAGCACATCCTGATAGGTATTATTTGCCTGACAAGATGTGCTACCCAGGTTTTTAACACTTTTCATGCTGTTGTAGTACATACCGACAAGTTCTCCCATGCCTCCCGACTTGTGCTACCCATGTTTAAGCTTTACACACAGTTTTTACTGCTGGTAGCACATCCTGAGCAGGTAGCACAGACTGTCAGAACACCGGTTGATTCGGTTTTGCCCTTTGCTTCATACTCACAATATTTCAGTTTCTCTGTAGAATCTACTACAAGTCATCAATTTTAACAAGTCATTTTATTCACCACACTACTGCAGATGGTGCTCTTATAGTATCTTTTAAATCCAACTCTCAGGCACAATCTTCAACGATTCATACGTCCTCGTCAAAACAAGACGAGTCACCCCGTGCCAATAATACAGAGTTATGAAATGACTCGCATTACGTTGGAAAACAATCTACAAAGCTCCAAATCATACGCTAAGTTAATAAACATCAGACTACGGTATTCATCTGGGCACTCATTTTCAGGTGCCTTCTAATTTCATGACAAACCAACTTAAGATGACATCGTTTGTATGCACACGCAGGCATGTTTCCTGACATTGCTTCACATATGTTCCCGACATTTAATCTAGCAAACAATTATGTTCAAGTGTCCTCATACGCTACGATTACCACGTTACCATGTTTTCTATTGGCTCAATACATCCCTAAGCAGCACAAATGTGCTGTCCAGGTGCCGCAACTGCAGCATCTTTCGGGCCATGCAACAAACTCCTACTGCACTGAAAACAGAGCAACGCACAGTCCAAGCGCCACAAATGTGGCGTCTTTCGGGCCATGCAACAAACTCCCACTACACAGCAAACAGCGCAATGCGTTGTTCACATGCCACAACTGCGACACATCTTTCAGGCCATGCGTCTAAGTTTACATGGCTCCGTAACCCATATTGTGCCATTCATTCCAAATGAACCATTACCCACCTGGTGATTGACAACAATCAGTCCGTTTCAGGTCTTCCCTAAACAGTTCAACACAAACCACATCTCTGTATCAATCAATTTCATTCGAATATAGCCTTCTAGACACCCTCACGTCGAATGCCGTGCTCGACGACCCAATCTTTCGTATTGCAGGGTGAGTTCTCACTCATACGCAGAGTAAACTTTTCACACAAAAACACGGGCTCTTCCATTTCGATTTTTCTCTCCACATCCTCCTTCGCCTCACACCTCAATCAATCCAAAAACCTCCATCCAGGAACCACCAAGGTTTACCTAAGCGGTATCCATTTCTTCTATAAATTAATTTTTGGCAAAAACTCCTCCACAATAAGCTACCCCAGATCTCACTTCTCATTAAAGGTATCCACAAATCCCTACCCACCAGAACCAATACCAGGCTTCCCCTCACCATCAGTCTGCTAATCTGATGCTTAAATACTCTCCTCCAGGGAAAAATTTCTCCAAACACCTCAAAAACACTAGACGCAATGTTCATTCTCGCCTTCTTTGGCTTCTTCTGCACTATCACGGCTAAATTCGACCAAAGAGTCCATCCCACCATATGGACCTCCATATCATAGACAACGAGACAATCAGATACCTTATCAAACAAAGCAAAACAGATCAGACCAAAAAGGGCATTCAATTTTCATTTTTAATCTGCCAACTCCCATTCAGCCCTTTCAATCATTAGCACACTCTCTCTCCATTACAGAGGGTCCCTAACCAGAACCCCTCTCGATCCACTTTTCGTAGACAAAAAAAAATTAATAAGTTTCCCGATTCTGATTCCAAAAACACCTCAAATCCGTCCTGCTCAGTTCTGGCATCTCAGATAAACTATATTCAAGCCATTCCTTTTGCATTGGTGCCGCAACCACAGCAGCCCACGAAGGCCTGCCTGAGCACCAAATACAATTACTGGGCCGCTGGTGATCTGATGCATATCTCAGCTACATCCACACCAACCGTCTCCATATCAGGAAAGCACAACAAGCCCTAATTAACTAATCACAACGTTCACAATGGGGGTCAGGGGGATGCTTCATCCTTGTCTGTTCAATAGGCCGGCCCCAATGTTTAGACCCTGCGGGGGCCCTTCCGGCCAGTCTGGGAGCCCTCCGTCTCAAATTGCTGGACAGGCACGCCTCAAACACTCAAGGGCTCTCCCATTCGATCCACAGCAGGGGGTTCTCCCATTTGAATGCAGTGCGAGCTAAACGTTTATTTGTATCATGGGCTCCCCCATTCAAAGCGCAGCAAGAACTCCCCCGTTCAAATGCCGTGAGGGCCCCCATTGTCAGGAGGAGTGCATTAGTTTGTTTCCGAGGGGCTAGGATTCACGCCTCTGCTCGGGCGTGGCAGACTCCTCCAGCGCAATCCATCAGGGGCTCTCCTATTCACACCGCAGCAAGGGTTCTCCAGTCCGAACACAGAGTGAGCTATTCACGTTTATTTGTATTGTGGGCTCTCCCGTTCGCTGCTCAGGAGGTCTATCCCAGTCGAATGCAGCGGGGGCCCTCCCCATTCGATCGCAGTTTGGGCTTGCCTGCTCATGTGTCCGCTGTGCCCCTTCCCTCAGGGTTCAACCATTCGCTGCATGGGCCCATCCGTCGAACCCACCAAGCCTGGAGGGAGACTTAATGTCAGTCCGGGTGGCTAGGATTCACGCTTCCGTCCGGGGCGACCCTGCCCTACCTGCGTTCGGGCATAATGATCCCTTTGCTCTCGCAGAGCTCATTTCCATGCAGCTGCAACCGCCAATGTCTCTTCAGTGCTTCAGCTTATTTTTATTCTCCATCTCTACCTATTCTACACCTCCCAGTTTCCTATTCCTCGAGCATACCCTAGTGTGAGGTTGCCTCCACTAGCTGCCCCCATTCATTCTATCATATTTTGGTACCTCTGCCCACCTCACACAGGGCTCAGCAAGTGCTCATAAAATACTTAGTCTCATCTCAAATAAAAATGCTCCATAGGCAACAGCTCGCTGTCCCATTTTCTGGCACCTTTTGGGGGGTTTTCGAGCTCTGGTCGAGTCTCGAGCCCCTTTCGCCCAGGACAGCGAGCCACACGTTTACACTATCCTCAGTGCAGGTTTACATTTACTTGCGAATTACTGAAATGGAGTTTCAAGGTTCGGGAGAAGCAAGTCATTTAATCCGACCAATCACACTGCCAGAGTAAGAGTATATATACAGCTGCTTACATCTACGTAGCATTGAGTCTTCTGGCATCCCTCTACCTCCCCTTCTCCTCCAATCTATCCATCAATAACTAATCTTAGTCCGGAGGGGTATTCGAGCTCGGGTCGAGTCTCGAGCCCTTTTTGCCCTTTTTGAATCAATATCTTGACAAGACATTGGTGTCACACTTCTTAGAATCTGTAGTTAACATCTTTACAGAAATTAAACTCAAGTGCAAGTGTAACTGGGTTAAATGTTAAATATATTTTTATTTTGGTGTTTGTTGTGATAAAAACCTTTTTAAGATAATTATTTTTTATGAACTTCCCAAAACCTCTTCTGTAAAATATATTCAGTATTTTTATATTTAATTTAATTTGTATTTACTTCATTCAAAAGAAGTATTTGGGTAATTCATTGTAGTTATGTTGGGAACAATGGGTGTTCAATTCAGGTGGGGCACTAATCAGCTGTGCACTCTAGATTCAGCCTCAGTTCGCTGGTGGATGCTGAGGAGGTAAGACGCATATTTTGTCTCTCTTCCCCACTGATATTGTGTATGGGGGAAACTGTTGTGCACCGATCATTCCTGTTGATGAAGTGTCCCATGTTTTTGCAGAATTAAAGAATGAACTGATCCCAATCTGCTGTCCCTGGTTTAAGTTCTTGTTGCAGTGTTAGCGAGTCTGTTACATAAAACTGGTGCCATGACCCAGATGGGAGTGAGGTTTAGAGGGGTTGGTGTAATGGTAGCCTGCTGGTACATGATAGCTGTGTAGTCTGTAAACCTCACTTTCCTGGCCTTAAGAGATGCACTAGTGACCGAGGCTAGAGCCATGACTTTTATAGCCTCCATGCTAGCACATCCGACTCCCATGCCGGTGATCACCGGTTCGCATCCTGCTCGGGGTGGGTCGAGTAGGACTGGTGAAACAAGTATGTGGGAAAAGACTACAATTGCCAAATGAGCAGGATACAGAATAATAGTGGTGCATTTGAACTTCCTTAAGAGTTATGAAAATTTCCTAGTGATGGCACCCCTAGAGGCAGAGATTAATTAAATATATTTTTTGTCCTCAGATTGTAAAGGTGTTTATATGAACAAGGTTTCGTTAAGTTTGGACACTGGGTTCAGATATAGATGTAGGTCCATTACTAAATACAGGCCACAGCCAAAAATGTCATTAGCTCGTATCCAGCAAACAATTTAATGAATCAAAATTTCCTGAATACCTTTTTGTCTGGGGTGTTTCTGCACATGATACAATCCAAATTTGTATGAATTGGACCAACTGTTTTTGGATATGAAAAAATAAATAAAAGGTTGTTCAGCACACTCAAAATGGAATAATAATAATAAAAATAATAATAATAATAATAATAATAATAATAATAATCAGGCAGAAATTGAAAAGCATGTGACCGTTCTATTTTATAATTTGTGACAATGGCCAGCAAACATTACATTATATCTTACAAAGAGTTCAGCTGCTTGGACCCCTAAAAAGTTAACTTAACACTAAGCCAGAGAACACAGATCTAATACTAATCTGTCTTCCCATAGTTTCAAAATCATCAGGTCCCCCTTCTGAGGATCCACTGGCCCGTACAGGTGTTCCATTCGGTGGCATGATCAAAGACCTGAAGAGACGATACAAACATTATGTCAGTGACATCACTGATGCCATGAATTCTCAGGTGGTGGCTGCAATCATCTTCATCTACTTTGCTGCACTCTCCCCTGCCATCACCTTTGGAGGCCTTCTTGGTATGAATGTTTAGTCTAAAGAAGACAGTGAACACAAATAATGTATTTAAAAATCCCAACCTTTATACATTACATGGACGAAAGTACGTGGACACCTGAACACGGTGCGTTTGTTGAGCATTTCATTTCAAAACCATTGGCAAAAATAGGGAGGACTCTTAACAAAAGGCTTTCCACTAGATCTTGGAATATAGCTGTTCAGATTTGCTCACATTCAGATACAAGAGCATCAGTGAGGTCAGGCACTGATGTTGCGCATTTGGGTCAGGCCCGGTGTTCTAATTCATCCCAAAGGTGGTCAATAAGGATTCAGGTCTGGGCTTTGTTCAGGCTAGGCACTTTTTTCCATTTCAGACTCAGTAAACCATTTTTTTATGGAACTCGCTTTGTGCCTAGGAATCATGCTGGAATAGAAAGGGGCACTACCCAAATCGTTGCCACAAATTTACAAGCACACAATTCTCTAGAATGGAATTGTATGGCGTAGGGTTGATATTCGTCTTCATATGAAGTAATGGGCTTTGCCAGACCTGTAAATTAAAGTCCACATACTTCTAGCCATGTAATGTCTGTTGTTTGGCACTCATCCTTTTTTTTCACAGCTGATAAGGTGGATAACATGATGGGTGTGTCAGAGCTAATGATCTCCACTGCAGTACAGGGCATTATCTTCTGCCTGATTGCTGCCCAACCTGTACTAGTCATAGGCTTCTCTGGGCCTCTGCTGGTGTTTGAAGAGGCCTTCTTTAGTGTGAGTGTCTATTTGAAGAACATTTATTTGAATAATGCTGTAAAAATGAAAGGATACTTGACTTGATTGCTACACTGGTGCAGAACCTCTAGACACCCTTTCAAAAATGCCAGTTCTCATAGGAACTTGCAAAATATAATAAAAGTTTCTGTAAGAATTCTGAAGACTGTTAATGGTTCCTTCAGTAACCCCATTCTAAAGGAAAGGTTTTGAGGCACTTGTAATGTATATTGAAGTTCCATAAGTTACAGTGCATCTGGAAAGTATTCACAGCGCTTCACTTTTTCTACATTTTGTTATGTTACAGCCTTATTCCAAAATGGATTAAATTCATTATTTTCCTAAACATTCTACAAACAATACCCCATAATGACAACGTGAAAGAAGTTTGTTTGAAATCTTTGCAAATGTATTAAAAATAAAAAACGCAAAAAAAAATAATCACATGTACATAAGTACTCACAGCCTTTGCTCAATACTTTGTTGAAGCACCTTTGGCACCAATTACAGCCTCAAGTCTTTTTAAGTATGATGCTACAAGCTTGGCACACCTATTTTTGGGCAGTTTCTCCCATTCTTCTTTGCAGGACCTCTCAAGCCCCATCAGGTTGGATGGGGAGCGTTGGTGCACAGCCATTTTCAGATCTCTCCAGAGATGTTCAATCGGGTTCAAGTCTGGGCTCTGGCTGGACCACTCAAGGACATTCACAGAGTTGTCCCGGAGCCACTCCTTTGTTATCTTGGCTGTGTGCTTAGGGTCGTTGTCCTGTTGGAAGATGAACCTTCACCCCAGTCTGAGGTCCAGAGCGCTCTGGAGCAGGTTTTCATCAAGGATGTCTCTGTACATTGCTGCACTCATCTTTCCTTCGATCCTGATTAGTCTCCCAGTTCCTGCCGCTGAAAAATATTTCCACAGCATGATGCTGCCACCACCATGCTTCACTGTAGGGATGGTATTGGCCAGGTGATGAGCGGTGCCTGGTTTCCTCCAGACATGACACTTGCCATTCAGGCCAAAGAGTTCAATCTTTGTTTCATCAGACCAGAAAATTTTGTTTCTTATGGTCTGAGAGTCCTTCAAGTGCCTTTTTGGCAAACTCCAGGCAGGCTGTCATGTGCCTTTTACTGAGGAGTGGCTTCCGTCTGGCCACTCTACCATACAGGCCTGATTGGTGGAGTGCTGCAGAGAAGGTTGTTCTTCTAGAAGGTTCTCCTCTCTCCACAGAGAAATGCTGGAGCTCTGTCAGAGTGACCATCGGGTTCTTGGTCACCTCCCTGACCAAGGCCCTTCTCCCCCGATCGCTCAGTTTGGCCAGGCGGCCAGCTCTAGGAAGAGTCCTGGTGGTTCCAAACTTCTTCCATTTACGGATGGAGGCCACTGTGCTCATTGGGACCACTGCTCAGGGGGGCAGTGGTGGCTCAGCAGTTAAGGCTCTGGGTTACTGATCAGAAGGTCAGGGGTTCAAGCCCCAGCACCATCAAGATGCCACTGTTGGGCCCTTGAGCAAGGCCCTTGACCCTATCTGCTCCAGGGGCACTGTAACATGGTTGACCCTGCACTCTGACCCCAGCTTAGCTGGGAAATTTTTCTGTACCCTTCCCCAGATCTGTGCCTCGATACAGTCCTGTCTCGGAGGTCTACAGACAATTCATTGGACTTCATGGCTTGGTTTGTGCTCTGACATGCACTGTTAACTGTGGGACCTTATATAGACAGGTGTGTGCCTTTCCAAATCATGTCCAATCAACTGAATTCACCACAGGTGGACTCCAATCAAGTTGTAGAAACATCTCAAGGATGATCAGTGGAAACAGGATGCACCTGAGCTCAATTTTTGACTGTCATGGCAAAGGCTGTGAATACTTATGTACATGTGATTTTTTTCAGTTTTTATTTTTAATAAATTTGCAAAGATTTCAAACAAACTTCTTTCACATTGTCATTATGGGGTATTGTTTGTAGAATTTTGAGGGAAATAATGAATTTAATCCATTTTGGAATAAGACTGTAACATAACAAAATGTGGAAAAAGTGAAGCGCTGTGAATACTTTACGGATGCACTGTAAAATAGGAAATTAGGTTCTTCAGAAGGTTCTGCAAGTGTTACAGTAACAACCTTTTCATGTTTACACTGCACATTTCTTGTGTTGTTGTGTTCATTGATATCTTGCTCTTCCTCCTGCCTGTAGTTCTGTAAGTCTCAGGACATTGAGTACATCGTTAGCAGAGTGTGGGTTGGCATGTGGCTGGTGGTCATCGTCGTGTTGATTGTTGCTGTGGAAGGAAGCTTCCTGGTCCGATTCATTTCCCGCTTCACTCAAGAGATCTTCTCCATCCTCATCTCCCTCATCTTCATCTACGAGACCTTTGCCAAACTCGGCAGGGTACACATTACAACATAATCAAAAACACATTGTGTCAACCAACACACCAAACCTCATCAGCATCACCATCATTTGAAAGTCAACATTACATCAAAATTAACCCTATTTACTTTCTCTAAAGGCCCACTTTTCAAAATTCAGTCTATTGAATATTCTTCACTCTGAAAAACGGCACATTGCTGTGAATGCTTTTTCAAGTTTACGTTAATGTTTTGCTGAATTATCTTGAATTCTCAAGATGCAACCATCCATTCAGATTCACATCCATATATTCACAAATTTCAGGACTATTAAGATTTTTTGCATTGTGATATTTTTTCTTGACAGTAAACAACCCCCATCCCCATTCTCATTACTGTAATGGAAAAATATTATGATATGGTATTTAAATTGTAAAGTATTTATACAAAATGGTGGTATTTGTTGTACTACCTTTAATTTATGTTTATGATTAAAAAAAATAAAAACATTAAATGCTTTATTATAATAATGCAAATCTAATAAGAATCCCCATCGTGAATAATAAGAATTAAAAAAACTAAATCTCCGGACACATTACGGTAATGAGAATTTGGGAGGAAAATGTGCTTAGTTGTAATGAAAAGTCACAATGTAAAAATGTTATGGTAAAATATAATTTCTTCTTGATTTGTTGGTGAAACTCACCCAGATACTTTGGGCACTGTACATATCAAACATTTTGGCCCCGTTTCCACCTGGTATTAAGATGCGTCTCGAGTGATCCGATCACATGTGGTCAGGTGAGACGCATCACTGTTTACACCTGGTTGTTTAAATGCGTCTCCTGTGACCACTTGTGATCGGATTTGCAGGGGAGGGACGGCATACCTCAATTAATATGTTAGTGTGTTCCTGCATGACAATAAACCACAAAAAAGTCAGAATTGACTAAGTGCGAAAAAAAAATGCCATGCTATTTTTCCCTGATGCAGCTGAAATGTAATCTATGCACAAAATCAACATTTTGAGCAGAACTATCCATATTTCGGTGGATATAACTCGCTTTAGAAGATTTACTTAATGAAATGCAAGAAAGAGAACTTGCTAGAGCATTGTTGTGATGATATTCATTCAAGTCATTAACTTCATTATCCAACTCTTTCTGTTTCATCCTCCATCACAGATTTTCAGAGAACACCCTCTCATTCTCAATTATGATCATTTGAACAGTACAGTGGAGGACCCATGGCACTTAGTTGTCAACTATCAGAGATTTTTTGATAATTCTACAGGCAATATGACTGTCGTGAGGGACGTTCAACACCGGGCTTATCCCAACACCGCTCTCCTGTCCATGTGTCTCATGTTTGGCTGTTTCTCCATTGCTTACTACCTGCGAATGTTCAAGAACGGCAAGTTCCTGCCAGGCAAGGTCTGTATAGATCTCTAAATTCTGGAATATTATGATTAAAATAAGGCAAACTGGCAAGCTTCCAATAATGGAAGTATCTGCATCTTATTCTGAATGTTTGTTTCATAGATTCGACGTTTGCTTGGTGACTTTGGAGTTCCCATTGCTATTTTCCTCATGGTTGCTGTGGATATCAACATTGAGGATGCATACACTCAGGTATGTGTGTAATTTTGAACTGTGTGTATTTGTAAATATTACAATGGAATTCAACATAAAACTGAAATATATGTTTTCTTTTTATAATGTTATACTTAATTAAAATTTGATTCGTTTTCCGTTTTTTGCTGATGTATAAAAGACTGTCTTTAAAGATAGATCTTTACGGCACCAATTCAGATCCAACCCTGTACAATTGCTGTTGTGACCTCTCTGACCTTTGACTTGTGTTATAGAAACTGGTAGTGCCTAAGGGTCTTCAGGTGTCCAACCCTAAGATGAGGGGCTGGTTAATCAACCCAATGGGTGAACACAAGCCCTTCCCCGTGTGGATGATGTTTGCCTGCGTTATCCCAGCTATGTTGGTGTTTATCCTCATCTTCCTTGAATCTCAGATTACCACGTGAGTGATATTATTACTGTAGAAACAAGACTTGGTACAGTAATTTTCCCTAGGCAGTGCACCATGGCTCTGGCCAAGTTTTTGTTTCACATCGCAAGCGTGAGCAAGATGTAAATGGAGCGTATTTGTTTCGGCACCCATGTTAACAGGTTAGAGCATTCATATCTGAAGCTTCGGCAGAGCGTCAGAGCAAAACTTGAGTATCGCGTGAGCAGCTGTGTAGCTGGGATTTCAGCTCAGAGTCTATTTTTGCAATGCTGCTCACGCACAATTAAAGTGACAGTACACTGTTGATGGACAAGATTAATGTAATTGGACACAAAAAAGAACACTTTGCATATAATAAGCATATATTTGTAGTCTAGTGTGTTTTTATATGAAATAAAGCATGTAGAAAAAAAGGAAAAATGAAAACACTATTGTCTAATAGCTATTTAAGCTATTAGTAAATGGAACAAAACAAAATGAAATTATTTTAATTATAGCATAAGCAGAAGTATGGTTTATCATTTAAAACTACAGTATACTACAAGTTCTAAGCTTAAACAAACAAAATAAAACTGCCTATTATATACTATTATATAGAGAGAAGGTCTAAATGGTTAACAATAATACCCATATACAAACATAAAAAAATACTCAGCCAAATGTAAACAAATACATATGACAGCCCGTATGGTCGGTAATTTCAGAACTCAACTTTTGCTTATATTGACGATGGATTACACAAGAGTTATTGTGGAGAACCAAAGTGCTACATGACCCTCAACTTACATTTTATATGGATAAAGGAAAAAAGTGTGGAATGCAGTTACCTCGGCTGAAGGTGCAGATGGTGAGTTAACATTTTTATCTTTGGAAGTTCGTCCTTATTCTTATGAAGAAAATATTCAACACTTAAGTGTTGGCTGATGTTTGAACAAAGACAAATTACTATTTAATAGTTATATATAATAATGTATTTCTGACTGTAAAGTCGACAGATCGATACAAACCGAGTGATTGCATCCTGTGCAAAATAACATTCAAAGGCTTGTCGCCCTCCCCCTCATGTACAAACATAGTTACTGAAAGTGAATTATGATGTTTATAAGGATCAGAGCTCATTGTGTTGGCTGCCACTAAATGAAATAATTCTACAAGACAACATTAATAAGATTTTGTGAGGCTAAAGTTTGTAATACTTATCAGTCGCTCAGTCCTGTTAACCATTTCAAAAGTTATGTTCATTAATAAAGTAAATACACAGCTTCCAAAACAAAAACAAAAAACACTTCCAATGTGAAAGTCCTAGCGAGTCTGCGGCTGTAGTTACGATGTAGTTGTGCTGTAGCTTTCCACGCATCTTGCCCACGTTTGCGATGTGAAACAGGCATAAGCCATCTGCAGGAGATTTCACTGAAAAGTCGACTGAATTTGTTGCGCATTCAAAACAATGCTCTGTTTCGTTGAAAATCTCGACCAATGGTGTGAGTTTGGGAGGGACTTTCCCTTTGCCCCATGAATGGCATGTGGGAGTGTTTGGGAAACCTGTTAAGAAAGACCTTCTTCTGGGAGTGGCACGTGACGCCATGCAAGGAGCAGACGTGTGAGCGACGAGCTCTGCGCACTTTGCTGAATTTTTGATTATTTTCATATTATAATCCGGTGAAATTTGTTACACCCAGTTACACATTTGCCCTTTGTTGCAAAACATGGCAAAGAAGTCAAAATCCTCGGGCTCGGGAGACATTAAAAGACACATATGTGTTCAGGATGAAAGCCCCGACAGGCCTACAGACCGGGGACTCGATTTGGATGGCGCGGCGGGAGAAGGAATCCAGCGTCAGTTGTCCAACATGTCGGTGATGTTGACGAAGATTCTTGCTGACTTGGAGGATCTCACTGTAATACGTCGATCGATCACGGCAATGGAAATAAAATTCTCCGAGTTAGGTACAAGAGTGACTGATGTTCAAAAACGGATCGATTTTCTGGAATCTTCGGAGAGGGAATTAACCGCTAATCCACCCGCGACCAAAGTTGATCTGGAACGTCTCCTTGAAAAGCTTGAAGATCTTGAAAATAGAAGCCGCAGGAATAACATTCGAATTGTTGGAATTCCTGAGCATGAGGAGGGCAGAGATATGGTGAAATTCCTAGACGAGTTTTTCCCGAGACTGCTCGACATAACAGACCACAAGCTGGAAATCGAGCGAGCTCACAGATCTGCTGAGGGAGACAGGCCCCGATCGATTCTGGCCAGATTTATGAGATCATCCAATAAAGATCTTGTGTTGCGCCAGGTGAGGAGCAAAGGGAAGCTTTCTTGGAAGAACCATAATATTTTCTTGTTCCCGGACTTTGCGAGTTCGACAAGAGAGAAACGCGATCAGTTCAAGGAATGTAAGAAACACTTACATCAGAAAAAGATCTCGTTTGCTCTGATATTTCCTGCCAAACTGAGAATAGAAACGAGGTCGGTCGCAAAGTATTCACATGTCCAAATCTGGCAATGTCTTTTATAGAATCAATGACTGAGTAAACCATTGGATGTTTCTCATGTGAGTGGGCCTGACTCACTGTACTAACTCTTGTGGATACTGGGCGACATTTTGGATTTTTTGCGTTGGCTCCGCCGTGCGGCTGGAGCTTGTTTTGTGAATAACACTTTTCCTTGAAGAAACTTTTGCATTGATAAAAGATTACTTTTGCATTGAAGTTCCCGGACAGATTGAGAGTGGACACTACGGATGACCGCAAAATATCTACATGCTGCTCACACAAAGGATGTCTTTTATAAAGTTGACGGATTATGTAAGTCATGGTTTATACTTTTATGTAGCCTCCGAGTGAATTGACTCGATCATCCGGGGAACCGGGATGCCGGTTTTGTTTCTTTTTGTATTGGTTCCGCCTAGCGGCTGGAGCTTGTTCTGTTGAATAACATTCCTTTGGAACAGCTGTGGATTAATCTGTATGTTCTTCATGCTTATTCCTCCTGCTGGCTGTAGTTTGTTTTGAGTTTTTTTTTACGGGACATTGGAATGATTACGTCATCGCTGAACTCATTACAGCCGGCTAACTAAACATTTGTTTGTCTGTCCGAGGAATCTGTACGGTTTTATATCATCTGGAATTTGTTTTGTGGAAGGTCACACCTTTGAGACAGTTCTGTGAATGAATCTACACGTTCTTAGTGTTCATTCTTGCTATTGACTGGGTTTATTTTACAAAGTATTTTCTGTTATGTAATTTTGCCTGACAAATTTGTGAGGCAAAATTGAGCAATCCGATGGCAAAGTTGTCGTGGGGACTCGTGGGCGTTCATGGACCTTTTGAGTTTAGAGGGATTGACGCCGGTTGGCGCTGTCGTGCACGGGGTTAATGCGCACGTTTTTCTTTTTTCTGTTTGTTTTGTTCGGGGGGATGTTCGGGGGTTGATTGTTTCACTAATGGGGAATGTGGTCCATATAATTTTGTTTTTGACACACAATTTATTTTTTTTACTATATCAAAATGTCAAATGTTAATATGAGTGTACTATCTCTCTCCACATGGAATGTGAATGGGTTGGGGCACCCCATAAAAAGAAGGAAAGTTATTACTTTTCTTAAGCATAAGAAATATGATATAGTGTTTCTTCAAGAAACACATCTCTCCCCGCAGGAAGCTGAAAAATTTGGGAAGATATGGGGTGGACATGTTTTTTTTAGTACTGGCTCAAGTAAGAGCAAGGGAGTCATTATATTGGTAAATAAACATCTACAATTCAAATGTCTCAAACAGATTAAAGATAAATTAAATCTTTAAGATAAAGATTAATTAATTATTGTGTTAGTTGAAATTCAGGGGCAAAGGTTGATTTTGGCTAATATTTACGCAACTAATGCTGATGATCAGGGCTTTTTTATAGATCTTGAAGGGATGTTGCAAACCGCTGGCACCCCTCATGATATAATATTGGGAGGAGACTTTAATATTTTGATGGATTCAGTCCTTGATCACAGTGAAGCAAAAGTGTGTAAGCCCCCTAGAGCAACATTGACGCTTCACAGGATGTGTAAAAATCTTGGTCTTACAGACATTTGGAGACTTTTGAACCCATCTGGTAGGGACTATACATTTTTTTCATCAGTCCATAAGATTTATTCTAGAATAGATTTTTTTTTTTTTTTTTGATATCCAAATCCTTCATTTCATCTGTTGTGGATTGCTCAACTGGAAATATCTTAGTCTCAGATCACGCCCTGGTAAGTTTAGAGGTGATGCCACATATAGAGAAAAAGAAATCATATAGTTGGCGCCTTAATGTATCCCTTTTGCAAAATCCTGATTTCCAACAAATGTTAAAGACTGAAATCAGTGTTTATATGGAGACCAACTGGTCCTCGGTATCCTCTGTGGGAGTGGCTTGGGAGGCACTTAAGGCGGTTCTAAGGGGTTGGATCATACAGTATGCCTCATTCATCAAAAAATCCAAAGCACAAGAACTTGTGGAGTTGGAAGGAAATATTAAAAGTGCAGAGGCAGAGCTGAAGCACTGTATGTCAGCTGATGGCCTCAGAGAATTGACCCGACTGAAATACAGGTATAATACTATTCTGTCGCAGAAAGTGGAGTTTTGGTTATTCAGGGCAAGACAGTCATACTTTGAGTCAGGTGATAAAGCAGGAAAACTTTTGGTTAGATATATAAAGCAGAAAGAGTCTTTTTCTATCATCCCCTCAGTGAAATCTGCTTGTGGTGAAATATTTACCTCGGCTGTTGATATTAATAATGCCTTTAAAGAGTTCTATCTTGATCTCTATAGGTCCACGTCTTCGTCTACTGATGAAGATATTAGGAACTCTGTGGAACCATTAGATCTTCCTAAACTGACGACTGAGCAAAAAAATTATCTTGAGTCTGAGATAACCTTGGAGGAGCTTGTTGAGGTAATTGAGTCCCTGCCTACAGGCAAAGTTCCGGGGCCTTACGGCTTTGCCGCTGAGTTTTTCAAATCTTATGCTACAGAACTGGCTCCATTTTTGTTAGAAGTTTATACTGATTCATTAAAGAATGGAAAGCTTCCGCCAACCATGACACAAGCCCGGATCAGTCTGATTCTAAAAAAGGATAAAGATCCAAGTGAGTGTAAAAGTTACCGCCCAATTTCCCTGATCCAGTTAGATGTAAAAATGTTGTCCAAAATTCTGGCTAATCGATTAAGTAAAGTTATGACATCTCTTATACATATAGATCAGGTGGGGTTTATTCGAGGCCGTAGTTCTTCTGATAATATTAGGCGTTTCATCAATAGCATGTGGTCAGTAGCAAATGAACAATCTCCGGTTGCTGCCATCTCTCTTGACGCCGAAAAGGCATTTGATATGGTAGAATGGGATTATCTTTTTAAGATTTTGGAAAGGTATGGGTTTGGGAATACATTTATTGGTTGGATTAAGTTACTTTATAAACACTCTGTAGCAGCGGTACAAACAAATGGGTTAATTCTAGATTATTTTACTCTGGATAGGGGCACCCGGCAGGGTTGCCCTCTTTCCCCATTATTGTTCTGTCTTGCCCTGGAACCATTAGCAGCCACAATAAGAAAGGAGGATGATTTTCCAGGGGTGACGGCGGGAGGTGTAGCGCATAAGCTTCTGCTTTACGCAGATGATATTTTATTATTCATCTCCGACCCCACTAGATCCATGCCTTGCCTCCACAGAATTATTAACTCCTTTTCCAAATTCTCAGGATACAGAGTCAATTTGTCTAAATCTGAAGCTTTGGCTTTGACAGCGTACTGTCCAGTAACGGCTTTCCAGCCGGGCGCCTTCATGTGGCCCAAACAGGGAATTAAGTATTTGGGAATTTTATTCCCAGCAAATTTGTCTGATTTAGTTAGAGTTAATTTTGATCCCTTAATAAAAAAGTTTTCGAATGATGTGGACAGGTGGGCTTCATTACACTTATCGATGATTGGGAAGGTTAATGTTATTAAAATGAATTGCATTCCAAAATTTAACTATCTGCTACAATCTCTCCCTGTAGATGTCCCTCTCTCTTATTTTAAGCAATTTGATAGCATAGTGAAGTCCTTCATTTGGAATGGTAAACGTCCCAGGTTAAATTTCATTAAATTACATAGGCCGATTGACAAAGGTGGGTTAGGCCTACCCAAGATTTTATTTTATTATTATGCATTCAGTCTTAGACATTTGGTTCATTGGTCGCTTCCACCTGAGAGAGCTCCTCCCTGGTTTTGTATTGAAAAGGAAGTTCTTGCCCCTATCTCACCACTGCAAAGCCTTTCGATTAAACTAGCTGGAGAGGTTAAGTCGCACCCCGTTATTTTGCATTTGCACTCAATATGGACAAAAGTGTCCAGAGTGTTTAATTCTGATATTTATTTAAACGTAGCCTCGAGCATATGGCTAAACCCTAAACTATGTATTAATAAGTCCCCTTTCTGTTGGTCAGATTGGATTGTGAGGGGGGTTAATACACTTGGTGACCTGTATGAGGGTGGAGTATTGAGATCTTTTGAAAATTTGATTCAACATTTTGGGATTCCCAGATCTCAATTTTATAAGTATTTACGGCTGCGCCACCTGCTCTGCTCTGTTTTTGGGAGTAGCATACACCCCCCTAAAGGGGCAGATACTCTAGAAGTGGTGATTGCTGCTTTTGGGAAGGGTCATGAGGCATCAGTGTATTACTCCTTGTTAATTCAGAGTCTGGGGGACGGAGCTTTAAATTCTCTTAAAAGATTATGGGAGAAAGATTTAAACTTGGTATTGGAGGATGGAGTGTGGGCAAGGATTCTTATGATGCAAGGGTACGCCTTATGCAATTTAAGATTTTACATAGATTTTATTGGACCCCCTCTAGATTGTATAGGCTTGGTCTTAAGGACACACCCATCTGCTGGCGATGCCATACTGAAGATGGAGACACCATCCATGTTTTTTGGGGGTGCCTTAAGATCCAAGAATTTTGGCTGAAGGTGCAAAGTTTTGTGTGTGATGTGTTGGGCACTCAGGTCTCGTTCTGCCCCAGACTCTGCATTTTGGGAGATAGGGAGGTCATGGATTTGGTAGATAAGTACATGAAGGACTGGGTTTTGACCGGTGTGATGATTGGTAGACAGGTTATTTTGAGGAGTTGGAAGTCAGATGGAGCACCCTCATTCCCGGAGTGGTGCGCGGAGATGGGGAGGGTGGCTGCCTTCGAGGAGGGGTCGAGCATTAGGATGGGGGTTAGGAAAACTTACAATAAGAAATGGGCAATTATTTAGCATTTTTGAGGGAATCTCGAGGTGGGGCGGTGGAGGGAGTAATTTAGAGTTTTTTATTATTATTTTTTTTTTAATAATTATTATACTTGTTTATTTTATGTTATTTTATGTTGTTGTTTTAGTTTTCTGTGTGTGTGTGTGTCTATATTCTATTGACCACAGGGGTGTTCGTGGGGGGGTCAGGGTGGGTTGAGAGTTTGGTAGGGGGAGGGGATATAGTGGGGGTTTAATGTTAAAAGTTTTTGATTCATTATATAGATGTTGTTGTATTTCTTGTGTTAATTTATGAATCAATAAAAAATGTTAATAACAAAAAAAAGAAAGACCTTCTTCTTATTTCTTAAACTGTGATCCTCGTTTCCTCACTGCTCTGTCCTTGAGCCTGTGACCCGGAAACCAATCAAAGTCCGCCATCATTAAGGTCCTATTAATTCTCTAAATGAACTGCAAGGACAACGGAAGCTTCCCGAGAAGGCTTGAGTGAGGAAGCGTTGGTGGATCCTATGTGGAATATTTTTTTGTCAAAACAACTGATGCATGCACGATTTCTTCTCCCCTTTCACATCTGGCACAATAGTTAATTCATGTTTTACCTCTGCGGTTTAACCATAATTGTCACATATTTTAAGCTGCACTACGTTAGATTCCTTTGGTTACAATTAATAAAAAATCAATTTTTGAGTGAATACATAAATCAGTGTTCAAAACCCTGTCCTTGTCTTACCCCGATTCACTACTGTAATGTGATGATTTTTCATTTTGTGCTGTCGGGTTGGATTTGCCACAAAACTGTAGGCTTATGTCCATCATCATTGCATTTACAACATGTCCGTAAGAACAGAGAAGAAGAACCAGCTTCTATGTAATGCTTGTACTGGCTGGGGAAGCTATGGCTGTTCAGTTAGTTGCAACTCATGACAGAAGCAGCAGGACATCAGTCCGAAAGGATGTTGAACTGTTAACTGTTTGGCGAAGCTGTTTACTTGCTGTAAGCTTGGATATGTTTTCTGGTAGGGCTGTTGAAGCTTATACTGGTTGTCGTGCTTTAATTAATCAAACAGTCATGTGTTTAGTAGGCTACGTTTACCGGGGAAATTACTGTAACATGTTATCAAATATTCATGACTTCTTAGTATTTTATAACATCGCTGCAATTTGGAGATTCCTTAAGTGTGTTTGTCCCTAAGTGCGTGTGTGCTGCTGTCTTATTTCTTTTACCCCAGTTGCAGAAATGCACAAGTTGTTGTCCATTGGCCTTTTAGCAGATAGTGTATATAAACAGAGTGGACAATTTAAAATTGCATCTAAAAGCCACAATAGGTACTAAGTTCCCCATGAATGTATGCTCATCTCTTGTTGTTTATAATGTACCCATTTATAGCTTAGTAATATACACTACATATTAATTTGTTTAGCATGTAATCATCTCTCTATTTTAACTTTATTCTTAAAAGAAACTATTAAGGAAACGGTTTATTATTGCATTTCTGCATTTTAATTTCATGTTTATTAAAGTATATTTTATCCGCATCATTTTTGAATCCTCGTTCTGTGTTTTTAAATTATAATTATTGTTTGCAATGCATAAACGTAATATTATAGTATTACGGTTCACTTGCATTGTCCTCAGAGGCTGTAGATTGTAATATCAATATAAAGTGTCTTCAACTGAAATCATTCAGACATATCAGCATTAAAGTTTCACCTTTTATATTGATATGTTCAGTACAATACAAATATTAATGTGTAGAGGACAAAACATTTGAATCATATTAAAATATGCAAATAAGAGTGTTGTTTATCTTCCTCAAAGCAAGTAATATCTCTGTTATAAATGTTTGAATGAAAAACATAATGTCAACATGAAAATAGCATGATATGACTCCAGCTAAACACTGGTGAGCCAAAACATTATGACCACCTGCCTAATATACTGTTGGTCCTCCGCATGCCACCAAAACAGCACTGACCCGCCAAGGCATGGACTCTACAAGACCCCTGAATGTGTCCTGTGGTATCTGGCACCAAGACATTAGCAGCAGATCCTGGAGGTGGAGCCACTGTGGATCAGACTTTATTGGTCCAGCACATCCCCCAGAGGCTCAATCAGATTGAGATCTGGGGAATTTTAAGGCCAGGGCAACACCTTGAGCTCTTCATCATGTTCCTCAAACTATTCCCGAACAATGTGTGCAGTGTGAAAGGGTGCATTATCCTGCTGAAAGAGGCCACTGCCATCAGGGAATACCATTGCCATAAAGGGTTGTACCTGGTCTGCAACAATGTTTAACAACAATGTTTGTCGTCTTCCCACAGTGTATCCTGGTGCCATCACTTCCCTAGGTAAACGGCACACACTTACACGGCTGTACACATGATGTAAAAGAAAATGTGACTCATCGGACCAGGCGACCTTCTTCCACTGCTCCAAGGTCCAATTCTGACACTTGTGTGCCCATTGTAAGTGCTTTCAGTGGTGGACAGGGGTCATCATGGGCACTCTGACTGGTCTGCAGCTACGCAGCCCCATGCGCAGCAGGGTGCAATGCACTGTGTGTTGTGACACATTCCTCCCATAACCATTATTGAACTTTTCTGTAACTTTTGCCACAGTAGACTTTCTGTCGGTTTGGACCAGATGGGATAGCCTTCGATGCCCTCACACATCGATGAGCCTTGGGGGCCCAACACCCTGTCATCAGTTTGTGGTTTGTCCCTCCCCGAACCACTGTTGATAGGTACTCATCACTGCTGACCGGGAGCACCCCACAAGCCTTGCTGTTTCATAGATGCTCTGACCCAGTTGTCTGGCCATAACAATTTGGCCCTTGTCAGAGTCGCTCAGGTCTGTACTCCTGTCCATTTCTCCTGCATCCAACACGTTGACTATGAGAACTGATTGTTCGCTTACCCACTAATCTACCCAGACCTTGACGTGGCCTTGTTAGGAGATGGTCAACGTTATTTGCTTCACCTGTGAGTGGTCATATTTTGGCTCATCAGTGTATATTTCCATATATCTCTCAGAGTGATCACAGCACACAAGCTCAGTAGAACGGAATCTTCAGGTTCTGACTACACTTAGTATCTGCTTTAAAATAAACATAATAACCAGTATCCACAGTTCTTAAAACATGTTCAACCTTACTTCTGTGAAGGTGCTGATAGGGCATCAGAGCTTTTCAGGTTACACATAGCTTCTCCATCGCTAGACAAAGACTTAACAACCAACTAAAATGCTTTTATTTGTGATATCTGGTCATCATTCTCCCACCCATCATCAATAACAGATGGGTGGGGAAAAACAATCGCCTCGTTGTAATTGTGTTTTTTGTTCCCAAGTTTCTCTCATTTTAATGCTGCGTTAGTACATAACATAACAGTTGTTTAAGCTTAACCGGAAGTTCTGCCCAATGTTTGCTAGGTTCACCACTGCCAGTGAAGAGCTGCAAACTTCTGGCAAACAATTGCTCATTCAAAAATGAGCACATTTAAAGGGATAGTTCACCCAAAAATGAAAATTATGCCATCCCAGATGTGTATGACTGTCACATATTCGTGTAGTAGAGATGATGATGATGAGGCGAGAGGCGATGAATCTATTTTCAGGCTTTAATAAGGAAGATGAAGATATATCACAATGTGGAGAACCATAAACCATGTAAACAAAGAACCAAATAAACCACACACTAAAATAAGTGTTACATGGACAAAAACTGACAATGAATAAATATAACTGGAGGGTATAAATACACAAAGGAACTAATGAGGGTATGAAAGACAGGTGAGGATAATGGGGAACAGATGGCTGTGATAAGGGCAGTGCACTATGGGAAATGGAGTCCAGGGGGAAACTTCAAAATAAGAGTCAATGGAAACAGGAGGGAGACAGAATGTGACAATGACAATGAAGATTTTTAGAGAAATATGTCAGCTCTGTAGGTCCATACAATGCAAATGAATGGTGATCACACATTTTTAATTCCAAAAATCACATAAATGAAACATAAAAGTAATCCATAGGACTCCAGTGTTTAAATCCATATCTTCAGAAGTGATATAATAGATGTGGGTGAGAAACAGAACAATATTTAAGTCCTTTTTTAATCTAAATCTCCACTTATGGTATTCGAAAATGACTGAATATCATGGGAGATTTAAATATGTTAACATGATTTTAGTATGATAAAATTGCTTACTAACCTTATCTGTGTGTAGTTATAGTCAATACAGGGATTAGCCAATTACAGGGTTTAGTTATCATGACAAAAAAGTTGTAATATTGGATATAACTTTACACAGATAGGTTAGTAAGCAATTTTATCATATTAAAAACATGTTTAATTCTGTGGCTATACTTTTGAAATTATGTGTTTTTTAGTATTTATAGACTGGCCCCATTCACTTTCATTGTAAATGACTTACTGTTACTGCAATTTTTGCTTTTGCTTTTTTAAATAAAAATGGACAAGTCTAAATTATTTTATGTGGTAAACAATATTATGCTGCGTATGCTGTTTTTTTTTTTTTTTATCTTAAATTGTATTGAACCCAGATTATTCCCTTAAACTAGTGCAGTGTTGCAGATTATTTCTGGGATATAACAGTCAAATACAGTTTAACTTGTCACTTGTCGCAGTCACAGCAGGTTAGGTCAGTATGAGGTTGCAAGCTAGACTGTAGATAGTAGATACATTTAAAAAGAATTATATAAAAATAACTTCCTCTGAAGAATGATTTGCATTCTTGAAACTTCCATATGCAGATCTTTTCTGACTTGTCTCTCTGTTTTAAAGACTAATTGTGAGTAAACCAGAGAGAAAAATGGTCAAGGGCTCTGGGTTCCACATGGATCTTCTCATCCTGGTCAGTATGGGAGGACTAGGTGCCATATTCGGCGTACCTTGGCTGAGTGCAGCAACCGTACGCTCCGTATCCCATGCCAATGCCCTGACTGTCATGAGCAAGGGCACGAAGCCAGAGATCGAGAAGGTTCTAGAACAGAGAGTCAGTGGAGTAATTGTGGCCTTGCTTGTCGGTACGTTGACCAATCTCTGACATTCTCTTAAAGGGATAGTTTACCTAGAAAAATTATGATTTACTCATCCTCATGTCATTCCAAACCTGTATTAGTGGTGATGATTTTGATTCATTTCAGTGACACGATTCTCTTGATTCCTTTCACCAAAAAGATTTGTTCAGATTCATTCACTGATTCGTTCACTGACCATATTTTCAAGTTACGCCTTTGCACGCTAGTCACTTCACTATTTCAGTGAAGGGGTGTGTTAGTTCAGTGGGTCCAACCAATGATATACTCTTTCACAGCCCACTCTCGAATGCTACTGGCTTGCACTGAAGTCAGTCTTTAAAAGCATGACAAAGGAAGACAAATTAAATTTTTTTATGAGTTTACAAATGAATGAAGTCAGTTTAAAAATAGAATTTAAACACCATAACCATTTTCACCACAAATGGCAGGTCTTATTTTCCCTATATTTTGCAAAATGCTGGGCTTAATTATTAACAAGACAAAGAAAAAGTTTAAGAAAAGCCTAAATATCTTACACTGTGTATCAAAGCACCACATTTACACATTCATAACTTGGGGATCATGTTTTGTGTATACCTATAAACTTGTCTAAACAGTACATTTCACTCCTTTTTCTCCTTGTTGAATGCAATTTACTCATGCTGAACTGAACAAACTACATGCCTCCATCTCATTCAGACTCAAATGACCGACTAGTTGTGTGATGGGGTGTATTCGTTCAGTGGGTTAAACCAATGATATGCTTCTTCACAGTGCACACACGAAAACTATTGGCTCATGCTATAGTCAGTTTTTACAGGCATGAAATGCAGCAGAGCTCATTGGCTTCGAAAGTGAGAGACGTAAGTGAATGAAAAATATGAGTCAGTGTATGGAGGTGAATGAGAATGATTCATTCACTTAAAAGATTCGCTCATGAACGAAACATCACTAACCTGTATGCTGTTGTCCGGCTACGACTGGATCATTGAGTCATTAAGTTGAACTTGAGAACTGGATCAGTTTGATTCATGAACAAATCGTTCTTTTGAGCTGGTTCTTTTCAAAGAACCAGTTGATGCAGTTCACAAACTGGACTTGGACTAAGTTTACAAGAAAAAGATTATCAGTGAATAACGACTTGAGTTTGGGCTTGTTCGCCACACAAAGCTAGCATACCCTGTATGATGTCAGAAGACCTATGGTCATATGGATACTCTTATGGTGCTTTAGGAACAGCATCCAGGTTTGGAACAACATGAGGATGAGTAAATGACAACACAATTTTCATTTTATGGGGAAACTATTCCTTTAAAGAATGAAAATGTGGTTCTTACATCACTACACATCCTTTGAAACATTATGTTTGTGTCAGTGGGGAAAGCTTAATTAACAGTGTCTTTGTCTGTTGGCAGGTTTGTCCATTCTCATGGAGCCCATTCTGAAGATGATTCCCATCTCAGCTCTGTTCGGAATCTTCCTCTACATGGGAATCACTTCCCTCAGTGGCATTCAGCTCTGGGATCGAATGCTGCTCCTCCTTATTCCCAAAAAGTATCACCCCAATGAACCCTATGCTACCAAAGTATGTTTCTCTCATACATTCTTATATTACATTTGCATTTTCCATTATTCTTTGGGAATAACTATGCAATTATTATTAAAATTATTGGTTTCTCGGATTAGTATTAGATTAGGATTCTGCACACCTAGTCGAAAAATTCAAATGCTAATTGAAAGACACAATTATATACAGTAGAATACACAGGTGTTTCTTTGGGCACTTTAAGAAAAGTAAAGTCTTGTTGAAACATTGTTCAGACTACATTTACATTTATGCATTTGGCAGATGCTTTTAACCAAAGCAACTTACAGTGCATTCAAGGTAGACATTTTTTTGTATCTATTTGTCTATCACAACTTTTTTTTATTTGCCTACTAACACCAACATTAGATGTACATGCATCACAGGAGATTAATTTTTTTTCATTTCCAGCACATCTCAAACTCTGCACTGTGTTCAATAGAATTCTGTGGTGGATATTATGGAGATGGAAATTACTTTTTTTATATATATAAAATGACTCCTTTGTCTTGCTAAGGCTTGTTTCACAGCTAACATTTTATGTATCCTAAATACACACAATTAATAAATAGTTTTACACTTTTTGCGTAATTTGGCAAAATTACAACTTGATTGGAAATGACAGACAGTAAAAATATTCTTCTCGCCAGTAATTTTTACCTTGAATTTTCTTTGTTTTCTTCAAACATAATTATATTATTTTTCTTTATTTTTTCATATTTCACCTCATGCATACTCACTGACTTGGTGAGCAAGTACACACATTTTTGCGAAGATTTATAAGGGGCAAAGAATTTTGGTGTGCTAGAAATGTAGCCACAACTGTGCAACAGCTATAATAAAAATAAATAAATAATAATAAAAAAAGATAGAAATTATTTTGACGCAATAAATATTGAAATACATTGTGTTTATTTCATTCTTTGTTTTTCAGTGTAAAAATATGTAATAATTTGTATGTTTATACTGGATTTTCATAGTTTAATATTGAAAGTCTGGATCTGAGACAAGGCCAAAACAGTAAAAATCTATACATAAAAGACATTTGAAAAATACCACAAATAAATGATGAAGGCCTTGTAAAAAGGTTCCAGTTCAGTTTTAATGAGACCTTCATATAATTTGAAATCTGTTTGTTTTATAAAAATCAACCCCTGGGACATCAAAGTGTCCTAAGCTGAAGAAACACCGATACTTGTGATTAACCAAAAGGTATAAAAATTACACATGGAAAGGTTATAATTCTGTTCATCATTGGATGGAAATTTGCTGCCAGGATCAATAGAAAATGTATACAAAGGTCTCTTTAAAATAAAACACCTACTTACTGTGGGCAATAATAATAATAATAATAATAATAATACATTTTATTTGTACAGCACCTTTCATACATAAAATGCAGCTCAAAGTGCTTCACAGTTGGAAGTATAAAAACATAGAATTCAACATTTTAAAGAAAGTAAAACAAATCATTGAATAAAAATTAAACAGTACAAAGATAAAAAATAAATAAATAAAATGAATTAAAACAAATGTAGGGAAATCAGAATTATAAACATACAAATGGAATATAATGATAATCAGTAAAAAAAAAAAAAAAAAAAAAACATAATAGATTCATCAAAGCTAGTTTAAAAAATATGTCTTCAAATGCTTTTTAAAAATGTAAATGCTTGGTGCTTGTCTAATTTCAGTTGTAAAGCATTCCAGATTTTTGGCCCATAACGACTAAAAGCAGCTTCTTAAGATTTACATTACAGTGTGTAATAAATTATGCATGGGAAGACCTCAAACTGCGAGTTGGAACCTCATTTGATAAACAGTCAGAAATGTGTTAAAAGACCATTAAAAGAACCTTAAAATCAATCCTGTATTTAACATGTAACCAATGCAAATTAGCTAAAACTGGTGTAATGTGCTCTCTCCTCCTGGATCTTGTAAGCACTCTGGCTGCAGCATTCTGAACCATTTGCAGTCTATCTATACAACTCTTAGGTAAGCCAGTACATTGTGCATTATATTAATCGATGCGAGAAAAAATAAAAAGCACAAATCAATTTTTTCGCATCATCAAGTGAAACAAAGGGTCAAATTTGTGTGATAAAGATGATAAAAACAGGTCTTAGAAACATAATTTATATGAGACTTAAAATTCAGATCAAAATCTAGAATGACACCAAAGTTCTTCACCTCTGTCTTTGACGGTAAAACCAGAGTACCTAGTGCAGTTTCATTTCTTTCACTCTCATGTTTTAAGCCAACAGTAAGTATCTCTGTTTTATGTTCATTTAAATGCAAAAGGTTTGTGTTCATCCAAAGTAAGATGTTGAATCTATTTAATGCCTGTGTGTCATTTGGCTCTACAGAGATATATAATTGAGTGTCATCGGCATAAAAATGGTAGTTTACCTCATGTTCATTAATTATGTTACCCAACGGCAGCATATACAATGAAAATAAGTGGTCCAAGAACTGACCCTTGTGGAACACCATTTAGTATGTCATGTTTTGTAGAGGTACAGTCACCTAATTAAAAAACAAAAATGCCTTCCAGTAATGTATGATCTGATCCAATTTATGCCTGAGAGGCCTATGAGGTTCTCAAGTCTGTTAAGCAGAGTACTGTGATCTACAGTGTCAAAGGCTGCACTTAGGTCCAAAAGCACTAGGAATGATGCATTCCTCTTATAAGTATTCAGTCTAGGATCATTCACCACTTTTAACAATGCCGTTTCAGTGCAATGACTGTTTCTGAAACCCGACTGATACTTCTCACGCAAATTGTGCTCATCTAAAAATGTATTGAGCTGTTTAAAATTTCTTTTTTTCTAAAATCTTATTTAAAAACGGTTCATTTGAAATTGGTCTAAAAGTATTGAGAACAGCAGGATCTAGGTTGCTTTTCTTAAGAAGTGTTTGCACAACTAACTGCACATTTAAGGGCATTTGTGAAATCACCAGTTTCTAAAGAGATTACCAGTTTCTAAGTAATAGTGCACACTATGTGCATAAGTGAATAAAGCACAATTTATAATTAACCTAATTTATATAGAAAGGGGAAAAGAATGACAATTACTACTTTTAAATATAGCGCAGTGCTATTTGAGCACATTTTTCATCATAGACTGCAGGTGGTTTTCTAAATAAGATTTAGATTTAAAATAAGGGTTTGTACTAATACATGCTCAGCTGTAAGTAAATTCACTCCTGAAATGTTTGCATTTCCTTTTTCGTGCACTTTGTTCATTGTTTGGTTTATCGCCTGACTAATATATTTCTTCAGTCAAATCTATCTGATCAGAGATTTTGGACTCAAAGCCAAAGTTTCTTTGAATATGCAATTTAATTTTTTGACTAAGCATGCAGAATTCTTATTATTTTATTTTAAAATTTAAAAAAAATACAATATTTTTTTGCCACACATCTTGCTTTTCCTGCTGAGATGCAGTCACTGTTCACTGATGTTTGTGTCAATACAAGACTTAATAAAACGCCTCTGGCATGTGCTAACAGCTGATGGTGGTCTCTGGCTCCCTCTGCAGGTTAGCACCAGTAGGATGCACTTATACACGGCTATCCAGGTCATATGTCTGGCAGTTCTGTGGGTGGTGAAGTCGAGCGCTGTGTCACTGGCCTTGCCGTTTGTCCTCATACTTACTATTCCTCTGCGCATGTTAATGACTGGACGACTTTTCACAGAGCTAGAGATTAAATGTGTAAGTGGAACTACCAGATAAGCACAGTGGCATCCACTATATTACAGTGATATTTACTATACAGTGACATCTACTTCATTTAATGATCATTACGTTTTGAACAAATCTTCAGGCATGAGACTTGGCTTCGGGAATGCTCGTGTCCCAAGATTTGGTAAAAAGGTAATGATCATTAAAGGTGCAGTATGTAAGATTCAGAAACACGTTATTAATGACACCTGTGGCCGTTAAGTGAACTGCAGCCAGCTACCTGTTGCTCGTGCTCGCGCACACACTCCATAGGGACGCGAGCATTGACCAAAACAATGACGTAACGTACAAAGAGACTGAACATGATTCACCAACATCATGCTGACAGATGAGATAGCATAATTAAAATTACACAGTTATGATTGTTTTACTACAAACTTTGAGACTGTATATTATATTTGACTCTCCAGTGCTGGAACAGGGTTAAAACAAAGTGTGGATATAGGTCTGACTATGTGAGACTGTAGTTTGAAGTAATCACTTTTCTTTGCATGATACATTGACTGCATTTATACGACAGCCTATGTCGGCGTTAGCTAGCTAGCCAGCTTTATCAATAGCTGTTAGCTAAATTTGGTGGATGATGACAGTAGCTGTTTATAAAATAGACTGTACATTATAAATATGTTGACACAACTGTCATTTTGATATATCGATGCGCTATTGTTTTATAATAATAGATTGTATATATTTTCTGTATAACCAAGTTATGTTACACTAATGAATGGAGCTTTTTGCATTATCTTGAACATTGTCTAGCATTCATTTCATGTGTTATTGTAGTTTAGCTAAAATTACACAGATCAATCCTTATGGCACTATATTTCACATGCTTTGCAGTTATGTAAGCTTACCTGTCCAATAAGAAGAACGCCAATTCAGGGTCGGTTTTGATCCCCAAAACCAAACGAAAATCCCTCCAGGAATCAAATGCCCTGCCGATGTTCACTCTAGTTTTCGCTCGACCACAATCACGTTTCCGCTTAGCCAGACTGGATTCAGTAGTTAAATGTTTTTTTTTTTTTGTTTTTTTTTTTTTTGGCTTACTCTGAGTTTGTGTAGGAGTCGTGTTGTACTGGGAACTCTCTAAGATAACGTTACCTAGTGTTGCAGTTTGTTGTCGCTGTTGAATAGCAGAAGAGAAGCTATTACTCTTTGAGGCAAGGCTCTCAGGAGCGTGCATAAACGTCACATCCTTTGGATTTTCCCGGCAAAAGCGACCCGCTCCCTTCGCATGAAAATCAGTCTACAGGCTTTAATAGGCAACCTAGGAAGTTCGGGAAGTGCTCATTTTTTAAATTGCGTTACAAACCGTTCACACATTGGCAAAAAAAGGGCGAATATTACATGAAAATTGTTACATATTGCACCTTTAAATGAGGTTTTGTAAATTGAATAGGACAAAGAGTTAGTATAGAAAAGATTATTTTACTTGAAACCTAAAATATCTATGTTATCTCCTCGCTTTGTACTTTAATTGTAGCTTGACGCTGATGATGCCAAGGCAACATTTGAAGAGGAGCCAGGAGTGGATATGTATACTGAAACTCAAATGCCATTGTAGACCCTACAGCCTGCTACCAGACTTATTTATCACAATCAGCTTGTGATGTCATTAGAAAACTCTTAAAAAAATGTGCATTTCCCCCATTGAGTAAAGTTTGGAAAGGTTTTTGAATTAAGTTAGTGTACTGTGAGTGTGTGCAGCTTTTCTGTGTTAATTATAATTCATTTTGCCCATGGCAGATTATATAATACATATCTTGCTAATGTACTAATATCAGGTATATTACTTAAATGTGTCATTATGACTATGTAAAACTCAATAAAAGTGCCTTACATATTTTTGCTAAAGCTAAAGCTTTGCACTATTCCACAAACTTCCAGCCCTAACATTTTAAGGTATTACATTATGAAGGTCTGTAAAATGCACATGTAGAACAAGCACCTCAACAAAGATATTGTTATTGCATTTTAAAGGTATTGTTAACTTTGTATTATTGCAAGAGTTAAAGATTTGCCTTGCTCCAAAATGTGCTACAACCAGATGCGCTTTTTATGCCACTGGCGATAAGACAAAAATCCAAAGAGACATTGCATAAGGGGCTTATATTTATATTTCCAAAAAATAAACAAGCTTGAAAAATAATGTGCCCACCCCATACTCACAGTTTGTTGTTTCACTTACAGTACAGTATGTAGCTATACTGTCACCTTCAACAACCTGCATTTACCTCAGCTGTTTGCGGTAATTGTATTAAGCTATTCTCGGATATGACATTACAGTATATCTAATATAATGTACTGCATTCTCTTATGCTCATTCTTTTTGTTTGTGTGGAAAAAAAAAATGTCTTATATTGTCCCTCTCCAGTTCGGATTTTTTAATGAAATTTGTAATTGCAAGAATTTGATGAAAAAAATTATAACATAGACATTAATAAATATCAAATACCATTTTAATCCACAAGCTTGTGATTACAGTTTCTGATACAGTTCTGCTTGTGAATATCTACTTTACTTACTACTAAGAACCTCAGACAAAACTCTGAATATCTTTCAAAGATTTTATGTCATTAACCTGTCCAGCTTCGGCAAATACAGTGATTATTTCATCCTCAAAAGTGCATGTTGTATCAACCCAGTACCTTATAAACAAATTTAAATCTGCCCTTCCTCGCAGAAGTTGCTTAAAGGGATAATTCACCCAAAAATGAAAATTCTCTCATCATTTACTCACCCTCATGCCATCCCAGATGTGTATGCCTTTCTTTCTTCTGCTAAACACAAATTTTTAGAGGAATAGCTCAGCTCTGTCGGTCCATACAATGCAAGTGAATGGTGATCAGAACTTTGAAGGTTCAAAGAGGACAAAAAGAGAGCATAAAAGTAAATTCATAAGACTAAAAATCTACACTTTCACTTCCACATTCTGGTGTGGAAGTGACTTTCACTTTCACATTTATCCACCTACTGGTTGGGGCTGGTGAAAGGTGGAGATTGATAGTAAAATATTTGATCTGACTTAAATATTGATCTGTTTCTCACCCACACCTGTCATATCGCTTCAGAAGATATGGATTTAATATATATATATATATATATATATATATATATCTTTTGGAACTTTATCGCATTTAAAGGCTTTATTCTGAAAATTATTGCATTCGGCGTTGTAGCAGCTTTCTAAGTTCTGGGCAAAGAAGGAGTCAGGAGACAGCGAACAGTCAAAGGTGAGTGTTTTATTACTCTCTCTCAGTCTTAAGAAAACTTAAACAAAAACTTCACTTGATTTTCTGTTGGCCCAAGCCTCCCTTAAAACATCTGCATGTTCAAGCTGACTGCATGTCAGCTTGAAGGTAGTATATATATATATATATATATATATATATATATATATATATATATATATATATATACGTATGTTAAGTTCACACAGTACAAGACAAACATTGTGTCTGCATTGCTAGCAATTTGCCTGTTTCAGTCATCTTTCTTTCTTTTTTTGTGCAGTCTCAAAGAAGTTGTCCTTCATGGTGTTTTACTCAACAGTAGAATATTAACAAAATCTTTTCTTCAAGAACCATAACTTTGCTCATTTCCATACAAAAAATTCATTTTATTTCAGTTCATATTGACCACTATTGTCAAGGTCCAAAGATAAGAAATGAAAATCATTATTAAAATACCATAAAAGTAGTCCATACAACACAAAGCTCTTTTATAGCCCCAGAAACCTAGGAATATAGTGCACAAGTCATATGGACTACTGTTATGATGTCTTTATACTGAATCTTTAATAACAATTTATAGTATTTGTCCTTTATGAAGCTTGATAGCTCCTGCTCACTATAAACTGTTATTCTATGGAATAGAGCTGCTTAAAATATCTATTTTTATGTTCAAAGAAAAAGTAACAGCTATGGGGTTTGAAAAACATAAGGGTGAGTAAATGAGTGTGTAAAAGTACATTTTCTGTTTTTAGGTGAACTACTCCTTTAACTGGTCATTTTTTGAGCACAGACCTGACAAGGACATACTAAAAATGGTCTATTTTAAAAGAAAACTCTTAGGAGATGCTGTTCAAAATTCAGAATAAATTAAAGACATAAAGAAATTATTTAGAAAATGTTAACATTGATTATAAATTATGACCTAATAATATTTGCATTAAAAATATATGACACTGTACTTGCAAAAACCTAAAAACACAATAGAAGTCACAAATTCACAAGTCTTACCGTGTTCTAGTTCTCATCTGAGGGTGATAACGCTCTATGTTTAATGGATAATTTTCTTAGACAAGGTTAAGTGAATTTTCTACATCAAAAGCCTGCCAAATTACCACATTCATTCAATTCCTTTAAAATATACACACATTCGCTCTTTGTCTTAAGCCTGATACATTGAAACTACTCCGTTAATGTTTTTACATTCACAATTATGAATAACATTAGAATCATGTACTGTAAATGACATATTGTCAGTTCAAAACGGTGAATTTCAGCAAATGGATTTGCACCCTTGGAATTTACTGTTGGTTTAAAAATAAGCTAAAAATTTAACTTTTTTAAACCATTATGTTATTTCTGCAACAACCTCATGACAGTTAGACAGCAGTGCATAATGGACTGCAGCAGAAAATCATCAAGGATATCAAATATTGAATAGGACGATCTGGCCATATCTGATTATTGGGGGGACTTGTCCCCCTCAATAATGTATATTGTAGTTATGGCCCTGGATAAGAGTAAAATGTGGGAAACCTGTGCTTGTTCCTTGTTGTGTAGCACCTGCCGCTCTGCATGCTGTCCACACAGGACATGACACCACACTCCCCGCATCAGTACAGGCTTCACAGTGGACTACTACCCAACAGATCCTCTCGACCAGTCACAGCAGACTTGAGTTTTCCGAGATGGAGAGAAAATCAGGGCAGACGAGGCGATGTCAATCTCGGATTAAATATTGATTTTAATAATCCTTTTTGTTCCTGATTGTCAATAATGGATCACTTGCTTTTCTTGTATATATAGTATCACTTTTTAGTCTGATGTGTAGCCTATAACTGGTTCAAAACTTTGTTGATTTAGTTTTCAAGAGATATGGAATTCAGTTTTTATTGAATAGTTTTTCTTGAGGAAGTTTACGTTCATAAAAGTAACTGTCGCGGAGTCCATGCCACTGCCATCCACCAGGGGAGCAGCCACGGCCATCTGCCTGGGGCTGGAGGACTTGCTGCCATCCGACGGAGGAGGAGCAAGCTGGCGTACGCCAGAGGGCTACAGAACGTCCGGGAGCCTGCGAGCAAGTTGTTCTCTCTCTTTCTCTCTCTCTCTCTCTCTCTCTCTCTCTCTCTCTCTCTCTCTCTCTGTGTGTGTGTACCACCGCTCACCTTTCCCTCTCCCCATGCCTCCCCTCATCTCTCCCCCAGGTTTGCAGCAGGCGGGGTGGACCACCGACTGACATAACGGCCGGAAGGGCAGCGTCTCCCCTCCAGAGATAGGGGGGAGTTAGTCAGACCGGCGCTGAAGAAGCTGATCAGCGGGAAAGCGAGATAAAGGGCAGCCGGAGACGCCAGTTCGGGAGAGAGAGATATTTATTGAAATAGCAATGTTCGGTGTAAAAGTGATATACAGTATATACATGCAGAAGTGTGGCTGTGTGTATTTTCAAATTATTTTTGTGATCTATGGCGGTGTGTGAGACTGTATGTTCATCCTACACATTTGACTGTGTTCTAAACAACTGCCTGTAACCATCCATGTGTCTGAATCATGTTTATTTGTTCTCTAAATATCTAAAATGATGGGTTTTGTTGTTATGAAATGTGTACTTTTTCAGAAATTCTTGATTAGAATGTCTAATTCTTTATTGTCAGAGTTGCTTGGAATTATTTAATAAAATAAATATCTGAGTTAGTTTGAAGTGTGTTCCTTTACCCTATCTACCAATGATGGGGGGTGGGGGGGCTTCCATGGAAAATGAAGCAATGTGATAATTTTACCTGGTCGCAAAAAGCAGTCTGTTAATTTACCTGATGAACTTTTCACCTTTTGCTGCTGACCCTTTTTGCTTCGCAGAGCTAATGTGTGCTTCTGAATCACTTGCACCTTTATTAGCAACTGACACATAAGTGCCAGCTTTACATGTCTTACATTCTGCTTCCCACGGATCTCGACCTGGATGAAAGCATGGGAATTTTTTGTGCAAATCTTCTGTAAATTTGCACTTCCGTTTGGGCATTGTTTCCACTCAGCTGTAATTTGCTGCTACTGTCAAGCAACTGTTTGATGCTGAACACAACAGCACCTCGCGATTTTGACAGGCAGGAATTTGGCCAATAGTTGCTGCAAGCCTCTTATAATCGACCAATTGGTGTGCGAGAAGGCGGGACTTACAAAGAGGGGTTAAAGCAATGCAAATATGCGCGCGCACACAATGATGCACATCATAATGCAACTAAAGCCAAATCCCGGACATTTTCGCAAATGTAGAAATCCCGGCCGGACGCTTTTTTAAGGTCCAAAAAAGAGGACATGTCTGGGAAAAAGAGGACGTATGGTCACCCTATCTACCAATCTCATGACTTTTCAAATAATAATTTGTAAAAATGCATGTATATGAAAAACATCATGTTTAAAAATGCCATCATCTGACTAAAGTCTTGAAGTTTGTACCAAATTCACACTTTAATGCACTCTCGTGATGGACTTGCTGACTGAGGAAGAACGTGGGCGGACACTCTTGCTCCTTAACTCAGACCTGGCTAAGCGATTCAGCGATGAGCGAAACAGTATCGATTGCTGATGATCGATTCGCCGGGTCTGAGTGAAGGGAAATGGCAGTCTGCAGACGGGCATTACAGATTCAACCATGAAAGTGGAACTTTGTTGTTGTATGTGAGGAAATACCGCAACGCAAATGTCTGTTTGGACCTTTTGTGTATGTTACCTTTTATTCGCAGTCCGTTAGTGCGACAAATAACCGCTCAATTCCTATTAAGTTTTTTAATCCATTGATTTGATCAGATGAGCAGGCACAGTCAGTGCAGTGAACAGACAGAAAAGACAAACAACCTCCATTCCACAGCTGGTGAGTGACAGGAATGAACAAATAATAAAGATTAATTCTGGCAATCACGCCACAATTTAGGTTACAATATTTTTCCAGACATAAGGTATAACCTCTTACAAGTCAAGTCCATGTCAGTACAAGCTATTAAATAAATTAGAAACAAACCTTCCCCTTTAAACGTCTTTTTAACACAATTTTTGCAGCAATTATGTTCAGTAACAAACCTTGTCGTTTATCATCTTAGGTCCTTAAAGCTTTTTATTTGATCTGTATCCCAGCTACTGGAATTAACATGTTATTTCAGTCTAAAACGCGATTCAGAGCGAGGCGGGCTATGCGCAATGTCGCGATTCGTTGTTTGACGCGAATTTCTTTTGACAAGGTTATGCGATGTCTTTTATCTTTTGTTAATAGGAAAACTGACATTAAGAGGGTAAATTAAGAGGTAACCCTCCCAATAATGAAAACAAGCAAGTACAACCGCCCCCCAATATTTATACCATGATCAATGGAAACATGTTACTGCTTCCCCCCCAATGTTCAAGACAAAAATACGCCCTTGGGTGATATAATTGTTCATTCTCGATATTATAATGAAATGCAGATGTCAATGATGAAGACTCGTGTTTTGAATATCTTTATCAAAGCGTCAGCCAGCATATTTTGCTGTCTCATGCCTGCCTGTGTCTCTTATCTTCCTTTGTTTGGTTTGTTGTTGCAGTCTCTCCTCAGCCGATGACTGTTGCACTAGTACTACAGCATGTAGACAGCAGTGCATTGTCCCGGACCTTTTGCAAATGAAAATGGAGGACGTGTGTCTGTCCAGTATGGACAACAGTAAGATGGAGGTGAGTGGGTACAGCATTGTCTTTCATGTGTTGTCATATTCAGCAAATTTGCATAGTTTTCCCAACAAACGGGTTATGCTGGTATTTCAAAACTGCATCACAAAGCTGTCTCGTGGTCTACATTGTACTCTTATTTCATCATTTGTTTACTTAGTGACAGAAAATTATTTTGTCATACACATTTATCGACGCATGTATTGTGCCTTCTCCCATAGGGCTTTGCTCAAGAGATCCTGTCTGACCTGGTGGAGGATGCCTGTTTGGGTCTTTGTTTTGAGGTTCACAGGGCTGTCAAACAGGGATATTTTTTCCTAGATGATACAGACCAGGATAGTATGAAGGACTTTGGTAAGAGTCAGACAGTTCATGTAACTGCCATTCCGGGGCTTAAACCACATCCATTTGTGTCATATCTGTAATAAAAGTTCATTTCCCTATCTAAACTAAACTGAAAAAAATGTCTCTAGACTGAACTTTCTGATATCTGCACTATCAGCAGGGGTCAATGATTACACATACAATGGTTTGATATACTGGTACTTTATTTGAGAAGTTCAATTTTACGCTTACACTGCTAACGTGCCAGCTGAAGTGTGTGACAAAATTGTCATTTTGGTACTGACTGCAAGATTTTTCATGAGCTAGTATCTGCTTTTTACTCATATGTAATGGTTAAAAGCAGCTGATTTTGACATGTAAAGGAATACTTCACCAAAAAATGAAAATTCTCTCATCATTTACTCGCACTTATGTCATTCCAAACCTATATGACATTTGTTTTTCCATGGAAAAGAACTCTGTTCAGGAGAGTTCACTCTACAATTTTCCATACAATGAAAGTGGATGGTAATTTGTATTGTCAATTTGCAAAAAGGATTAAAAAAAAAGCTACATAAAAGTCTTCTGAAGCCATACAATAGCTTTGTTTAAGGAACAGACCGAAATTTAAGTCACATTTAACTGAAAATCCAAACTGAAACTCTGTTGTCATCTGTGTCTCTTGTAGAAATTGTGGACCAGCCTGGAGTAGATATTTTTGGGCAAGTATATAACCAGTGGAAAAACAAAGAGTGTGTGTGTCCCAACTGCAGTCGGAGCATTGCTGCATCTCGCTTTGCTCCTCACCTGGAGAAATGTCTCGGTATGGGCCGCAACAGCAGTCGCATTGCCAACCGCAGGTATTATGACTAAAGCTTAACTTCAGTAGAGGCACAAAACACATTTGCTAAACACTTTCCCCACCTGCCATAGGCAGCCAAACAGATAATCCCTTTCCAAACTCATGCCATTGGTTGAGTTAATGAGCCCGTTTACATGCATACCAATACGCTTATTACTTCCAAAAATCAGCTTATTTCAAAAATCCGACAAAGCATGAAATCTGCATTTACATGACATTTGAAATAATCATCTTATTCTCTGCTTTTGATCTCAAACCGTAAACACGTGCGCACATTGCATGAGCTGTTAAGATCCGTCGACTACTTGCAAAGCAAAACCGGCGTAATGGGCAAAAATCTACCGATGTTGATCGGTTTATTCTTATGCGTTACACGCATTGTTGGCTTAAGGGGTGGTCACAATAGGCTTTGAGCACACACATTTTTTCAGACAATGCGAACGGACCAGGATTTGTTGTCATACGTTAGGGCTTCTGGTTTTAGTAAAATAACACTTCACAAATAACAAATAATATTATATTAAAAATGTTTGGTTTATTATTATTTATTTATTTTTTCTCCCAATTTGGAATGCCCAATTCCCACTACTTAGTAGGTTCTCATGGTGGCGCGGTAACTCACATCAGTCTGGGTGGCAGAGGACAAGTCTCAGTTGCCTCCACTTCTGAGACAGTCAATCCACGCATCTTATCACGTGGCTCGTTGTGCATGACACCGTGGAGACTCACAGCATGTGGAGGCTCATGCTACTCTCCGCGATCCACGTACAGCTTGCCACGTGCCCCATTGAGAGCGAGAACCACTAATCGCGACCACGAGGAGGTTACCCCATGTGACTGCCCTCCCTAGCAACCGGGCCAATTTGGTTGCTTAGGAGACCTGGCTGGAGCCACTCAGCACACCCTGGATTCAAACTCACAACTCCAGAGGTGGTAGTCAGCGTCTTTACTCACTGAGCTACCCAGGCCCCCCTTAAATTAAAAATGTTAAAATATGTTGTGTACCTACTTTCCAGCAACAAAAACACACAGCTTTGAAATATGTATCCTTTGATTTGAGCCAAGAGGCCAGTGTGTGACGTTTCAATTTTCTATTGGTCACGTGTCCTCTCGTTATGCAGATTTGCAGTTCAGACTTTGCAAACTTGAACTTTGGTAAGCAGCGCCATACGGAATTTCTTTGTGTGGTCTTGCATTTCTGGTATCCCGCATTCATATGCGTTTGAACGGTTGTGAATGGAGTGCTGTGACCGCCCCTTTATTAAGCCAGAGACTATTTAGCAGAGACGGGCGACTTCTATTGAAATGAATGGAGAAATTGGAATGGTCAGCAGATGTAGAAAAGGAAGTCCCACCTTACAGGTAAAAGAGCCAATCACCTTTTAGATACAGACATCGCCTGTCAGTCAACTTGAGAAAGTGTATGCGCATTTGCTAGACAAGCTGGGAAAATAGTGTTTTTTTTTATCACAATCTGATGTAAATAATTTATGATACCAGTTTTGTCAGACTTTACTGCTGATTTTAAATATGTTCTTTGATCGTAATCTTGACCAACCGTTTTGGAGATTTCTGTCTTTCCCTATTCAAGTAGATAGGAGCTGCATTTGTATGCCACTTGTTTACATAGAAAAATAGCTGCCCAATCTGCCCGAGAGCATTCTAAAGATGGCCGCAGAGTGGACTGACTTGCTAAAAAGACTTTGATTAAGCAGAATCGGTGCGATCTTGCTAAGGCTAAAGGCAAAGGCCTTTAACAAAGCCTAAACATGGTTTGTTAACAAGTGTTACTGGCAACATGGATGAAATGCAGGGCTGTAAACGCACCGATCAGCCACAACAATATAACCACCTGCTTAATATTGTGTAGGTCCCCCTTGTGCCGGCAAAACAGCACCAACCCGCATCTCAGAATAGCATTCTGAGATACTGTTCTTCTCACCATAATTGTACAGAGCGGTTATCTGAGTTACCGTGGACATTGTCTGTTCGAACCAGTCTGGCCATTCTCTGTTGACCACTCTCATCAACAAGGCCACACGATTGGCTGATTAGATAATCGCATGGATGATTGTTGGTGCCAGACGGGCTGGTTTGAGTTCTTCTGTAACTGCTGATCTCCTGGGATTTTCGCCAAAAACAAAAAACATCCAGTGAGCGGCAGTTCTGCGGACGGAAATATCTTGTTGATGAGAGAGGTCAACAGAGAATGGCCAGACTGGTTCAAACTGACAAAGTCTACGGTAACTCAGATAACCGCTCTGTACAATTGTGGTGAGAAGAATATCATCTCAGAATGCTATTCTGAGGTGCGGGTTGGCGCTGTTTTGGCGCTGTTTCTAATGTTGTGGCTGATCGGTGTACACTTTTAAATGTCGAGGCTTGCAGAGGTTTTTTTTTTTATGGTTTTTTATTTTATGGTTCTGCATTGTGCTCTTGCTACTACTAAACTTTAAAGAAGTATTGAATAATTTGCATCAGAACATGTGGTCTTCATGGATGAAATGGTAATACATAAGCTCTTTTTAGCTGCATGCTTCATATTTCCCGATATTTCAGACTGAGAGGAAGACCGTGGTTTAGGCATTAAATAGTGCCTTTGTGTGTTTGTAATGTGCCCTATGTGATAAACCCATCAAATTACTTCTCTTTAGTGGTTTCTTCTAAAACAACAATAATAATTTTTAAAACGATAGTATCAGTTGAATAAATTGTTAATGCTGGTTAATCGGTTAACCGTCAACATCCCTAATTGAAATGAAAATTGCAGTACGATTAAAGATGTGAACCTGCTTCCTATTATTCAGAATTGCCAGCGGCAACAACACAAACAAATCAGAGAGTGATCAAGAAGACAATGATGATGTCAACGACAATGACTGGTCTTATGGGGCAGAAAAGAAAGGTGGGACTAACGGTATTATGTATTGACTTTTCATTGCAATATCTTCATAGACCAGTGTTTAAATTTAAAGACTAAATTTCATGTCCTTTAACATTTGTTAACCTTTTGCTTTCCAGCCAAGAAGAGAAAGTCAGATAAGGTATTTTTACATTCTTTGAAACAACCTGTACTTTTGGTAAGTTCAATTTACTGTTACAGATGTTATTTCATGCTCGTAGATGACCTTTCAACATGTAGCTGCAGAATGTGGGGCAATCTAGCTGTAGAATTCCTATCCATAATTCATGTCAACTGTTTTTTGTTTTAATTTTTTATTTTTGGCTACAAGCAGTTCACCACAAGACAAACTTGCTCACTAATCAGTGTTGGACTGTAGCATACAATACCTGCCCTTTCACGTTGCTTATTCTCCTTTACTGTGTCTTTTAATTTGTTTTATATGCATATGCTGGCTGCTAAACAAGCCACACAACAAGACTAATGTTTGATGTCTTTTTCTCTTTATACAGAATCCAAATTCACCAAGAAGATCCAAATCAATGAAACACAAAAATGGTAAGCATATGCTCTACCATCCAAGTCAAAAAACAAAATTAGCTCGTTTTGAGAAAAACATGTGTTTTTAGCCTTATATTTTCAAGATTGACTTGACTAGCCCTGGATCATTAGGGTCCACCAGACCCTGAGCGACGTGTTTCTCATGGGTAATTTGCAGGACTCATTATGTTGTTCAAAATCAGCTACACATTGTTAAACAGAATGGAGCAGAATGCAGGGGTGTTGAGATGCTTTTTTAAAAGAAGGAATGGTACAGGACAGGTTCAGCACAAGTTAAACAACAGCATTTGTGGCACAATGTTGATTACCACCAAAAACTTTGACTCTTCCCTCATTTATTTTAAAAAGCAGTTACAGTACGATATTTACAATGGAAGTGAATGGGGCCATTTCATAAATGCTGAAATACACACTATTTCGAAAGTATAGCTACAAGATGTAAACATTATACGTGCTAATTAGGGATGGACTCAAGTACTCGGAAGTGACAGTAATGATCAACCATGAAAACGATGATCGGTGACTTTTTACTAAATTTGAAATTATTTGAAATTAACTATACACAAACGTGTCAAAGACGGGGCTTATTATTAATTCTGAGGTAGATTATGTAATGATTTTTGGAGGTCTGGACAACAAGCTCAAACACAGCGCATCGTGCCTTTTTGTTCGGGGCAGAGACAGCACTCAACTCTCTACAGAAGCACGCACACACCAGGTGAGTTCTTCCTTTCAAACAGCTAGACAGTGCGCAGCTCCATGAAGCTGCGTACTTAAGATAATTAAGGGATCGTGAAAGAAGAGCAGAGAGACGCGTTGTCTGAGCACTCTTTCATTGAGTTGGCCAGCGAATCTTGACATATCATTATGGCATTTTTGTACTTTTTTGTAATGGACTACATTATAACAGCCTGTAATTATGAATATGCAAAACACTGGACATCAACGAGATGCACTGCAGCAGGCAAAGACACCTCGTGCCACTAAAACAGCGCCATGCATCTCAGAATAGCATTCTGAGATGATATTTTTCTCACCACAGTTGTACAGAGCAGTTATCTGTGTTACCATAGACTTTGTCAGTTCGAACCAGTCTGACTATTCTTTGTTGACCACTCTCATCAACACAGAACTGTCCTTCACTGGATGTTTTTTCTTTTTGGCACCATTCGGAGTAAATTCTAGAGACTGTTGTGCGTGAAAATCCCAGGATATCAGCAGTTACAGAAATATTCAAACCAGCCCATCTGGCACCAACAATCATGCCACGCTCCAAACTGCTGAGATCACATTTCTCCCCATTCTGATGATTGATATGAACATTAACTGAAGCTCCTGACCCGTATCTGGATGATATTATGCATTGCACTGCTGCCACACGATTGGCTTATAAGATAATCGCATGAATATATAGATGTACAGGTATTCCTAATAAAGTGCTCAGTGAGTGTAACTTTACACAAATAAGGTTAGTTAGCAATTTTATCACAACAAAATCATGTTAACTTGTATAATATGTCTTGTGGCTTTACTTTTGAAGTTGTGTGTATTTAAGCATTTATGGACTGGCTCCATTTACTTTAATTGTAAGTGCCTTACTGTAACCACAATTTAAAAAAAATATATATATTTTCTTTTGACGGACGAGTTGAAATTGTTTTCTGTGGAAATCAACATTATGCCACAAATGCTGTTGACTGAACTTAAGAGGTTTTACTTGATACGCTGTCTCAAAAATGCAACATTCATGTCACAAGGTGCTGTAAAAATTAGTGAGGGGTGATGCAACACAGATGTCCATTTGTATTTTTGCATAGATCAAGATCTAAAAAAAAAGCGCTGACTGAATGTAAGAATGCACCTTTAGATGGACAGATATACAACTAATAAATGGATAAAATATGTATAACCTTTTGTTGCACAAAACAATATCATATTAATTTTCTTGAAATTCATTGTTAAAGGTGCTGAATTTGTTACACAAGCGCTACTTTGAGGCGGTGCTACAAAGGGGATGAATACACCATTTCTATACAAAATCCTTTCTGTTTCATAATTTTTAAGGCCCTATATAGTGAAATCCCAAAGAGATAGGTCTTTCAATGCGGCACTATTGATTGTTAGTGTAAATTGTTAAATGTAAAAACCAAATGTTGGTCACATTGTAAGAAGCCAGTTTTTCTTGTCCAAAAAAACAAAGATCTGAAGAAAAAATAATAACACAAATATACCATTATGTATTCCAAAGAGTCCAAAATACACTATGATTAAGAGTATGCAATATGAAGATATCTTTAATACTTCTGAAGTTTTAGGCTGTCCAACTTTGGGGAAAAAAACCCAAAAAGAAATAAAACATTTTAACTTGCACCATTGGCACATAATGCAACAACGGATTTTAGTAATATTCGTACCTATATCTGTTTAAAACCATGTTATAATGCTGGCATTTTTTTTTTTTTTTACACTGTTGACAGAATTACCCAGTTAACGTTTAGCACACTTAAAGACATAGTTCACCCAAAAATGTACTCACCCTCATGCCATCTCAGATGTGAATGACTTTCTTTCTTCTGCAGAACACAAATGAAGAATTTTAGAATAACATTTCAGCTCTGTAGGTCCATACAGTGCAAGTGAATGGGTGCTAAAATGTTGACACTCGAAAAATCACACATAATCCATAAGACTCCAATGGTTAAATCATTGTCTTCAGAAGCGATATGATAGGTGTGGGTGAGAAACAGATTAATTTCACATTCTTCTTGTGTTTTTGGTGATTCACATTCTTCATGCATATTGCCCACTACTGGGCAGGGAGAAACATTTCAAGCAAAAAATGACTTAAATATTTATCTGTTTCTCACCCACACCTTTCATAACACTTCTGAAGACATGGAGTAAACCACTGGAGTCATGTGGATTACTTTTATAATGACTTTATATACATTTTGGAGCTTCAAAATGTTGGCATCGATTCACTTGCATTGTATGGACTTACAGAGCTAAATATTCTTCTAAAAATTATCATTTGTGTTCTGCTGAAGAAAGTACGTTCTGTTCTGTTCATGCTGTTGGCGTGTTAAAACTATTTGTGAAGTCGCATCTTTTAATTCATCCCCTTTAAAGCACCACTGCTAAAAATAAAATAAGATAGATAGATACATACATACAGTTGAAGTCAGAAGTTTACATACACTTAAGTTGAAGTCATTAAAACTAATTTTTTTAACCACTCCACAGATTTAATATTAGCAAACTATAGTTACGGCAAGTCGTTTAGGAAATCTACTTTGTGCATGACACAAGTAATTTTTCCAACAATTGGTTACAGACAGATTGTTTCCCTTTTAATTGACTGCACAATTCCAGTGGGTCAGAAGTTTACATATACTAAGATAACTGTGCCTTTAAGCAGCTTGGAAAATTCCAGAAAATTATGTCAAGCCATTAGACAATTAGCTTCTGATAGGCTAATTGGAGTCAATTGGAGGTGTACATGTGCATGGCCTACCTTAAAACTCAGTGCATCTTTACTTGACATCATGGAAAAATCAAAAGAAATCAGCCAAGACCTCAGAAAAAAACATTGTGGACCTCCACAAGTCTGGTTCATCTTTGGGAGCAATTTCCAAATGCCTGAAGGTACCACGTTCATCTGTACAAAGAATAGTACTTAAGTATAAACACTATGGAACCACGCAGCCATCATACCACTCAGGAAGCAGATGCATTCTGTCTCCTACTGATAAACGTAGTTTGTGCAAATCAATCCCAGAACAACATCAAAGGACCTTGTGAAGATGCTGGAGGGAACAGGTAGACAAGTATCTATATCCACAGTAAAACGAGTCCTATATCTACATAACCTGAAGGGCTGCTCAGCGAGGAAGAAGCCAAAACTGCCATAAAAAAAGCCTGACTACTTTTTGCAAGTGCACATGGGGACAAAGATCTTATTTTTTGGAGAAATGTCCTCTGGTCTAATGAAACAAAGATTTAACTGTTTGGCCATAATGAACATCGTTATGTTTGGAGGAAAATGATGCTTGCAAGCCGAAGAGCACTATCCCAACCATGAAGCATGGGGGTGGCAGCATCATGTTGTGGGGGTGCATTGCTGCAGGAGTGCACTTCACAAAATAGATGGCATCATGAAGAAGGAAAATTATGTGGATATATTGAAGCAACATATCAAGACATCAGACATGAAGTTAAAGCTCGGTCGCAAATTGGCCTTCCAAATGGACAATGACCCCAAACATACCTCCAAAGTTGTGGCAAAATGGCTTAAGGACAACAAAGTCAAGGTATTGGGGTGGCCATCACAAAGCCCTGATCTCAATCTGATTGGAAATTTGTGGGCAGAACTGAAAAAGCGTGTGCAAGCAAGGAGGCCTAAAAACCTGACTCAGTTACACCAGTTCTGTCTGGAGGAATGGGCCAAAATTCCAGCAACTTATTGTGAGAAGCCTGTGGAAGGCTACCCAAAACTTTTGACCAAGTTAAACAATTTAAAGGCAATGCTACCAAATACTAACAAAGTGTATGTAAACTTCTGACCCACTGGGAATGTGATGAAAGAAATAAAAACTGAAATAAATCATTCTCTCTACTATTATTCTGACATTACACATTCTTAAAATAAAGTAGTGATCCTAACTGACCTAAGACAGGGAATGTTTTCCACGATTAAATGTCAGGAATTGTGGAAAAACTTAGTTTAAATGTATTTGGCTAAGGTGCATGTACACTTATGACTTCAACTGTGGATGGATGGATGGATGGATGGATAGATAGATCCCTAGTTAAGCATGTTGGTAAATGTTGAAAGCTATAATAACAACCTTTATATTAGTTATTGAAACCAAAATAGAGCATTATAAGTGATGAATCTCTTCTCGTGAATCTTTTTCTTGAAGCTTTGCTGGGCTCAAAGCGTCGTGTGGAGAACCAGGACAGCTCCTGCATGTTGCTAAGAGACGAGACATTTTCTCAGTAACACTGTGTTGCAGAAGTCACTCACTCCCCACAGTACCACACGGTTGACCTTACGATGGGATTGTGTGAGCTAAATTATGCTGATCAGTGGAGGAGACATGGACTAATTCTATTGTCGTTCAGTTTACATGAGTATTTTTCCCCCCAATATTTACCATTATTCTTTCTTCAGGAATATTTGCACAGTTGCTCATGTGGCTTTGAGCTGACACAATGACATATAGGATAGAGGAACATGCGCAATGCTCTCAGGGACAGAGTTGGAACTCATCATATCGGCCACCAGAATCAGCCGAGAGTCATAGACCCTGGGCCAGTTGACCTTTCCCTACAGGATTTGTACCAAATTATACCTGCTCATATGTGGCCTCCCATTCTAGGTGGATTAAGCAGCAGTTAATAAAGAATCATACAAGGTTGCAACAAAAAAATAAAAAAAATCAAGATCTGTAATCAGTGTCAGCTATTCCCGATCAGGTAATCACTTCACAATTTGTTCATATCAAATGTTATGGAGAATCATGATCCAGTAGAGTGTTTTCTTTTCTCTGTAGTTCCAACAGCCAAAGTGTGGTACTGTTGTTCTATATTATGTCACTAGTTCTTTAGCACATTATCATAATACTGTTTTTTTTTTTTTCAATGGTAAGTTATTGGTTACATAGTGAGCAGAGTTTGGCATAGGTCTTCAAAAAGAATGAATCAAGACTTGAGAGTATCTTTATCATTGTAACTTTTTTCTTTTCTTAATTTCTTATGTATTAGATGTTTACAGTGTAAGGTCTCCTGTGCGGTTTCACTTTGTTTGTAACTGTGTATATATGTATTTGACTGGTGAAAAATGCTGCTATGCTGACCGTGAGCTATACGCTTATGGGCATGTTAACCAATAAATGATCAGAACCCTGAACATGTTTTATATTTGTTCAACACAGCATTTATTTAAATGTGGGTGAAAATTGTCACGTCTACTTTGGATTATGGTTTATTTGGATTATGCCACTGTACTCCTTACAAAAATGCTGTGGTAATCAAAGTTTCCACCAAAATACCATGGTTATTACAATTATCAAACTGTGGGATCATGGTATCAGCCACCATGTTATCAAAAAAAACAAAAAAAATTCAACAAAATGACAGAAATATTCTGACAAATTTATCTAAACTAAATTCAATACTGTCTTAAAATGTATTAAAATAGTAAATATTGAAATACAAATTTCAGTCTATACAATAGTACAGTTGAGCGCATAAGTTTGTGTCCAAAATGATGTTCATCATTTAAAAACAAAATCAGTTTGTTTTTTTATTTAGTACTCTCCTAATGAAGATATTTGACATAACAGACATTTACATACTGTATATTTCTTGAGCGTACTAAGGAGCGCAGCACTACGCGTTATGTCTTATGCAATCTTCATGCCAGCGCTAAGTGCAAATGGCTGTGGGTGGGAGTGTTTGCACTATACGTGGGTGTATGTTTGCAAATGGTGGGTATATTGTATGCAAATGAAGTCCCGCAATTTGCTATTTTCCTGAGAAAAAGGTCATTGCACTAAGATATTTGAGAAGCACCTCTTCTCAGCGCAAGTCTAAAATCAGTTCCTGCATTTGCAGTTTGGGTGGTAATAAAGTTCATGTACAAACTCTGAAATATAGTGAAACATTAAATAATGTTTTATAAATTATATTCGATTTTTTGAACACTTTGTTATTTAACTACATTTCCGTTTAGTTTAAAATGTAATTAGAATCCAAATATTTTTGGTTGAAGTTTTTCGTGTTTAAATTAATTAAAATTTTAAAGCAAAATCAACTTGTTAGTGAAGCGCCAAAACAAAAATGAACAAGCAATCTCTCGATCCACAGCCAAGGTCGATACAATAACTGTTAACACTAGCAATGATTTCTGTATCACTATGATTAATAATACTTACATTCTCTAGAATTTAACGGATCCTACATCCAAATCCTGACGAGAACCACATTTTCCATCTGAATAAATGATGCATGTCACTGGAAAGATGCTAGACATTCAACAAGGATGCAGTTAATGCACAAAAGAACATTTGTCCATATTTCTATTCTTCTAATTCATTCCACACCGAAAAAAGTTTGACTAACAAATTCTTATGAATGTGCTGTCTTTGTTTAAATCACAGGTGCCTGACAGGGAATGGACTATATAATAGGACGCATTCGGTGCAATAACCGGAGTAAAACCTCAGAATTAAACTGCACTTGACCCAACCCACTAGCGCTTTCGCCAAACCCACTTGCGCCTAGACTTAGGGCGTGCTTGCACGAAAATACCAAACTTTCATGGCCATGCCCACTGACTTTGCGCTTAGCGCTAGTGCTTTAAAATATGGCCCATAATGTGATATCACATGAGGAAATCATTATAGTGGTCTGATTGTAAATTTAGAGAAGTAATTAGTAATTGGGAATGGATTACTTTTTTAGTAATAAGTAAATACTTATGTAATGTAACAAATTAGACTTACTGCAGTTTTTTTATTTTACTGTTTTAATTCTACTGAAAGCTAATGTGTGTAACTTTTTCGGTGTTAAAATACTTTCTCCTATTCCAGCTTAATATGCAGAGACAGCTATATGTAAGCCATTAATAGGTTAATTTTCTTGAAAACTTTAAACACTGTCTTTGTGGCGATCAACACAACATTGACTCGACCAATGGACTTTCTGTTTGTTCAATCAACAGAAGAGGGGAGCTGTTTAAATATATATATATATATATATATATATTTGCAATTCATATTGGAATATCTGTTGTTTGCTAGGACCGTGTACTTTTGCGTCCATTCCTTTTTCTTTTTTTAACCCAAAAATGAAAAACTAAAAATTTGTTTTTGTTCTTTTTTGGTTTTAACACTGATAAATAAAATATGCAGATACAAACTAATTTCCTGTTGACCATTTCATTTTCTATTTAAAAAGGAATAAAGGAGATTGGGGGGAAAGGCTCAAATTTTGTTTTCCTTCAGTGTTTAAAAAATGTATTTATCCTTGAATATTTGATACGCACATGTGAGCAGCACTGAAACGCTGCTTTCATCTGATTGGTCAACTTGCCCCGTCTTCTGTATCCTACTGCCTTCAGCTAGAATTAGAGTTGGGATCGCTCTGCAAATTTGTCTCAATTTTCAGTAAATATTGTCCTGAACCACCACTAACTGTAAACTATGCATGCCGTATGTATTAGAATCTTGCTGCTTGGCACATCATGGTGTTGTTGTGAGGTGCCTGTAATGGACGGCACGTGAGAGATCACAAGCCACATTACTTGGCCATATGCTGACTGGGAGTTGGTCTATTATATATTATTTTTATTTTTAATAACATTGTATGATTTAGTAGTACCTGTGTATTCGTGTCCCATTGGTAAATGTAATTAAAATAATTAATCATGGATAATTTTTTATTCTAGAAGTTTCAGAAAGATTCTGTTTATAATTTGTAGACATACATCTTAAAGTATTTTTTAGCATTTTAATTATGTTGAATTATTTTAATATTTCTTATTTTAAATTTTAAGCCAACTTGAGACCCCCTTGGAAGTGTACTGAGGCCCCCTAGTGAGTTCCGGACCCCTGGTTGAGAACCACTGCGCTAGACAACAACATCGAGGTTGAAGGTCTCTTGATCCAGACACAAGTGGTCACTGAAGATGCATTGCAGATCGAATCTGCATCCGAATATATCCATACTTTCTTACTACAGTTGTGCTCAAAAGTTTGCATACCCTTGGAGAATTGGTAATATATGTACCATTTTTAAAGAAAACATGAGTGAGCAGGCAAAAACATTTCTTTTATTTCTTATGGGATTCATATTCAACTGTAGGTTATAACAGAATGGCACAATCATAAAACAAAACATGGCAACAAAGAAAAAAATGAAATGACCCCTGTTCAAAAGTCTGCATACCCTTAGTTCTTAATACTGTGTATTGCCCCCTTTAGCATCAATGACAGCGTGCAGGCTTTTGTAATAGTTGTCTATGAGGCCCCAAATTCTTGCAGGTGGTATAGCTGCCCATTCGTCTTGGCAAAATGCCTCCAGGTCATGCAAGGTCTTTGGTCATCTTGCATACATGTGTGAGATCTCCCCAGAGTGGCTCGATGATATTAAGGTCAGGAGACTGTGATGGCCACTCAGGGACCTTAACCTTTTTCTGCTCTAACCACTGGAGGGTCAACTTGGCCTTGTGCTTAGGGTCATTGTCATGCTGGAAAGTCCAAGAGCGTCCCATGCACAGCTTTCGTGCAGAAGAATGCAAATTGTCTGCCAGTATTTTCTGATAACATGCTGCATTCATTTTGCCATCAATTTTCACAAGATTGCCTGTGCCTTTAGAGCTCACACACCTCCAAAACATCAGTGAGCCACCACCATGCTTCACAGTGGGGATGGTATTCTTTTCACTATAGGCCTTGTTGACCCCTCTCCAAACATAGCACTTATGGTTGTGACCATAAAGCTCTATTTTGGTCTTATCACTCCAAATTACAGTGTGCCAGAAGCTGTGAGGCGTGTCAAGGTGTTGTCGGGCATATTGTAACTGGGCTTTTTTGTTGCATTGGCGAGTAAAGGCTTCTTTCTGGCAACTCGACCATGCAGCTCATTTTTGTTCAAGTATCGTCATATTGTGCTCCTTGAAAGATTTGGATATCTTTTTATATCCTTTTCCATCTTTATAAAGTTCCATTACCTTGTTATGCAGGTCTTTTGACAGTTCTTTTCTGCTCCCCATGACTCAGTATCTAGCCTGCTCAGTGCATCCATGTGAGAGCTAACAAACTCATTGACTATTTATACACAGACACTAATTGCAATTTAAAAAGCCACAGGTGTGGGAAATTAACCTTTAATTGCCATTTAAACCTGTGTGTGTCACCTTGTGTGTCTGTAACAAGGCCAAACATTCAAGGGTATGTAAACTTTTGATCAGTGCCATTTGGGTGATTTCTGTTATCATTATGATTTAAAAAGGAGCCAAACAACTATGTGATAATAAATGGCTTCATATGATCACTATCCTTAAAAGTTTTTTTGCATGATCAGTCATATTTTCTAAATCAATGCCAAAATTTCACAATTTCTGCTAGGGTATGCAAACTTTTGAGCACAACTGTATATAGTATGCCAAAAACAGTATGCCAATGGAGTAGTATGTCCGAATCCTTAGTATTCATAAAAATGTATGCGAGAAATACCCAGATGGCCTACTACTTCAGGTGAGATTCTGAAGTGCGGATCGACTGGACACTTTACGAACAAAACGCTGGATTTAAAAGAACGCAGGTGGACCACGAGTCAGGTGGCTCTTCTCAACTGCAAGTTATATACAGTATATGTATATGTAACCGGTCCTGCTTGACCTGCTCCGAGTGGGATTCAAACCGGCATCACCTGGCATGGGATAGCACAGCTATCACATACCAGCTGGCTCCCTTACAAATATACCAAGAAAGTTGTTCCTAGTGCTTGTTTAACAAAACTGGAGTAGATTATTTTCGCAGTTGTTGTTATTACGTCATATATTCGGGTCACGGGTCAATGCCCATGTTCCCAGATGAAGTATGTCCGAAATCTATTCATACTACTCGCATGCATACCTAAATAACGTACAGTTTTACCAGTCGAGAAGCGCGTTCATGATCAAAAACAGCACATACTGTGACATTACGTGATTTTTGATGCAGGGATGGTCATATCAAGTGCAAACGACGATAGTAGTTGAGAGTAATACCAGGTCTGAACAGGGCCAATATTAAAAATGCAGTCAGTAATTCTTTTATAGAATAAAAGTTCTCAGTTATTTCTGCTATTGGCTGTCAGCCTTGATTATGAGTGATAAGGCAAGTAATATCACAGTCTTTCTAGCAAGTCAATCCACTGTTGGCCATCTTTGTAACGCTTTCGGGAGACTATTTCCAGTCATGCCAGTGAAGTTCCTATCTACGTGAATGGTGAGAGACTGAAATCTCAAAAACGGTTGGTCAAGATTACGATCAAAGAACGTATTTCACATCAGCAATAAAATTTGACAACACTGGAATCATAAATTATGCTTCTTTACCTCAGATTACGCTAGAAAACGCAATTTCCCCGGCTTGAATAACTAATGCCATGCGCGTTCTCGAGTTGATCGACAGGCGATGTCTGTACCTAAAAGGTGATTGGCTCTTTTACCTGTAAGGCGGGACTTCTGTTCTACATCCGTTGAGCGTTCAGAGCTCCTTGGTTGGGCGTTCCAGTTTCTCCCATTCATTTTAATAGAAGTGGCCCGTCTCTACTAAATAAATAGTCTCTGGTAATATTCAGCTGGTTATATGATCTCTACATGGTTGCATGTATGTGTACCATATGTAGAACAGAACAGCTTTTTTTTTTTTTTTCTAAGACTGATATGATTAGAGTCTTCATCTCATGTGACTGAACATTATTATTAAAAAAAAAAAAGAGAGAGAGAGAGAGAAATAGAGAGAAAAACAAGAAATACATTTCCTTTTTCTTTGTCACCTTTAACTTCTGTTAGAATTGTTGTGTAAAAGCAATAATACATGGACAATCGTGCTGTTGTACTCAATGTCCATAATAATTATAAATTAAATTCAATATGATCAATTGCTAATTTAATTTTTTTCAATTATTACCGATTTTTATATTAATTTATTGGTTAATTGTTATCAAATGACTGATTCTGTCTATTTACCCAAATTTTTAGATATTGATTGTTTAATTGATTTCTTGATTTCTCTGTTGATTTAGGCTATCGCTTTCCCAAATGGTTATTGAGTGGCACTAATGGGCCCCCATAATAATACCCATACTACAGTCATAATTGTCGATAAAATCAATCCCTTATACAGGGGATTAGAGGGAATATTATTTGGCAACCCAGAGGGAGGAGATTTAAGAAGCCACACACACCACTGATAACTGAAGACATTGGTTAGGCTCTTAAAATGTTATTGAGAGGCGACCATTAAAATAAATTGGGGGTTTGACAAGCTTTTATGGGAAGAGCTGACACACTCAACCGACAGCGCGAGAGCTAGAGAGAGAGCGAGCAGCGAATCGACACCGACTTTTATGGAGTTTCTTCAGTTGCCTCAGTAACAGTCTTTTTTCTTTTTCTTTAAAACAAGTATCAGCGGGAAAAACAATCAAGTCAAATAATGGCTTCTAGAGTGGGTTTCCCCGTCAACTCCACCACCCCAATAAACCCCAATATGAACCCTATGAACCCAAGTCACAGCAGCGCCATGAGAATGCCAGCAATGCCGCAGAATTCACCCTACAGAGGGCTGACCAGCACACCGAACCAGTACCACCAAGTAAGTGATAAAACAACTCTTTATTTGTTCTTTTAAGCGACTGGCATCGCGCCATAGCTGTCCACCCTGCTGCCTTCATCAAGGAAGTGACACTCACAATAGAGATTTCAAAACAGCTGAAACTATTTATCGCATTAAATATTGTAGAAAATAAGATACGACCATGCATCTTTTGACAAAAATATGAAGAGGGGGCTCTAAAATGCTTTAAACACTTTAATACTCGATAGTGAGGCCCTCAAAGAACAAACGTCTGCTTCCGCGTTTCAGTTTCTTCACGAAGAAAACGCGCGTGCTTTACTTTCAACCAAAAGTTGCCTGCAAAGACATTTGGACGAACATACATAAAAAAGTTTTTTTATTTTTTATTTTTATTTAATTTTTTCATATGCCATGGTAAAACCATGGTATTCTTTGAAGCATCTTGAATTGACCACGGTATATGAATATGGTATTTCTAAACCATGGGATTCAAAATCTAATTTAAACTTTAAACAGAAATGATTTTGAGATTTTTTTTTTTTAAACAGAAACATTTCGTAAAATAAGAAGTGTTTACTATATACCCTATTGCTAGGTCACTAGTCAAATAAGCTAATTTACATGGTGACATTAACCATGTGAACTTTTTTTGATACCAAATTTCAGATTTCCTTGCTTCCTTGTAAACTAAAGGAATATTCCGGCTTCAATACAAGTTACGCCTAATCGATAGCATTTGTGGCATAATGTTGATTAAAGCTATAAAACCTCTTTTAAAGCTACACTATGTAAATTTTTTTTTTTTTTTTTTTTTTTTTTTTTGGTTTGTTAGAAAACAACAAAATGTTATTAATGAGAGAGTGCAACAAAAATCCATTTTCCAAACCATGTCTTTACCCAAATATACTTTGATAAACCTATAATAATGATTTATATTTTAGAGCTGTCGGGATGGATTTCGCGGGAAATTGCATACATACATCATTCACCCGTGCATGTCACGTCATATCCGTATACAGGGAAAATAACCTCCGGCTACTGTTGCGCATGTGTGGGAGTAGCTGAAACTGAAAGTTTGTTGTCACAACCAACAGAAAAAATTTACCATGGATCATTCAAATCTGCAAACCTCCGGGGAATCACTGGTTGTAAAAACAAAGAAACCCCAAACAGAGCAGAGTCTACAAGCAAAATGGGAAAGCGACAGAGTCCGTAATAAAACTCGAATCAACATTAGCTTGGCTTTTCAGAGGTGGCGACAACTCTGAGATCTGAAAGGGTTTAAAAGTGACCCAGAGATGGCTTTCACACCCATGTGTGTGTAGTGAAATACAAGAATTATACTGTAATTGGTGCAGAAATTTTCACTTGCTAGCACACGTGTGTATTTTTCTTTATAACGGCAATAATTTATATAAATAATTCCTTTAGTCCTAGGCTTGTCAAGGACATGTGAGTCTTGAAATGATGTTGACCACTGGTTGGTAACAATGACAGTCTATAATTTAGTTACTATCGGGGTCTATTTGGCCAGAATATCATGCAAAAACTTTACGTTTGACCTTATCAGACTATCAATCATTATGTCTAATGTTAACGAACGTTGTGTAACTTTTGTAATGTCATTTATTTCAAAACAACAATGTTTCCAATAAGTAAAACAACAGCATAAGATATGGCACTTATCTGCTCAGATGACATGTTTTCGGATATCTGTCTTTTCCTTTCTTTCATTATTTATGTCCATTCGCTCTGATAAGATGTCCTGTATCCTTGTGCACACCAGTGCCTCGAACCACATTCATCCGCGCAGAGCCGAAGCATGACTTTCGTCATTACCTAAACAATGTTCTTCTGCAAGACGCATGCAGTTTTATTTTTTAACCAAAAGTTACATAGTGTAGCTTTAAGAAAAAAGAAAATAATTGTTGTTACATGAAGGCACTTTAAATGAAAGTGAATGGGGCCAATCCATAAACATTAAAATACAGTTTCAAAAGTTTAGCCACAAGACGTAAACGCTATACATGTTAACAGGATTTTAGTGTGATAAAATCACTTACTAATCTTGCCTGTGTAAAATTAGATTCAATACTGAGCTTACAGGGTTGTTATTGGATATAAATTTACACTGATATGGTTAGTTATCAATTTTTTCACATTAAAATTATGTTAACATTTATTGTATGTTTGTCTTGTGACAATACTAAACATTTTGTATTTAATGTTAATGGACTAGCCCATTTCACTTCCATTGTAAGTACCTTACTGTAACTATGATTTTAAATTGGCCATACCTTTAACATTGAGGCAAGCTTATCTAGTTCATAAAAGAATATGAAAACTGTGTAGCTATCTGTTAAATTTAAAGCTATGTGAATGTAGGGAGAATGTCAAACGCTTTAATCCCATAAATCTACATTTATTTTTACACACAGCGCCCAAGCATGCCACCTAACCGAGGAGTGCCAATGGGGGGCATGGGGTCAATGGGTTCCACCCTGCCTGGTCCATCTTATAGTGGAGCCATGCCCATGCGACCCGTGATGTCTCAAGCTCCAATGGACCCCACTCGCAAAAGACTCCTTCAACAGCAGCAGTCAGGGGGCCTTATGGGTCCCAGAAGGGGGTTAGTAAATTAAGTAGCATTATATGTTCATTTATGGCCACATTTGCCATTGCTACAGCTAAAGTATTTGTGACGGTAGTATTCACACAAAACCGGTTTCCATGTTCGTCTGCTGGTCTTCTATGTTGGTTTTAAAACTGTAAAGAGCATATGATTCTGCTTTCATAGGATTCATAATAGTAACTGTCCATTACTGGACCCAAAGTGTGATTTGCTAATGGATTGAGGCTTGTCTCAGGAGACCAAAGGCTTCTTTGTCTCTAAAACCTAGAGATTCATTGTTTGTTTTTGGTTTTTTGGGTTTTTTTTATTGCCAAAGAAAGCATAGTTTTAAACTTGTCTAATGACATTAACTGAACCAAAGGGCAGATTGCCTGTTGTTTGTTGGGGTGTAACGATCCATCAATCTGCATTGATGCAAATGAAAATCCTCTCATGATTTACTTACCTTTAAGCCATTCCAGATCTTTATGATTTTCCTTCTTCAGCAGAGCCGAAGTGAAGATTTTTATAAGCAGATTGTACTTGCATGTACTTTAAATGGGTGCCATCAGGCTGCTGGCTGTTTGATGGTCCAGAAGGCATATTTAGGCATCATAAAAGTAATACACATGACTCCAGTTGATCAATTAATGTCTTCTGAAGCAAATCGATAGGTTTGTGTAAAAAATAAATGGATAAGTAAAACTTTATTAACTAAAAAAAATTGCTTCCTGCCAGCTGTCAATGCATCATTGCTTGCAGTGATGTAAGCGCTATGGTGCATTCACGTGAGAAGTCAGAAGTGCATGCTTTGTATACAACAGAGGAACGAATGTCACGCAAGAGTTAGTTCATTTCAAACAGCAATACAGAGCTGTGCGGAAGCAATGATTTAAAGTTAAGTGTTTTAATTATCGATTTGTTTCTTACACCAACCTGTCGGTTTGCTTCAGAAGACATTAGCTGATCGACTGGAGTCGTGTGGATTACTTTTATGCTGCCTAAATACGCCTTTTGGACCATCAAACAGCCAGCAGGCTGATGGCACCTATTTACATGCATTGTATGGACAAACTGAGCTGAAATCTGCTTATAAAAATCTTCACTTCGGTTCTGCTGAAGAAGGAAAATCATACACATCTGGGATGGCTTAAAGGTAAGTAAATCATGAGAGAATTTTCATTTTTGGGTGAACTAACCCTTTAACTAAAGCCCCTGTCCCGGATCTGCATGATTTTATGCACTGCACTGCTGCCACATGATTGGCTGATTATCTAATCGCATTAATAAGTAGGTGTACAGGTGTTCCTAATAAAGTTGTCACTGAGTGTATATCGCTGGTAGAGCAAACTTTGCTATTTAAATAAACATGTACTCTCATGTCTTGTTATTAAAAATGTTATTGATTCCATCCACAAAAACCAACAAACACAACATAAAATATGGAATCAGTTATATAAATTACCCCCACACCCGACACAAACATGCATTACAGTGGTCACTTACATTTATAACAAAAAAATTAAAAACAAACCAAAAAAATATACTTTCAAAAAACAAGAGTGCACATACACATCAAACTAAAAATCAAAAATCCCTCTCCACTGCCCCTGCCCAAGACCACTTTGTTGTATATCAAATGCCTTTTCGGCGTCAAGTGAAATGGCGACAACCGGAGTCTGATCATTTGCCTGTAGGCAAGGCCTTAATTACCTCGCCAAGCTCCTCCAAGTTTGTCACAGAATCAAGATAATTTTTTTTGCTCTGTCGTCAGTTTAGGGAGTTCTAATGGTTCCACAAAGTTTCTAAAATCTCCATCAGTAGATGAAGATGTGGAGCTATAGAGATCAAGGTAGAATTCTTTAAAAGCATTATTAAAATCAATGGCCGAGGTAAATATTTCACCACCAGCAGATTTCACTCAGGGAATGGTAGAAAAAAAACTCTTTCTGCTTTATATATCTAGCCATAAGCTTCCCTGCTTTGTCCCCAGACTCAATATGACTGTCTTGTCCTGAATAGCCAAAACTCCACCTTCTGCGACAAAATTGTATTATATCTGTATTTCAATCGGGTCAATTCTCTGAGGCTGTCAGACGACATTCGGTGCTTCAGCTCTGCCTCGGCACTTTTAATATTCCCTTCCAGCTCCACGAGCTCTTGTGCTTTGGATTTTTTGATGATTAAACTGCCTTAAGTGCTTCCCAAGCCATGCCCACAGATGATACTGAGGACCAGTTGGTCTCCATATAAACATTGATTTCAGCCTTTAACATTTGTTGGAAATCAGGATTTTGCAAAAGTGATACATTAAAGCGCCAACTATATGATTTATTATTCTGTATATGTGATGTAAAAACCAAACTATTTGTCCGATGTCAGATTCCAATAGAATGGCCCCTGAAGGTTTCTGCATTGTTCTGTCTTTTCAGAGCGCTGAAACAAAAACACATTAATTTGCACTTTATCAGTTGACTCTAATTTTATATTAATCTGACTCCAATTTAAATTGACCTCTAATTTAGATTACAGCTCTAATTAATTTTTGATCATTCTTTTAATTTGATCTTTTTAAGTTATTGATTACTCTGAATCATCTTAATTTTCATTTGTCCTTTCGATCAATACTTGAATGTCGCTTGGAGTCTCACGCCGGGCTTTATTTCAATTACGTGGATCTCACATCACAAGATAGCCAGCTCAGTTCATAGTCAGAGGTTGCAGAGTAAAATAAATATGATCTGATTTGGCTTCTCTCATAATCAGATGATACCAACGCTTAGACATGTACACACAACTTGCTATGACGGACGATAAGCAGTGACTGAAGTCTTACATGGATTCTCCCATCATTAAGCTTCAGTAATGGTTTTATCCTGGTCTCATATATGCGGTAACAAACAGTATCTTAAAACAATCTACCAGTCACAAATTATTTCGGAAGAATTCAGAATAAATCAAATAATAACAATTTATTTGCCATGTAGGATATAAAACATTGTTACAAGAATTCAATCAAACCCAATTTCACATATGATCAGAATAAAGAAACATTTCTAAAAATAAAAGACGAGTCAAAGTAACATACCTGGCGATAGAAAGTGACACGCAGCGATAAGCGCGGGATATCTGAGTACAGATTCCTGGTAAAGAAAACTACACACAGCAATTGTGTGGGATATCTGACTACAGACTCCCCGATTCCTTTGTGATCTCTCCTTAAGTACCAAACCATTCTATTGTTATTTCAGATGTGTGTGTTTGATGTTACTCAGGATTTGGTTTACAATTTAGGAGGTTGTAAGTAGACCTTTGAAACTTGTGAATGAGTAGGTCATTTGATATTTACAAAGAATGCACCTAATCTGCTTACAGCATCTGGGTCCTGATAGAATGCAGTATTTTACTAAGTTCTTAAATCTTACTTGTGATTTCACTTTGCTGAAAGGGAATGAGAGCGTTTTAACAGTTGCACTGAGACCTCTTGAATGATACCAAACATGAATGATCAGAAAACCTTTTACATTACAGAACAGGATAAGTCATAACTTAGTTTTTGGTGACCCGAAAGTGACCTGAGGAGAGAGAGGGGGCAGATGTGAGTGAGATCTGTGTTTTATGGTCCTTGCTCAGTAGGGTGTGTTGTCTCAGGTGGAGATGCTCTTCTGTGTGAGTTTTATGATGTTGGTTCTCACCGATTTCTTTGACTTTTACCGGAAATAGCGCCTTTTGGGCGTAGACATTCTGGTGCCAGCCTTATAGTGGCAACACATCTAAACTCACCAGGGTGTGATCTGAGACTAAGATGTTTTCAATTGAGCAATGAACAACAGATGAAATGAGGACTTGGATATAAAAAAGAAAAAAATCTATTCTAGAATAAATCTTATGGACTGATGGAAACACATTTATAGTCCCCTTACCGGAAATTGCGCCTTTTGGGCGTAGACATTCTGGTGCCAGCCTTACAGTGGCAACACATCTAAACTCACCAGGGTGTGATCTGAGACTAAGATGTTTTCAATTGAGCAATGAACAACAGATGAAATGAGGACTTAATCCTGTTAACATGTAAAGAAAAAAATCTATTCTAGAATAAATCTTATGGACTGATGGATACAAATTTATAGTCCCTACCAGATGGGTTCAGAAGTCTCCAAATATCTGTAAGACCAAGATTTTTACACATCCTGTGAAGCATCAATGTTGCTCTAGGGGGCTTACACACTTCTGCTTCACTATGATCAAGGATTGAGTCCATCAAAAGATTAAAGTCTCCTCCCAATATTACATCATGAGGGGTGCCAGTAGCTTGGAACATCCCTTCAAGATCTATAAAAAAGCCCTGATCATCAGCGTTAGGTGCGAAAATATTAGCCAAAATCAGACTTTGCCCCTGAATTTCTGCTAAAACAATAATGACTCTTCCTAGTTTACCTTTATTCTGTTTGAGACATTTGAATTGTAGATATTTATTAATATAATGACCCCCTTGCTCTTACTTGAAGCAGCACTAAAGAAAACATGTCCACCCCATATCTTCCCAAATTTTTCAGCTTCCTGCAGGGAAAGATGCGTTTCTTGAAGAAACTCTATTTCATATTTCTTACGTTTAAGAAAAGAAATAACCTTCCTTCTTTTTATGGGGTGCCCCAACCTATTCACATTCCATGTGGAGAGAGATAGTACACTCATTAACATTTGACATTTTGACATATTAGAAAACATAGATTGTGTGTCAAAAACAAGATTATGGAGACCACATTCCCCATTAGTGCAACAATCAAACCCCAAACTTCCCTCAGAACCAAATAAATAGAAAAAACAAAACATGCACATTAACCCCGCGTACGACAGCGCCAACCGGCGTCAATCCCTCTAAACTCAAAGAGTCCATGTACGCCTACGAGAGCCCCCGTGACAACTTTTTCATCGGATTGCTCAAGTCCGGTGCTTCTGTACAAATTTTGTGAGGCAAAATTACATGACAGAAAATAATCTATAAAACAAAATCCAGCCAGTAGGCAGAATAAACAAGAGTAGATTCATTCACAGAACTTTCTCGAAGGTGTGTTCCTCCACAAAACAAGCTCTAGTCTCTAGCGGAACTAGCACAAAAAAAAAAAAAAAAAACTTTATATAAAGCCGTACAGTTTCCTCAGACAGACTAACGAATTAATGTTCAGTGAGCCGGCTGGTCCTGAGTGCAGCAAATGACGTAATCCTCCCTATGTCCTAGAAAAATACTCCACAAAACAAACTCCAGCCAATAGGAGGCATAAGCACAAAGAAGGTGCAGATTCATCTACATCTGTCCCGAAGCAGTGTTATTCCACAAAACAAACTCCAGCTGCTAGGCGGAACAGCACAAAAAAAAAAAAAAACAAAGTCCCGGATCCTCAGACGGTCAAGAGTGTATTGAGCGAGTCTGTTTCACTCATAGGCCACATAAGAAACACACCATGACTTCCTCAGTCCATTGACAGATGTCGCTTGTAGGCATGTAGATATTTTGCGGCCATACTTAGTATCCATTCTCAATCTGGCCAGGAACATCAGTGTAAAAGCGATCTTCCATCAATGCAAAAGTTTCTTGAAGGAATGTTGTTCCACAAAACAAACTCCAGCCGCTAGGCGGAACCAACACAAAAAGAAACAAAAATGTTGCTCAGCTTCCTCAGACAGCCAAGAGTAAGTACAGAGAATCAGTCCACTCCCATGAAAAACACCAAATGGTTTACTCACCCGTTGTTTCTATGAAAGACAAGGCTTGTTTGGGACATGTAAATACTTTGCGGCCATCCTTCGTATCTATTCTCAGCTTGGCCGGGAACATCAGAGCAAAAGCGATCTTCCATTGATGTAAGAGTTTCTTGAATCGATCACGTTTCTCTCGTTGAATTCGCAAATCTGGTAACAAGAAAATGTTGTGGTTCTTCCAACAAAGCTTTCCTTTGCTCCTCGCGCAACACAAGATCTTTATCGGATGATCTCAGAAATTTGGCCAGAATTGATAGGGGCCTGTCTCCCTCAGCGGATCTGCGAGCCAGGACTCTGAGCTCGCTCGATTTGCAACTTATGGCCTGTTATGTCGAGCAGACTTGGGAAAAGCTCGTCTAGAAATTTCACCATATCTCGGCCTTCCTCATGCTCAGGGAACTCTTGTAACCAACTCAGAAAATTTTGTTTCCACCTCTGTAATCGATCAACGTATTACAGCAAGATCCTCTAAGTCGGCAACAACTTTCGTCAGCATCAAAACATGTTGGACAGTTGACGCTGGATTTCTCCCACCACACCGTCCAAATTGAGTCCCTGGTCTGCATGCCCATCAGAGGTTTCAGCTTGAGCACGTAAGTGTCTTTTTATATCTCCAGAGCCCGAGGATTTTGACTTCTTTGCCATGTTGACTTCAAAGAACATGTATGTAGCTGAATGTATCGAATCTCACTGGATTATGACACACAAATAATTCAAAACTAGTAAAGTGCGCAGAGCTCGCCGTTTAGACGTCAGCTCCTCGCATGGCGTCGCGTGACTACTCATGTCTTAAGATTTTAGAGACTCATAATAATATTTAAAATACGCTTTGAAACAACGATAGCAACAGTTTCGTTTTATGTTACTTACTTTATAAATGCAAACCTTCCCCAAGAAAAACTGTTCAATAGAAACTGAAAATGAGTGATTCTGCCCCTGGAAAACTGAATTAAACAGTGTTTTTAAACCAGATGTACACACATTAAAAAGTGATACTATACACAAGAAAAGAAAGAGATCTGTGGTTGACAAGATAATAATTATTGAAATCAATATTAAATCTGCTTTTTATCGCCTCGTCCTCCATGATTTTTCCCTCCAGCGCAAACTCCAGTCCGCTGTGATTGGTCAAGAGAATAAGCAGTGACCACTGTAGAGCTCGTGCCAATGTGGGTTCCGTCGAAGGGCATAAAGGAGTGAGCACGCTTCTGAGCGCTAAAATGTAAAATGACACCCTATGGTCTTCGTGGGCACACGCAAATGAAAGCCACAAGACCGCAAGTCAACATCAAGTATGCCATTTGGGACCGGACCATAGAGACTTGGGCTCTTTTGACTCGATAGTAAGCAACCACCTAGGAAAGATCCAGAACACACTAGCAACTATATAGCAACACATTAAAACCACCCACAACACCCTAGCGTTGTGATGGCAAATTTTGCAGGGGAAAGCAACACCCACATTTTCTTCAGAATATGTAAAAAAATAAAAAATAAACTTGTTTTATTTGAAAAGGAAAGTAATAAAGAAGGACAATGTTATAAATTGTAAGAATCAGGTCTTTATAGTTAAATGGGCTTTAAGGAATTTCGCTTTTTATTTTCAAATATTTTGTTTGTGAGTTTTGGGATTTTAAATAATTCGGTAGTCTGCAAACTGTCCGTGAAGAAAGATAAAATTCAACCCATCTTTTCAAATGTTTAAAAACAGATGATTTGTGATTTGTTTCATTGTAAATCTTATGAGAAAAGTTATGTTTGAGAATAATATTGTGGCATATAAAACTCTGGACTCTGTGATTTTAAATAATATTCTTACATATGTGCTCACAGAGTGGTGTTCGTAAACGTCTGCTCTACACTTTCAGGGTCAAAAGGCGTAAGATGGCTGACAAAGTGCTCCCACAGAGGGTGAGTTTAACCGTAATAGTATACATGTGTGATGATGAAGATCAGAGTTTCTAATGATCTTGATGTTCTTCAGATCAGGGATCTGGTCCCAGAGTCTCAGGCTTACATGGACCTTCTGGCCTTTGAGAGAAAGCTGGATCAGACCATCGCTCGCAAACGCATGGAGATACAGGAGGCCATCAAAAAGCCTATCACGGTACGGCTCCTCATACAATTGGATAAGCAACTACTGGTGTATAGTTTTGAGTTTGTGTTTCATTTTCAAACATTGTTCTGCATAACACCAAAGATAATTTGTAAGGATGCAGCAATCTATTACTGAGCTCCTATTTTCTAAAATAGTTTTGCGTTCCCTTGCAATTATTTTGAGTTCCCCCTCAAATGTTTTATCCATCCCTTACAAAAATGTATTACAAATTAATGTTAAAAAATCAGAAATTAAAATGCTGCCAAAAAACATGGTTAGTTTTACTATAGTAACACCATGGTTAATTTGTTGTACATGAACAATGGTTTTAAAAACCATGGTTCTTACCAAAAATGGTTACTACAGTGAATTGTTTGTTGGTGGAAAAACATGGTTTTAAAAACTATGGTACTTACGAAAAATTAACCATGGTGTTGCTATTAGTGTTGTCAAAAGTACCGGTACTTTGGTACCAAGTCAATACTAAAATAAAAAAGATGTAACGATACCAGTGTTTCTGCAGTACCGGTAGTACCGAGAAGTGACTCTATCCGGTACCAGCGCACAATATGAATTACACACGACTGCTTTAAAATGCTCCCAGGCTTATTTTCAACGCATGCTCTTTTACACTGAATTCGTGACATGTATTTCTTAATCCACTAAAGACTGCAATCTTACTGTGGAAGAGCTGAATACTTTAAATAAATCAGACCGCTCATCCACTAGAAACTCCCCAGACATTGAGAATCATTCAGAATGTATCAGATGACAGAGCAGAGCACTAATCTACTGTGAACCACACAGCACATGTAAAATATATATTTATATAATTAAAATCATAGCATTTGCGCTTTAATCTCAGCTCAGCTTTATATAGCATTTAAAACAACCTTTAAGGCAAAACCTTTTGACCAAAGTGTTTCACAGTAATAACATTTAAAACATAACATTTCAAAATGACCACATACACAAACATCAGTAGTCTAAAATACAAACACTCCAAAACTGTGTTCTTCATTTCATTTGTCAGACTCAAAGGCCAGTGTAAAAAGATGAGATTTCAGATTTGACTTAAAAGTCTTCAGTGATCACACTGGGCTGTGTTTCAAACTGTTTATCCAGTTATGAAGCATCCGGCAAAAAACACATGTCATAATAAAAGCATGATTTAAAATAAAAGCTAGATGCCTGAAATAGACCTTTTTCACAGACTGATGACGCATTTCCGCCTTAGTGTAAATCTTGCCATTTTGTTATATTATACGTTTTTTTTAAAGTGTCAATTTAGAACATTATGCTTATTGTTATATTACCCTGGAATTAGTTTTTAAGAGCCCATGTTATGCTAATTTACAGATTCATGATTTTATTTTGGGGGTCTACTAGAATAGGTTTATAGAGACTGTTTTCATAGTCTGCTCAAACACTCTGATTTAGGTCCTGTCTCTTTAAAGCCCACCTCTCTGAAAAGCCCAGTCTGCTCTAATTGGTCAGCCGCATGTCGGAAATTTAACGTCCCTTACCATAACTGAGTTTCAAGCTTCCTTAACAGCTGTAAACACTATTGTAAGTGGTGTCGGTTTTTGCCATACTAGCCCTAGCCCAAGTCCGATGATAAAAGTTTGGAAGAACAAGCTGATCGACCTGAATCACCTTCGCAAGCACGGCTTGAGTAGGACGTTTCACAGTGGTACGTTTTACTTTTGTAGCTTTCTTACAAGTACACTGTTGATTATTGTGAACCTAACAAAGCTTCAGCTGTTTCTTGTAGTTGTTGAGCAGTGTTGTCTGTGGGAGAGAATAAGGGTGTATAAGGGTGTGTTCACATTTGTAGTTCGGTTCACTTGGTCCTCTTGGTTTGGACCAAAAAATAAAATGATACATTTAGTCCTGGTTCGCTTAGCATTTACACTGGCATTTTTAACACCAAACCTAATGATACAAAACACAAGACATCAGGAAAAATCACAACGTGATTGGACAGCTTTTATGACGTATTTTTATTTTTTTTAAGGAATGTGCCGATCATCCAAAACAATGCTGGCTGCTGGGCGAAATGCGCTTGTTATATTTATATAGGTATATATGGTGGTATTTTTACCAGCTGAGAACAAACGAAGAGCTAATAAAATGTGTAAAGGAGTCAAAACAGCGCCAGTAATTCCTCCGTTGCACACACAAATGAAGATATGCTGCAAGGAGACTGTGGTTCCGACACCTGTACCGAACTGTAATGGGCAACATAGCTCCTATGATGAGAAGAACCAGGTATGCTTGAGGTCAGTATTGGGCAAATTACTTCCTGTTCATGGTCCATTTAGATGTCTTTGGTCCATGTTTCGTTCATATATTAATCAAACCGCACCAGAGTTCGTTTGGAAGCGGACTGAGACCCACTATTCAGGCGGTGCGCACCAAGGTTCGGGTGACAGCGTTCACACTTGTTCAAATGAACTGCACTAACAGAGCAATCGCACCAGAGTTCTTTTTAATCGAACCAAACCTGCCAAGTGTGAACACACCCTAAATCCCTTTTGCTTGGACTTTGTGCTTTGTAACTTTGCAGACCTTTTACATGCACAAACAGCTATATTACACACTAAAGGAAAGGTAAAATCCCAAAAAGCATAATAGGGCCTCTTTAAAAAATGAATTACCACAGCTGCGAGGGGTTTCTATTACAGCTGCTGAGAGAGTGACAGTAAATTTGGCATCTTCTCCCATCCGACTTGCTTAATCCACCGCTTTCAATTTTTTTTCCTCTTCTGGAAAGTCATTCAAACGTAATAGTGGGGGTTTTCTTTTGGTCTTGGAGCAAATGGATAAATGAAAATAGTATTTGCTGTGATCTCCCATTAAGTCCCATTCACTGCTATTGAAGTTTACACTGCAAACACTTATTTTCGCGTTCCAAAATATGGAGTGTGAAAAAGGTCTGTTGAAGAAATTGTGAAAGAAATGTATTACAACTGTATAGTAAAATGTACTTTAATATTCACTGTAATAATAATAATAATTAATAACAAAAATTATAATAATTAAGCAATATATCATAAGCAAGACTGCTGTTGAATAAAAGTTTGGCAAAAAAATACAATGACATGTTGAAAAGTTATATTTTCACTTAAGTTTTTATAATGAATTGATTAGAAACCATTTTGATGATGAAATTAAATGAAACTTTAAAACATGGAGTTCTGGAAAATAATAATTATGAAACTATATTAATTTATTTAACAGAACTAAACTGGTGTGTTTAATAGCACATTATCATATTAGCATATTTTTGCTGTGGTATCGAAATTGGTATCGAGAATTGTGAAATTTCACTGGTATCAGTACCAACTACTGAAATTTTGGTATCATGACAACACTAGTTGCTATAGGAAAAGTTTTTTGCCAGAATAAACTTTTTTTTTTTTTTTTTAACCATAGTTTTGGTTTTCTTGGATTATTACTATGGGTTTTACTAAAAATATCATGGTTACTGTAGTAAAACCATGGTAAATTTTGCTATGATAGCTACATTTTGCATGGTAAAAGCTGCTATGGTTTTTTTACTACAAATACTATAGTTTAACTATGGTTACCGTTAGTTAAACCATATGAATTTCTGTAAGGGATGGATAAATCTTTGGTGAGGGAATGCAAAACTAATGCAAGGGAACAAAGAAGTATTTCAGAAAAAGTAAATTCCATTCCTGTTCATTAAGGGTATATATGGTGGTAATGGAAATTTTGTCCGACACTGATAATCGATTAAAAGGGTTCCCACACGTCCTGGAAAACCTGGAAATTTGCAATGCAGTTTTCCGGTCATAGAAAGTCATTGAAAATGAGAAAAATACGTAAATGTCCTGGAAAATTCTTTCTTTTCCTGGCAGTTTTTAGGATAATTTTGTCACTGACAAGGTTTTTCTTACATGAACAAGAATTGATATAGTGCAGTTTTTGTTTTCCGTTTCAACACTGCTATAGTGTAAACTACAAAAAAAAATGTGAGTTGTTAACTTTAGACAACGACAATGGTTGGACAATGAATGGTAACGTGGCAATAATGCGGCCTTTACGGCCCGGTATTTCAGTTAATTTTCAATAATTCAACAATCAGAGTCTGCTTATACCTTACTATATTACCGTATTACCCTACCCCTTATACCCTTACGTTACCCTACCATATAGGCCCTATAATTTCTGTGATGCGGAAAACACTGATGGAATCACTGAATCCAGTAATAAAAATTGCATTCGCTATAAAACCCTGAATGTCATGGATTTGACATATTTGGGATGATAATGAGTGTTTTAATGCACAATTAATCAAATTAAAATCTCAATATGTCCAAGTATGATTATTAAACTGGAAAAGGCTTTGATTTAATTAAATATAATCTGCATGTGCTGCATGCTTCAAAATAAATGTGTGAAGATGGCCACATGTACACTGAAAACTCCTCATGAGCATCATGTGTGCTCTGGGTGTGTATGTATGGAGTAGATGAACATGAGCAGAGCGCTCTGAAGCATGCAGCACGTATATACTATATATACAGTATATTTTAATGAAATCATATCTTTTACAGGTTTAAGTATCACACTGGGCCATGTAGCAAACTGTTTATCCGGAGGTGAGAGATTACCATCAAAAACGCCAAAATAAAAGTTTCATTTAAATGGGCGCGTGAAATGGGGAAAAAAGATTAAATATTTAAACAATATAATAATAATAATAATAATAATGTATTAAAGCAATATCTCACATCTGGGATGTTTTGTTGTGCAGCACTTTTTGAATATAATAAATAAAATAACCCTCTAATAACCACAATTGTAATGGCCTTTTTTGTGTTTTTGCTTAAATATTACAACCGTGTGGCACAAAATGGCCTGGAAATGTTCTGGAAAATTGTGCCTTGAAAAGAATGGGAACCCGGTTTAATTATTTTCGTGTTATGGCCAGTAACCAACATGATGTATGGGATATACAGTGCCCCCAAAAATATTTGGACACTTCATGGACACATAAAAATGTATGAATATCATATCAAACCAATGGCATTTAATTTCTAGAAGGAGAGCACAAGCAACCTTTTTAAAGCAAAACATTTCACAAAAAGAAGTTTGTTAGGTTTCAGTTTATAAAACAATTGAATTTTTGAAAAAACAAATTTTTATTAATACTAAACACAGTTGGACAGATTTTAAATGCTACAGGTGAAATCAAGTGTCATGACATTAATATATTCAATAGATACGATTGATAACTATTTAGTACTTTGGTAAAGACGCTCAAATGTGTTAAAGAGCTTTGAATACTACACTCCTATTGGGAGTTGACAGCATAATTAAATCAGCCAGAGCTCTTCTCATTTGAACAACATGGAGGGAGTCTGGCTCGGTTTACTTTCCACGGCATCTGTAATGACATGGTAATTGTATAATCTATATGCGTTTTGTGTTGTACTCGTCTAGCAAAAACGCAAGTTGAGAATCTACATTTCCAACACCTACACACCTCCCAAACCAGAGGGGGAGGAGGCTGACAAAGTGGCATCCTGGGAACTCCGAGTGGAGGGCAAACTCCTGGAGGATGTACGTAATGCATCTCTATATCAGTGTTTGTTAAAGAATGGGTTGCATACCCATTAATGTTGGGTCAGAATGTGCTTTAATAAAATGTGCAATTATTTATTAGTTTGATTAAAGGGATAGTTCACCCAAAAATTAAAATTCTCTCATTTACTCACCCTCATGATATCCCAGGTGTGTGTGACTTTCTTTCATCGGCAGAACACATTTGAAGAAAAATAGAAAACTATCTCAACTCAGTAGGTCCTTAACATGCAAGTGAATGGAGATAAGCTCCAAAAATAACAGACAGTCAGCATAAACGTGATCCATATGACACCAGCTGTTAAATTAATGTCTTCTAAAGCGACACGATTGTTTTTGGAGTGAAAAAGATAAATATTTAAGTACTTTTTTAACTCTAAATCATACTTCCGTTCTGCAGCAGTATGTGCGTTTGACGTAATCGCATTGGCATTTGAAACACGTGAGAACTGAGGAACGTGTGACACAAATGGAATAACAGCGCTGTTTACAAGTGAGAAGGAGGAACTCTATACAGTAGCTTGGTTGGTTTTGGTTTAGATCTGTATTGATCAGTTTCTTTACTCTCAATGGTGCATTTGTGTGCTTATCCTGGATGTCTCAACCGAGTGGAGAACGTGAGATTACATCTGTATCCATGGCAACGTGAATACGTCACACGAGAGACCGCTTGGGCTCCACCCTCTCGTGAAGCTTAGCCTCATGTTGGATTATAGTTAAAAACTACTTTTTCGGACCAAAAGCAATCGGATCTTTAGAACACATCGATTTAACCACTGAAGTTGTATGGATGATGTTTATGCCGACTGTTTTTTTTTTTTTTTTTTTTTTTTTTTTTTTTGGAGCTTCAAAAGAGAAATCTCTATTCACTTGCATTTTAAGGACCTACAGAGCTAAGACAGTTTTCTATTTTTCTTCAATTTTCTTGTGAAAAAAGAAAGTCATACACACCTGAGATATCATGAGGGTGAGTAAATAATGAGAGAATTTTCATTTTTGGGTGAACTGTCCCTTTAACTGTAACTTCTAAATTTGACAAGAAAATGTACTTTCTTGAAACACATTATTAGTGTTATCGTGCGAATATAAGCACATTATCGCAAAGAAAAAATGTTTGTCTTCATAATTTGAAATGTTGTAACTAGCTCCACCTCTGAAATGACTTTCCTTTTCGGATGACATCACCTGGACCGTGCAGGTAATTGGATAAAGTTAACCAACAGCCAAAGAGTAATTTAGCTACATTTGTAGGTAATACAGCCTTTTTAACTTCTTGTAAATAACAGTATTTAATGTTGTTTTAGGTCAGTGTAGGTTAAGACCAAATTGCTTTGAAAAAGAAGCATTAGTAATTGGATATAATGAAATGCTGTCAAGGTCACTAAAGATAATCAGAGTGAGTTTTGTAGGAATAGTGAGTTGCTTACAAACAAACATTGTATTCAGTGTGTACTGTTGTGTGCAAAGCAGCTGCTGGGATGGGAGTATAAACAACATTATGATGTTGGATAATGGTCAGCTGCTTGACACTAGTTAGTTTGATCTTATTCATTCTGCAAAAATTTGTTCAGTATGTATTAGAACTTTTTTTTTTTTTAAGAAAAACATTGATCAGAATCTGTTGATACTGTGCTATTTTAGTCATAAGAGAAATTAAATTAACTGATAGATAAAGCAGATATATTTAGTTACTCTATGGAATGCTCTATGGTTTTGTAAGTGTGAATTTCAAGTAAATATCACAAAATATCTTTGACCCTTGAGGCAAGAAAGTTTAAGAAATCTGCTCTGCGTTTGCTGGTCACAATGTTGTATATGCACTCAAATGCAAGGTGAGGGGTCCATTTACAGTGTTTCATGACAAGCAACAGCTCTAGATAAGGCTGACTTCACTCTGTACTTCATGTTTGGCACTCTGTACTTCTTTTATTTGGCATTCTTGAGTCTCTCTGGCCTTCTGGCTAGATTTGAACTGGCTCATGTCCTCAGCTCACTCCTACAAACCAGATGTGCTTTAAACTTTTCCATGTCCTCTCGCTTTGGTTCTTTGAGGAAAATGAATTCAAACTTTGGCCTGTTTTGTGTAATGAGTCCACAAAATGGGCATGCATTGGCTAGCTGAAAGCCCCTGGCTGTGTTGCTCCCCCATGAAAAAGAGGAAACGCTTCTTTCTGTTTCTTCTTTTTTTATGCCTCAGTGGTTTTAAGTTGTGCGGTACTGAAAGCGAAGGAGAGTGAACATGTTGCGCAAGCATGTATTGGCGCAATGGCTCTTTGTACATGAGAGCCTGTCTGTGTGTATGTGCTGCTTCTAAAAAAACTCTCCCAGTGCGGTCAGCTCCAAACAATGCAGTATCAATCAACGGCATGGAAGCATTAAAATGATTCTCATGTGTGCTCGCCTTTTCTTTTTTTCTCTCTACTTCTCCCTATTTTTCCATCTTTAGCCTGGGAAACAGAAGAGAAAGTTTTCATCCTTCTTTAAAAGCCTGGTCATTGAACTGGACAAAGAACTTTATGGCCCAGACAACCACTTAGTGGAGGTATGGTATTACAGCACACTCAGAATAGCGATAATGTTAATCTTAAAAGATTGAGTGGCACTAAAGATGATGTTGTTTACAAGAGAGCATGAGATGTCCATAGTGCTCTAACTAAGCCAAAAACGCTCCAGTGACATGCTAGCTCATAATGACTTGCATACAAATTAGAGCTATTGGTTTAAAAAAATGTACATACATTTATTACATAATATGCTGATCAATTAATCAAATTAATCACAAATTGAAGTAAATAAAATATCAGAATTGCTGAGAAAAAACCCTTAATCAAGATAAATCAAAGCATTACATTATTGTGGCAGATGATTGAAGCATTGAATAGGCATTACAGTGTCATTGGAAGTCAATATAATGTTTATTTTTCATATAATTGAACAAAAGCCTATCACTGGGCTACAGTCCATGTGAATCGATTTTGGGGCCTTTTTAGCTTTTTTTTTTATTTATTATTATTATTATTATTATTTTAGCTAATTTACATACAGCTCAAGGCACATGGCTAATTGTGTAAAAAAAGAAGAAAAAAATCATATTTTTTTTTTTTTTATAATTAATTGTGCTACATGAATGTATTAAATTGAAAGGCCAAATAAAAAAAAGGCCTTTTTTTTTTTTTTTTTTTTTCGGTGTATGTCCCACCCATGATATGAGCAAAATCGACTTTAATCCTGACAGTCGCAATGACTTCACCCTAATTAAAGTCAGTCTAATCAAACATAGGCCCTGATTTACTGAAGGTTTACGTGTATAAAAACATTTGCAAACTTGATGGCATGCGCAAAAATGTCCCAGTTGGTCTACTGACCTAGTGTTCTGAGTATTGCGATTGGAAGACATTCAAAATAGAGCGTCTTAGCTATTCTTACATGTTTACTTTTAATGAATATGCAATTTTAGGCATACATCTTATATGTGAAAAATAAAGGGCAGTGTTTAATGGATTAAATTGATTTATCAAGACACAAAGTCATTTCAGAAACTGAAACTGCGAGAACAAATTAATACTGAAAGGCAGGTTTTAAGGCCCCGGCATACTTCATACGAAATCAAAGGACGAACAGGTGTGACATCATCATTTCGAACAAAATCTGGCAAAACAAATTTGTTTTTGAGTTTATTTTGGTGGTTGTTGAACTTTCAGAACTTAACACCTATTTACTGCCACTGGTCCATGTCATCGGTAGGTGTGATCTGCCCAAAGTAAGAAATGCCTTTTATCATCTGTCTTTTTGTCTGTATTCTACCCATTAACAATCTTTTATACACCCATCTTTGCAGTAGTTTCAGTTTCATAAAAAATAACAAAAACAGTGTAATTGGCACATATAATGGCCGTGTGTTACTGCATTAGCTCCATGAATGCAGAATGTAAACATGACAAATTACGCATTATCTAATACATATACATTAATTTAAATGATCATCAAGTGGTTAAAACCACTTCTTTTGGGCCTGGGTAGCTCTGTGGTAAAGATGCTGACTACCACCCCTGCAGTTTGCTAGTTTGAATCCCAGGGCATGCAGAGTGACTCCAGCTGGGTCTCCTAAGCAACCAAATTGGCCCGGTTGCTAGGGAGGGTAGAGTCACATGGGGTAACCTCCTCGTGACCGCTATAATGTGGTTCGCTCTCGGTGGGGCGCGTGGTGAGTTGTGCGTGGATGCCGCAGTGGATGGCGTGAAGCTATATCTCCACGGTAACGCGCTCAACACGCCACGTGATAAGATGCACAAATTGACTGTCTCGGACGCGGAGGCAGCTGAGATTTGTCCTCCGCCACCCGGATTGAGGCGAGTCACTATGCCTTCACGAGGACTTAGAGCGCATTGGGAATTGGGCATTCCAAATTGGGAGAAAGAAAAATACTTCTTTTACTGATTTCATGTGAATTCTACTATAGATTGAGGCATATAGTCATTGATAACACATTTTAATGTAATATTAGTTGATGTTGTACATGTGGTCTTGAGCGTCCTCATATTTAAATGCTCCTCTAAGTGCCTCCCCCAGCGGTGTGGCTGGTGTCTGAATGTTCGCAAACAGTGTGCAGTTGCTCAGCTGTTTCCAACTTCTAATTGGCTTTTAGCAAAGAACGAAGAACTTTTATTCATGTGATACTAAATTATTTCTCACAGATTTAAAAAAAAAAATTTTTTTTTCATTTGGTTTCTTCAGAACTTTTAGAACTTTTCTTTAGAATCATAACTGATAACATAATTGATGATACATCACTCTTATAACTCTAATTATAACCCTATACCTTTTATAACCCTAAATATAACCTTATACCTCTTATAACTCTAGCTTCTTTTTGGATTATTATTATTTTAGTTATTTTAATTAAAAATGTTTGCTTCCTTTTTAAATTTGTAATTATATACTTTTCTGTATGTATCAGTGGCACAGAATGCCCACAACTCAGGAGACGGATGGCTTTCAGGTAAAGAGACCAGGTGACGTGAATGTGAAATGCACTCTGCTTCTCATGCTGGACCATCAGGTATTGCACACGCTTCTAAAAATAATGCTCCATTCAAAAGCCTAGTGAGCTGCCTCTGTTTGCAACCTAATAAGACATATAATCTTAGGCTTGTTTTTGATGCCTTTACATAACCATGCTGCCTTTTAAGTGCCCTTGTTTTGGCCAAAAGATCTTGTCCTTTTGAATTAGTATCATATCTCCTAATTTGTATCCTAGATTAGAAATATTCTTTGTGGAAGTGAAGACAATCCCAATTACACTGAGCTCAGTGAAAAAATGTAGAAATATGCTTATTTCATTCAGTACTTAAAATGTTGATTTAAAATAGTTCAATCTAATGATAATGGACTATTTTAGCCGATATTTATGTTTGCTATGTATTGTGCTAATTAGAGTATCCCATCACTTATAAACTCGTAAAAAAATGTTGCTGTCTATAGAGTGTGCCAAGTCACTTATGAGGTTCCATCTTGATTGAGATGTTGCCTTACAAGGCAGCTGCCTATGTAGGCAGTATACAGCGAGGCAGCACACTAACGTTTGGAACAAAGCCAACTCTACAAAACAAAGCAATGCACTGCAGTCAATTTGTTTCAGAATCTGGATCGCTACACAGGATATTGATGCATATTTTTATGTATATGATGACCTGTGATTTTCTTTGCTGTCCTGGTCCAGCCTCCGCAGTATAAGCTGGATCCTCGTCTTGCTCGACTCCTGGGCGTCCATACTCAGACCAGAGCTAGTATCATGCAGGCCCTGTGGCTCTACATCAAAAACAACAAGCTGCAGGACTGCCATGAAAAAGAGTACATTAACTGCAACCGATACTTCAGACAGGTAACTAGGAGTGTAACTGTTCTCTATACTATACGGTTCGCCACCCACGGTTTGGTAAGCATTGGCACCGCGGTTGGTTCATGTCAAGTTTAATGACGCATCTGGAACACAAGGTTTGGTGAAGAAAACAAAGTGTCAAACAGACACGCACGTTTACATCCTCCGCCAATGCACCTGAATGGATCTGTAGATGGATACGCTCCGCCTGTGTTTCACTTGATGTCATCACTGTTCTGCAAGCATTGTGTGTAGTTAGATAATGGCAAGCGGAGAAAATGAGCCGCTGATAGAGAAGCCCCCTGCGTTTCTCCTTTCTGGAAACAGAATCACATTTTTTTGCAGTCAATTACAACAGCGATGGTCAAAAAAACATTACAAAACAGGCACTGTTTGCAGACATTGCTCGGTGTGAGTGCCGTATGCTGGTGAAATATGTCAATAATGCGCATGAGGGTTTAAAACGTGCACGCAAATATTTCTTGTTTCCTCAAGCGGCTGTAATCTATCGTCAATAATGCGCTTTGGTTAATGGCATTTAAATGCTGTTATATTAATACATTGATACATGATTAATAATTTACATCGACATCACCCAGGGAAAGAGCCGCAGGTGAGCCGAAACTGCACACACTCCCATTTTTAAGCAGGCGCTCAGTGCTAATTTGGACAGACATGAAACAATGACTAAAGCGCTTTGGGTGTTCATGTGGGATTTCCACATATTATTAAAATACTTGAGCAGCATTATCACAACATCCCTTCTCGTATGCATTTTAATTGCAAGGTTATTTCTTTTAAAGTGATGTACAGCTTCTGAATATTTAATATATGTTGAGATGAATTTGAAGTGCACTTTATGTTGATGCATGAAGCGTATTAGTGCAGGTATTAAGTTAAAATGTTGATTTAGAGAAAATGTTTATTTGTTTTTAGTTAAGGACCCTGATGAAAATTAACCATGGTTTTACTATAGTAATGTTGTAGTAACCATGACTGTTGTCACCATGGTTTTCTGAGTAGAAATAATTGTTTTGATACAATTAACCATGGTTTTGTAACAGTAATACTTTAGTTTTTATACTGTAGTAACCATGATTTTACTGTATATTGTAACCATGTTTATATTGTGGTTACTATGATTTTACTACAAATGCCGTGGTTAAACTATGGTTACTGTTATAAAACAATGATTGTTATTTAAGGGAAAACATGTTGAAGTGTTCACCAAATAGATTATTCTTTGGATTTGGCAGTAATATTTTTTTTCTGAACAAAGCAAATACCGAACCGTACTGAAACCATGACCCTAAAACCATGAAACAAACTGAACCGTGAGAAATTCAAACCGTTACATCCCTACAGGTAACCAAAACTTTTAGCCTTCTTAGCAGTGAGGTAGCTATATTAGTACTGTGTTTTTTGTTCTCACAATTCCTTAAAGCTCAATCTCGAAAACTTAAGAACAGAGTCTTCAGATAATGTACCTCTGTAATTGAATACTTGTTTTACAACTAGATTGTTGGTATCAGGGTATTCTTGGTGCAAAGTCAGTCTGGGGTTAGGTGCTTTGATGAAAGACTCATTGGTGATAAATTGAGCTGTGTGTGACTGAACTGCTGTAATGTTGCAGATTTTTGGCTGCTCCAGGATGAGGTTTTCGGATATCCCCATGAAGCTCGCTAGCCTCCTTCAACACCCTGACCCCATCGTCATCAACCATATCATCAGGTGTGTGCATGTGTCTGTGCGTGCGTGTGTGTGTGATTTGTGTTCTAAAAGTTCTTTCTTATTGCAGTTGAATGCTTTTCTGTTTACATATTTTCTTCTTTTTAATACAGAATGATTGTTACTTATAAAAAGTGGTTTACAAGTATGTTTTTTTTTTTTTTAATGGCCAATGCTGATCTCTAGTGAGCAGGTTGGCCAATGGCAGATATAATGGAGATGCATAACTTCAGACACTTTTACAGTGCTGTGAAAAAGTATTTGCCCCCATCCTGATTTCTTCTGTTTTTTTGTATATCTCATACTAATTTGTTTCTAAAATTCAAACAAAATCTAACATAAAACAAAGGCAATCTGAGTAAACACAAAATATAGTTTTTAAATGATAATGTTATTTATTGAAGCAAAAAAAGTTGCTTTGTTTTATCTCGTTTGAAGATCTAAAACAATTTAGTATGAAAAATACAAGAAATCAGGAAGGGGCAAATACTTTTTCACAGCACTGTATAGTAGAGGAGTCTTAAACATTTTCACAATAAATTATTTTTTATTATTATTATTTTCAACTAACAATGTCCAACAGTGTATGTACATGTATTTTAATTTGTGTCTTTTTTTAAATATTTTTGTGGAAGTCACTTAAATTCCCACCACTGTGTTTACTAGAATTTTGTAGTGGAAAGGACGCTGATGGAGATGCCATAAAAAAAAAAAAAATGGCAGACCCCTTTGTCTTATTAAGGCTAACATTTTATGTATACTAAAACACAAATCATATTTTCACACTTGTTGTGTAATTTGGCAAAGTTAGAGCTTGATTGATGAGGCACAATAATATTCTGCTCACAAGTTATATGGTAATAATTCACAATAAGGTTCCATTTGTTAACATTTGTTAACATGAACTAATAATGGGGGGCCTGGGTAGCTCAGCGAGTAATTGATGCGAGTTCGAATCGAGGGAGTGCTGAGTGACTCTAGCCAGGTCTCCTAAGCAACCAAATTGGCCCGGTTGCTAGGAAGGGTAGAGTCACATGGGGTAACCTCCTCGTGATCGCGATTAGTGGTTCTCGCTCTCAATGGGGCACATGGTAATTTGTGCGTGGATCGCAGAGAATAGAATGAGCCTCCACATGCTGTGAGACTCCACGGTGTCATGCACAACGAGCCACGTGATAACATGCGTGGATTGACTGTCTCGGAAACGGAGGCAACTGAAACTTGTCCTCCGCCACCTGGATTGAGGTGAGTAACCGTGCCTCCACAAGGACCTACTAAGTAGCAGGAATTGGCCATTCAAAATTGGGAGAAAAGTGGGTAAAATAAAAAAATAAAAAAAATACTTAAGTATTTATTAATCTTAGTTAAAGTTAATTTCAACATTTTACTAGTTCACTTTTCAAATTAAAAATTGTGTTGGTTAACATTAGTTAATACACTAACAAAGATTAATAAATGATAAAATATGATATTGTTCATTGTTTGTTCATGATACCTAATGCATTTACTAATGTTAGATGTCGACCGATAGTGAATTTTACCGATACGATAACTAAGTTGGGCAGTACCTGCCGTTAACTGATAGTTTTTGAAATTGATACTGAATGAAAAAATAACATTCAGAGTAAAATAGTGCTGAACTTTATTACAAAAATAAACAGTACTGACTGAACCATGAAAATGTATTGCATTTTTTTTTAAATGAAATAAATAAATATATAGATTAACTAATATTCAAATTTTAAAGACAGCTTATTTTTATATTGATGTTGTTTCCTTAGTCCACGAGGGTGCAATAAATACATAAACCATTCAGCACCGTTATATTATTGCATAGAACATTTCTATCTTGGCTGTTAAAAAAGAGCAACTAACGTGCATTAAATAAAGTTTTAGTTGGTCCATATTCTCAAATGTCAAGTCAAAAGTAAAATGAGGGTGGAAAACACTTCAATAGACAGTTCACATGGTGGTTACACTTGCACTGATTCCTATTAGTCCAGACTCCAGCTTCATAATAACAGCGAAATACCACATTGTATTTTATTCAGTACAGTTGTATGTAGAGTAGCAATATTCACAGATAGCAGTGGTATTCGGCTGAACTCGGTGGTGAAGCAGCTCAAGACTATGAGCCCAGTCCTGGGGCTGTTCAAACAGACGAAACACAACAGACTGGAACCGAACGTGGGAATCTCGAGACCCACATTTCCAAGTTGAACATCTTTCCTGACAAAGCATTTAAACAACTCATTGCTTAATCTGAGAGATGCTTTTAAGCGAGCAAGAAGCAACGACCAAAGACCTCCACCAACTGTAAGGGGCTGTTAACACAGAACGCTTTTGCAACCATCCGTTTGTTTTTCTATGTAAACGCACGCTAGACGAACATCTTTGTTTCCCTGTTTTTGTTTATTCGGCGTCTCGTGCAGGAGCGCTGTTTTTTTTGTTTGTTTTTTTTTTTAAGATGTGTCTAATTAAAAAGAACTAAAAGCATCTTGAGACGCCTGCTTTCTGTTAAACTGTATTTGTTGCGCTGTGTCTAACCTTTTTTAGCACAAGAATATGATCGAACTGAAGTCATCATATTACAGTGAGGATACATTTTTTTTAAATGAAATCAGGTGCGTTTCTGATTTATACAGTACGTTTCTCTCAGCTGCATGAAGATATTAATTTGCTTTCTCACGTCACTAGCTTTAAATATGCATCTTAGCTGGCTAATGAATGCATAAACGTTACCGGCTGGATATAAACGAATGCTAATAGATGGTAACAATTGTGACATTTAAACATTTGGATAGGACTTGTGTGTGTTTTTGTCACATTGTTCTAACCGCTTGAAGTTAGCTTTAATGTTAGCGTCCTCTCAGTCTTGTCGGCAAACATACTGCTGTTCTCTACTAATGCAGCATCTAGTCATCAAATTAATAACTTTATAATGATATGACAGCATGTACTGTATACATACCTTTTTGTTCTTGATGTTTTAAATCTGCATCTGAAGTGTTCCGCTCCATGCAGAGTGTAGTCTCGGGTGTCAAAAACACCACAAGGCATCAGTGAAGTGCCGCTTTCATACTGTATAACTATAACGACAGCGGACCCTTCAAAGCCACTCCAGCAGCGGGGAAAAACTATTGGTGTGGATTTTTGCAGATAACCGATAGATCCAGAAATCTGTTATCAGTGCTGATTAATCAGCAAAGCCTATATATAGGTCGACTTCTAATGTTAACAAATGGAACCTTAAAGTGTTACCAGTTATATTTACCTTGACTTGTTTTCTTCAAATGTCAATCATCTCATATTTTATGCCAAACATGCTCTTCACTGAGACTTTTGTTGACTTTGTTAACAAGTACACTAACTTTTGAATATATATATATATATATATATATATATAAAAAAACCACACCAACCCGCATCTCAGAATAGTATTCTGAGATCATATTCTTCTCGCCACAATTGTACAGAGCGGTTATCTGAGTTACCGTAGACTTTGTCAGTTTGAACCACTCTGGCCATTCTCTGTTAAACTGTCTCGTCAACAAGGCGTTTCCGTCCGCAGAACTGTTGCTCACTGGATGTTTTTCGTTTTTGGCATCATTCGGAGTAAATTCTAGAGACTGTTGTGTGTGAAAATTCCAGGAGATCAGCAGTTACAGAAATACTCAAACCAGCCCATCATCAACATTTTTTGTTTAAAATATGAAAAAATTAAAAAAATTACCAGACCACGTGTCCTACTGTTGCATCCACCATGAGCAGGACGGGGGAAAGGGGTACTTAGTTATAGCTGACCATGACATTGTCTGATTTATTCAGGATTATAAAAAAAAAAAAAAATCTGATGGCGTTGACGCAAAGTATAGACAACCTTGATAGGCAGTTTTATATGGAAATATATTCATATATTTATGAATATGTTGCATTTTAAACACTTTGTTTGGCAATTTAACATTGTGACCTTGCTGAGGACAGGATAAATTACATGTGCTTCCAAGTGTAGAGCATGCATTTAAAAAATTCTGATGAAATTATTTAAAAATATAAGTGATAAATTCCCTGAGCATACACACTTCCTTTTTAAATTTTACTTTTTCAGTTTTTTTATTATGAATTTCTTGGTTTTTAACAAACAGATGACTTTTGTATGTAAGACATGTTTTGTCCCTTATCTCAAGAATCAGTGCTTAATAAAAAAAACAACACATGGCTCATGAATGGTGCCAAAAAGTGGAAAAAGGACCCATTTACAATACTGTACTCAAAATTGCTGAATTTAAATGAACATGTAGTTTACACAGTGTTTAATCAGTTCACTCAGTTCTGTGTGTAACACAGCTGTTTATTATCATCTATCTATCCGTGTATGTGTATATATATTTATATATCTTTTTTTTTTTTTAAGTGGTCTTAATTTTGACCAAAAGCTGCTTCATATATTTATTTATTTTTATTTATTTTTTTGTAAGTGTGGATCCCAATGATCAGAAGAAGACTGCGTGTTTTGACATTGATGTTGAGGTGGATGACCCACTTAAGGCTCAGATGACCAGTTTCCTGTCATCAACCACCAATCAGCAAGAGATCGCTGCCCTGGAGATGAAGGTTTGTGTACAAAGACATGAATGACAAATTATGCATCACCCGCAATTCTGAATACTGAAAACTTTGCAAAGACTATTTAAATGTTTATGCCAAATTAACATTAGTTTTGTAAAGCACTATACATGTGTAAACCAAACATCTGTGTTCTCCATAAGATCCATGAGACCATTGAATCCATCAACCAGCTGAAGACCCAAAGAGACTTTATGTTGAGCTTCAGTAAAAACCCACAGGAGTTCATCCAGGACTGGCTCAAGTCTCAGAGCCGAGACCTCAAGGTACACTGAGAACTTTCACCATACTTTGAACTTCCCTGTATGGTTTTGGTCATTCAGACTTTTCATTGGCCATTTATGCATTACTTTTGCTGCTTTCTGCAGTTAATGACAGACACTGTGGGGAACCCAGAGGAGGAGCGGAGAACTGAGTTTTACCACTCACCCTGGGTCACAGAAGCAGTTGGACGCTACATTTTTTCAAAGGTAAACACATTTTTCCATCCAAATATAAAAGACAAGCAATCAAAATTTGGTAGTAAATGAGGTTCTTAAAGCCCCCATGAAACCACTTGACAGGCAGTTTTCTTGCTTGTAATGACAAATTTCCCTTTTTGTTTTTTTTTTTTTGTTTTTTAAATAGCCAGTAGCCTTTAGTTTAGATCACAACTGTGAAGCATGATTTGCTACGTGCTATTGTTAGATGGAGTGCACCTGGTGTTTAGAATTTAGGGGAAGGGGCGTTCTCATTCTAATGAGCAGATTAGAAGGACTATAATTTTAAAAGTGTTTTAGAGGTCTGCATTGGCATTAAGTTGATGCCTGAACCCAGTGTGACATCAGGTTTTAAGCCAGAACCTGAAATCGTTCACTTTCTTTATAATTTCTTCTTCAAGCAAATACATTTGTTGCAACAGGCTGTATTTTATTTCAGCAACGTAGGAAATATTCATTACAGTATAGTGGCACACCAGAGCAAAAGGGAAAAAACATTTGCTTACCGTTTATCAAGCACTGGAACTTCGCTGGGTGCAGAACAATCTGGAATTGTGTGTAACAGTTACAGTATATGAAGTCATTTTACATCCTGAACTTGTTCAGAATGTTGAATCTTTGTGACACCTGCGCTTAAAAATAAGCTGGACGCAGCACAAGGAATGAAACAGAATGCAGGTGTCTCTGGATGCGTTTATACAAATGTACGTTTTTAATTTGAAGCCGAGTTATGTAACTTTGTCTGTTCGCACATGTCTAAGTGAGAGTGCGTGCACGAAATTAGTTATTTCTTTTTTCACTAATTACAAACCAGAAGTTATATTTGAAAAACTGAATTGAACCCGACTCATAACCCAATGTTTGTCAGGTTCCGTTGGGGTCGGATCGGATCTCAGACCTTTAAGCTGCCTTTTTACTGTCTTCGACATTCACAAACGACTGTCGACTTTTCTCCCCCTAGTGGCAGTCATGATGAACTGTCATTTTGCGCACAATGGATTTTATTCATTAAGGGAGAAGCTATAGGGTTTACCTCAGAACATTATTTTGTGTGAATTTGTTGAGCAGATTAATAAATTCAATGAAATTCATGATTAACATTCCCTCCGTATTTATTACGAATGGGTTTTTTTTTTTTAATCATTATTATTGTTTTTAGACTTTTGTAGTTTAGGGTTAAAATTATGAGAACAGCAACAACCATAATTCAGCAAATGGAAGCAGAATTTCATTGTTGATTTTAAATATGTAGGTTTTGCGTGTGCAGAAACAAATGCCACATGTACACATTTACCACACATTTACTGTAATAAAAAAGCTTTTTGTGATATATTTGCAACGTAAACATACATCTCTGACATTTACGTTCATAATTGTCCAAAATACAGAAGTAGTCGCCATTTAGTATAAAGTTTAGGTCAAAATTCATTGAGATTTCTCACTTTGCACTGATCACTTCTGGGCGGGCAGTTGCACACGGTCTAGTTGCACGTGTTGAAATATTTCAAAGCAGCCGAAGCTCAAATCGGATCCAAAAATGTCACATCCGGAGACAGTTGGAACCCCACGCAGCCCCCGTACGACTCTCAATTGGAAATGACTGACTTCCGGTCTATGGACTGTCGTTTGTCAGATGCAGTCTATTATTTGTCAACTTTTATGAGTAGCATATAGATGATCTTAAAGCTAACAGACATGGACTAAAAGCCACAAAACTACAGGATTTTGATGTCATTGTTGTCTTTAAGGTTGCTGCTTCCTCAGTTTTGGTTTGTAACTGAGCCTGAATCTTTCAGTTTTGTCAACATAACACCACGTGTAATTAGTTTTGATTATGGGAAGAACACATTCATGAAAAACTATTTCTGTGGTGAGACATGCTATACTCCATCTAAAACTCAACTACATTTTCATTAAAGAACTACATGGCATATGTCACACAGCAGACCATTTAAAATGAACAACGGGTAAAGGCAAAAGGTGATTTAAAATGGTGAAAATGTAAAAGAATGGTGACCAGTCACAGCACCTAAGATGTTTTTATGTACACTGTACAGTATCTGTTATTGAATTTTTGTTTTTTTAGGTCCAACAGAGACGACAGGAATTGGAACAGGTACTAGGAATCCGTCTCACTTAAGAGTCAGACTCCAAATGTGCTGACACTCGAGGAATACAGCTGGTAATGAAGCTTTCTGTTTGAGATTGAATAGAAACACTTCATATAGATGTTTTTGGGTGTGAGTATTGTTTGGAAATTTTGAACATATTGCACTGTTATAAACAGCTTGTCATTTGCAGCATTTGCAGATTGTACCGTGACACATTTCTGCTCGACAAATCTAAAATGCTGTTACAAAGTTTAACTGGAACTCTTCAGTTATATATCCTTCTCATTTAATTCATTTACCGAGCTTCTCTTGTGTATTCTGAAAATGTAATATGAAAATAAGCCATCTATTTCATGTTTGTCAGTTTTTTGCTTTTTTTTTTTTTACACAAGTGTCAATTTTTTATTGCATCCTGTTCTTGTTTATCTATATTTTGTAAATTTTACAGTATGATGTACTGTATGTTGTTGTCAGCTAAAACCCTACAGATAACAACAGATGCAAACAGATGTCTGTGTGCCATTTTATTTTTCTTTACTTATGATGAAGTAGACTAGTATGAAAAGGAATTTTTTTGGTTTGTTTTTTCCTATAATACACAATATTCTGGATTTTTCTATTTGGTCTCTCAGGAAAATATGTGCTGCGCTATTCAAGATCCATGTTTGCTTGTCCCAATGCGAAATGAAGCACATTTGGTAGCACAGATGTTCCAGTTCACTATACCAGACTTGTTGTCTTCATCTTGTTTGTGTTTGTTGTTTACAGATACACACACACACACATATATATATATAATATTATTTTTATTTTTTTTGTACAACAGTGCTCTGATTTGTGAATGATTGAGCTTAGTTGTGTAAGCCATCAGTATATTCTTATGTTTCAGGTTTTCAAAGCCATATTTTGGAGTTTTTAATTGGTTTAATATTATAGTGTTCAGGATGTACTTCTACATTCCAAACCCCAGTTGGGAATTTTCTGTTTGAGTGTTGGATTTATTAATATGTTGCTATTCATGTTGGTGTAGTCAATTCTGCTTTTGCAAGTATTAATGGTTGCAAGTAGAATATTCTGGGTTCAATACTATAAGCTTTATGGACTGCATCTGTGGCATGCATTTGACTACACTTAATCTGTTGATTATCCCTCAGTTATTAAAAAGAAACGATGTGCTTGCAATTGAAATCTTTGGACTTCTAGTGCTTTTCTGTGGTACGAGTAGAAAATATTTTTGATGTCAATAGAGCTGAACTTGTATTGAACCCGGAATATTCCCTTTTAATGGTTTAATTTTGTTTATAACCTAATTTCTCAGACAGTTTTATTGCTGATCTGAAATGCAACAAGCTCTTAATCTTTTTTTTTTTTTTTTTTTGTTAATGCAATTAATTTCATACAACTTAAAGGTGCTGTAAACAAATTATTTTATTTTATGAAATGACAAGCAGAAAATGCTTCTATTTCCTGAAAGATATTAATGAAATGGGTACAATGAAATATCACACCTGTCTCTGTAAATGGTGAAAAAAGCAACTGGCTGTGGACTGCGGTCAGTTTGACTTGTCAATACACGCCAAGTTTGAGAACGCTGTTTCGCTAAGTGAAGTTCTAGAACTGTTAAAATCGCTTACAACACCTTTTAAGTTCTGCTTTATATTTATATATCAATCAATTTTTATACTATTTTTAACTGGGAAATTGGAGTATTTTAAACAATAAAGTTGTTACACAAAGGGGAACTCGCATATCGTTAATCAATGTGTTTACATATGAAAAATGGCTTGTTCTTTAATGACCTGATTTACACTACTGGTCAAAAGTTTTGAAACACTTATGCTTTATTTAATTTCTTCACATTTTGGAATAATAGTTAAGTCATCAAAACTATGGAATAACATAAATGGAACTATGGGAATTATGTTGTGAAACTGTGTTATATTTTAGCATCTTCAAAGTAGTCACCCTTTGCCTAGAATTTGCAGAAATGTACTCTTGACATTTTCTCAACCAACTTCTTGAGGTATCACCCTGGGATGCTTTTTAAACAGTATTGAAGGAGTTCCCATCTATGTTGGGCACTTATTGGCTGCTTTTCTTTATTATTTGGTCCAAGTCATCAATTTCAAAAACTTAAGTTACATTTTAGTTTTATAATGAAATAAATTAATATGGTGGCACAATTATATTTTTGTCTACAAAACTAATTTCAAACATTTAAGCATACACCTTCAGATCAAAAGATTTTTAAGATCATGAGAAACATTTCAGTCGTGTTTCAAAACTTTTGACCGGTAGTGTATATGTAATGTTAAATATTTATAGATCAATACTGATAAGAATCTAAGAAAATTGGGTAGATTTTTGTCTTGTCCAGTCTAATGAGATATGTACCAGAGGGAGAACTGTTGGTTAGACAATGCCATCAGTCATGTTGAGACATGTAGACTGTAGTCCTGATAAACATGTAAGTCTGGAAATATCTGTCTTAGGGAATGCCTCGCCTTTTCTTAAGAACTTTTTCCCACATAACTGATTTACTGGGGGCTTTCATGGTTACACCTCAAAATGTTGAAATAATAGGATGAGTGGACTTCAGTTGACATTTGATCTTGAATGGCTATATGATGCCAATCGGAGATGATGGATAATGTGTACATGATGTCAAACACCCAGGGACTAAAAACAGTTCAAGGAATGAAAACTGAAAAAAAAAAAAAAAAAAAAAAACTTTTGCAGGAACAAAGTGATTTTCAATAGTTCCGGAGTGAAAACATTATTTATAAATGCTGTTAACCGGTTATAACTGGTTAATTTTGTTCGTCATTTTAAAACGAATGTTATTAACCATTCTTTTATTTTGTTCTAACCGGTTAACATTTGAAAAGATTGCAGAACTTCTGAACCAGAACAAAAAAATACAGTTTTTGCTCAGAACGAACCGAAATAAAAAACATTCAGTTTTTAGTCCCTGCAAACACCACATACGTACAGGTGCATCTCAATAAATTAGAATGTCGTGGAAAAGTTCATTTATTTCAGTAATTCAACTCAAATTGTGAAACTCGTGTATTAAATAAATTCAATGCACACAGACTGAAGTAGTTTAAGTCTTTGGTTCTTTTAATTGTGATGATTTTGGCTCACATTTAACAAAAACCCACCAATTCACTATCTCAAAAAATTAGAATACATCATAAGACCAATAAAAAAAAAACATTTTTAGTGAATTGTTGGCCTTCTGGAAAGTATGTTCATTTACTGTATATGTACTCAATACTTGGTAGGGGCTCCTTTTGCTTTAATTACTGCCTCAATTCGGCGTGGCATGGAGGTGATCAGTTTGTGGCACTGCTGAGGTGGTATGGAAGCCCAGGTTTCTTTGACAGTGGCCTTCAGCTCATCTGCATTTTTTGGTCTCTTGTTTCTCATTTTCCTCTCGATAATACCCCATAGATTCTCTATGGGGTTCAGGTCTGGTGAGTTTGCTGGCCAGTCAAGCACACCAACACCATGGTCATTTAACCAACTTTTGGTGCTTTTGGCAGTGTGGGCAGGTGCCAAATCCTGCTGGAAAATGAAATCAGCATCTTTAAAAAGCTGGTCAGCAGAAGGAAGCATGAAGTGCTCCAAAATTTCTTGGTAAATGGGTGCAGTGACTTTGGTTTTCAAAAAACACAATGGACCAACACCAACATTGCACCCCAAATCATCACAGACTGTGGAAACTTAACACTGGACTTCAAGCAACTTGGGCTATGAGCTTCTCCACCCTTCCTCCAGACTCTAGGACCTTGGTTTCCAAATGAAATACAAAACTTGCTCTCATCTGAAAAGAGGACTTTGGAACACTGGGCAACAGTCCAGTTCTTCTTCTCCTTAGCCCAGGTAAGACGCCTCTGACGTTGTCCGTGGTTCAGGAGTGGCTTAACAAGAGGAATACGACAACTGTAGCCAAATGTCTGTAGCCAAACTGTAGCCTTGACATGTCTGTGTGTGGTGGCTCTTGATGCCTTGACCTCAGCCTCAGTCCATTCCTTGTGAAGTTCACCCAAATTCTTGAATCGATTTTGCTTGACAATCATAAGGCTGCGGTTCTCTTGGTTGGTTGTGCATCTTTTTCTTCCACACTTTTTCCTTCCACTCAACTTTCTGTTAACATGCTTGGATACAGCACTCTGTGAACAGCCAGCTTCTTTGGCAATGAATGTTTGTGGTTTACCCTCCTTGTGAAGGGTGTTAATGATTGTCTTCTGGACAACTGTCAGATCAGCAGTCTTCCCCATGATTGTGTAGCCTAGTGAACCAAACTGAGAGACCATTTTGAAGGCTCAGGAAACCTTTGCAGGTGTTTTGAGTTGATTAGCTGATTGGCATGTCACCATATTCAAATTTTTTGAGATAGTGAATTGGTGGGTTTTTGTTAAATGTGAGCCAAAATCATCACAATTAAAAGAACCAAAGACTTAAACTACTTCAGTCTGTGTGCATTGAATTTATTTAATACACGAGTTTCACAATTTGAGTTGAATTACTGAAATAAATGAACTTTTCCACGACATTCTAATTTATTGAGATGCACCTGTATACTACATAGTCAAGTCATTCATGTATTTGTTCATTTAAGCTGTTGCGGGTTCCATTTTTGCCTCTTTCCATTATGTTACATATTACCCCAGCAATTTACACTATATAACTGCCATAAAAATATGAAAATTATAGTATGGGAATAAAATTCCCAAATGAAGTTAAAGCTTAAGTGTGCAGTTTCTGTGCCATTAGCGTCACCGAAAGAAATTGCAAAAATAAATATTTTTGTTAAACAGCTTTTTTGAACACTTCCCTTTGTCTTCTGTGGAGCAAAAAGAAAGTCCCACCCCAAACTCATGTGATTGGTCAAGCCATTGTTGTTGTGTCGGGCTGGACAGCTGCTCAAAACAGTAATTTTTATAGCACCAATGAGACACCGAGTTTACCATTTTTTTTAGAAAATCAATCTACAACTGATTTACTTAGAGTTGTGTCTGCATATTAAGTTGGGATAGGAGAAAGTGTTTTAACATCGAAAACGTTACACATTTCAGCATTAATCGGTTTGCACAATCCACTTTTCCTGAACGCAGGAATGTTCTGTTCTACGATTCATAACAGAAGACTGTTTTCGTTTTCTGGTCTCCAGTGTTTTCACTAGCTCACATCGGCATACGTTTTTAGTCCATAATGTGATGTATAGTATATTAAAGGGATAGTTCATCCAAGAATGAAAATTCTCTCATCATTTACTCACCCTCATGCCATCCCAGATGTGTAAGACTTTCGTTCATCTGCTGAACACAGAGATTGTTAGAGGAATATCTCAGCTCTGTTGGTCCATACAATGCAAGTGAATGGTGACCAGAACTCTGAAGGTCCAAAAAGCATGTAAGGCAGCATAAAAGTAATCCATACAACTCAAGAAGAAAGTCATACACATCTGGGATGCCATAAGGTTGAGTAAATTATAAGAGAATTTCCATTTTTGGGTGAATTATCCCTTTAAATTTGTAAAAAATAAAAAATATGACCCAATGAAAACATGTGGCTCCATAGTGCTGATACTTGTTTACAGTGTTGCAATGACTGTTTTTTGATGGCGCCTCATCAGAGTGGGTAGATGACATGAAGTGATGGCCAGAGGTTAGTTACGTTGCACAGTCCAACGACAATCAGAATCATAATGTCGCTGCCCAGTGGTTTGTCAGGGGAGAACTGGATATTTCTTGTGATTAAATCATATGTGCCCTTATTCACGCTAGCGCCATCTTTGATTTTTAATGGGGATGACAAGGAGGCTGTGCGGGATAGACGTACAGTCTCTTCAATGGGCTGTACTGCAGTTTAAAGTGTTTTTGGATCGTTCCGCAGACAAAACATTGATTAAATATCTGTCCAAGAACATTCAGAATACAAAGAACTCCAGACAACATGAGTTGTGGAAAATCAGATGTGATCAAGCAGCTTTATACCGTTCGTGCCATTGAAAATACTGTAAGTCTATCCCTCACAGGAAATCAAAGATGACGCTAGCGTGAATAAGGTCTACACCGCTTCAATGAGATGGGGCGATAGAGAGCTCAGCCTTCAGTCTCGAAGAACACAAAGCGGAAATTACGCATTTGACCAGCGGAAGCTTGTGTATTCAAGATGGCTCAGGACGGGATTGAGCAGGCAAGTTATGTTTTTGAGTAAAAAATTTTTTTTACATATTACCAGCAGAGTGAGATGTGTTAGTGCTGTAAGATGTATACACTGCATATATGCGACCTGCTTTAACTTTACTGTGGTAAAATAACTGACGGAATTTATGACTTTAAGACGCGTTCACTCCGAATGAAGCGGACTTTGCTGTCTCATTGTGTCACACTGACTGATCATGACATGGAAAATCTCTTCTCTCTGACCACAACATGAGAAATATCGGGCCATACCACTGGAAATCTCTCATCTATGACCATAACATGATAAAAGTCTTCTTTCTGACGATAAAATGAGAAATCTCTGATCATAACACCATGCAGATTTTAAGAAAGGTAGTTAAAGGAGCAATATGTAACATTGACATCAAGCGTTTAAAATGGGTACTGCAGTCCATATTCAAAATATTAGAGAGAGAGCTGTCTCCCCCGCCCCTTCCCAGACTCGAAGCTCACGCGGGTTGCCAGGTTGAGGACACGCAACAGGAACGAGAAAACTGACAATTGCAAGCGACGAGCCTTACTCTGTAAGTTGATCAGATAATGTATAAGTTTGCAATGTTTTATTGTTTGCAAATTATAAATCAGCTCATGTGGATTTTGTATAACTCTGTCAATGTTAGCTAGATGGCTGCAGCTCGCTGTGTTTGCCCGCAAACATGTTTCAAATCTGGCAACCCGGGGTGTCGAAATACTATTGGGAAATGGGCAGTGGGCGGGATCACACAGGCCAAAACACAAACAGAAATTCTGGCACAGAATGGACATTTCAAAGTAGAATATACTAGCTGTAGCATTGTTTTCGCAGAAGCCAGTATTTCAACTTAGCATGTTTCCTAAATCTCTAATAACACATTATGATAAATTTATGCTCTAGTACAGTAAATATATTACATATTGTTCCTTTAAGACTGATCATAATATGGACAATTAATTGCCTGTTATAACCTGTGAAATCGGTCACCTCTGAATTTATTATGTAAAAATATTTTTACAATGTATTATTACATAAGTTATTATTGACAACATGAGAAATCCCTCAACTAGAATAATAATCTGAGATCTCACTAATCAACACATGATAAATCACTCATCATCTCTGATCATAACATAAGGTATCTGATCATATTTGGATTATCAACAAGAAACATCATAACCTATTTCGAGCTCTCAATACTCCAACCATTCCTAATGATTATTAAACAGTTATATGTTTTAATTGTAGCTCGTCACAATCACTTCTTGCTGTGTGATTTATGTAACATGGCAAAAGCACTGATTTAACATTCAGTTCATAAGTACCACTGTGCTCTGCTGTTGTTTTTTTTTTTTTTTTTTTTTTCGTTTTTTTTTTTCTCCAGATGGATATTGAGGACAGTAAAGGAGGCTCTGGTCTTCGACAGTATTACCTGTCAAAAATCGAGGAGCTTCAGGTAAGAACAATCATAATATGTTCTGAATTGACTGCCGCACATATAAGCTTTACATTTGAAGTATGTGTATATCATGTCTGAAAGTGCTTGTCTCTTCACTCAGTTGACAGTAAATGATAAAAGCCAAAACCTCAGACGTCTGCAGGCTCAAAGGAATGAGTTAAATGCCAAGGGTAAAAAATCATCAACTTATTCAGTAATGTTTTTGGGTTGATGCGGGTTAATTTACTCTCTTGTGGTGTTCACATGTTGCATATGCTAAGTAAAGTGTATAAAATTGACACCTGAATGACATGTAATTGTTGCGTCTCTGGTTTTAGTGCGCCTTCTGCGTGAGGAACTGCAGTTACTGCAGGAGCAGGGATCATATGTAGGAGAGGTGGTGAGAGCCATGGACAAGAAGAAAGTGCTGGTCAAGGTTTGATAATCACTATTTCTTTTTAAAATGTGAGGGTGATCAATTCTGAGACTGTAATATAGTATTGTTATTGACCTGTATATTTTTGCGTTGTTTATAGGTGCATCCTGAAGGAAAATTTGTTGTGGATGTGGATAAGAACATTGATATTAATGATGTAAGTTGTTTGTTTTTAAATTTTGCTTTATTTACATATTAGATTCAAAAGTAATTACAATTTGAATATATTGCAGCCAGGGACATTTTGCTTGTACTGCAGTGTATTCACATTGTGGTATAAAAAAAATCCAATACCAAGCAGAAAACCATAGTCAAGTGAAGACAACTTTGTTAATTATAATTGGGAATTTCTAGCTTTGAAGTGGGGTCAGTCGATATTGGATTTTGCAGATACTAATAATTAAGGCATTGGAAAAAAGCCAATAACCTATTAATCAGCCAATAGTTTTTAAAACCAATATACAGTACTGTGCAAAAGTTTTAGGCACTTGTGAAAAATGTTGCATAGTGAAGATGTCTTCAAAAATAATGCCATAAATAGTTTTCATTTATCACTTAATGTCATACAAAGTCTAGTAAACATAAAAAAGATAAATCAATATTTGATGTCACCACCTTAGTCTATAAAACAGCACCAGTTCTCCTAGATACACCTGGACACAGTTTTTCTTGGTTGTTGGCAGATAGGATGTACCAAGCTTCTTGGAGAATTCGCCACAGTTCTTCTATCTATTTCGGCTGTCTCAATTGCTTCTGTCTCTTTATGCAATCTCAGACAGACATGATGTTCAGAGGGGGGCTTTGTGGGGGCCATGACATCTGTTGCAGGGTTCCCTGTTCTTCTATTCTAATCTTTTCTATTTTCAAAAATAATGTTTGGGAGTCTAACATTTATATTCCTATTGACACACTAAAGCTGAAGATATAAATAACCATCTTAAGACAAATGTTTTTGTGAAACACCTTAATGTGCCTAAGACTTTTGCACAATACTGTATATTTAATGTGTTGAATATTCTTAGTCCCACCTTATTGTGATGGGGTGGCCCACACAATAGAGGCTAACAGGAGTCCAAAATTGGGTTGGGTAATACAAATTTCACAATTGGATTCTGATTGACAAACTTTCGTTTACAATTCTGATTCAATATCGATTCATATGAGTATATTTCAGTTTTAATGTTCATTTCGCTTGTCTATGAGAGAAATTCTTTCCCAGCTAATTCTGTTAATTACACAGGGGACCGTCTAACAAGGTACATCATGAAAATATTAATTTTACTAATTCTATTTTATTAGTTTTTCATTTTGGCATTTAAAAAATTGAACAAATCCATGTATTCAAACAATAAATATTATATTTTATTTTAGAGGTCGACCGATAGTGGATTTTGCCAATACCAATAACTAAGGTAGTGGGAAATCCTGATAACTGATTAATCGGCTGACAGTTTTAAAAAATTGCTTTTTAGAATGTCAAAAAAATTGCTTATTCTTTCCTTACTATGATGGGCACAGACTAAGAGTCCTGAATAAATAAAATTCCAGATGCAGTTTATTGTTCAACCAAAATCCCAAAAATAACCTGAAAAATGAAGATTTGGTACATAACGCGGGACGTTAAGTATAAACAAGCCCGAAACACACCGGGCACTCGTATTGTGAAATTATTTTTGTAGATAACTATAGTTTCAAAAAGCAGCTATTGGCACCAATTAATCGGTAAAACTGATATATCGGTCTACTTCGATAATATTTCCAAAGAAAATTGTTACATATTGTTAAATTGCACAATTTGTCCTATTTTCAAGTACTTACATTGAGTTGTTGAACACGTGCTTAAACCGGTACTGTCTCCTTAAGAAAACCAGCATTTCTGTAAAGAGTGTCTGTAAATGACTGCATGTTAACGAGAGAGACTCAAACGGCTTTATCTCATCCCTGATATGCATGATTAGAATTAAATGTTTGTTTGTTTGTTTTATCAACAACTGACTGTAAAGAACAGAAAGGGTATTAAAATGAGACATTATTCAATGACAAATGGGTCGCGTGGATCTCATCTTTGGGCACACATTATACGGAACAACTTTTACTCTAAACATGCTGCAAAAATTTCTGTATTATGATATACATTAAGATTTTGGTCATACCGCGCACGTTTAATTGCAGCTTTAGAACTATTGAATTAATTTATGGGAATGGTGACCTAAATCCTCCTCCTGCCAGGTAACTCCAAATTGTCGTGTAGCACTTCGAAATGACAGTTACACGCTGCACAAGATCCTGCCAAACAAAGTGGATCCACTGGTCTCCCTGATGATGGTGGAGAAAGTGCCCGATTCCACGTATGAGATGATCGGAGGACTGGACAAACAGATCAAAGAGATCAAGGAAGTGATCGAGTTGCCAGTCAAACACCCGGAACTGTTCGAGGCTCTTGGAATTGCACAACCTAAGGTGAGTGATAGAACTGATTGTTTCTATTGCTGGCAGATGGCATAGCACTGCTTATCAGCTTAATCATGTCATATTATCAAACATTAAACCTCATCAATATTAGGTCTGTTGCCCAGCAGATCTGGTTCATATTGTAAAACTTGCGTGTTTGTTGGTATGCAGGGTGTGCTGCTGTATGGACCTCCTGGCACAGGAAAGACCTTGTTAGCTAGAGCCGTGGCCCACCATACCGACTGCACCTTCATCAGAGTGTCTGGATCAGAGCTGGTGCAAAAATTTATAGGGGAAGGTCTGTTCACTTTTACACATACAATAAACAGTTAAATGGATAGTTCACCCAAAAATAAAAATTCTGTCATCATTTATGCTGGTTATGTTTAGCTGAATGTTCATGCTGCTCTTTTCCAAACAATGAAAGTGAATGCCGACAGAGATTGTTTTGCTTCAAAAAGGACAAAAAACAAGCACCATAAAAGTAGCCTAAATAACTTGTGCTATATTCCAAGTCTTCTGAAGCCACATGATAGCTTTGTGCGAGGAACAGGCCAAAATGTAAGTTTTTATTTACTGATAGTTTTCCCTTCCACTGTAGCTCTCAAATCTCATTCATGTTTGTTTATATTCAAATATGGAGTGTGAAGATGCTTTGTGCCCAGGGTTTGAAATCAACACCTGACAAATGTGGGTATTTCATGTGCAAGAACTGAATTCTGTAGGAAACACTGGTGTTTACTGTATGTGTATAGACACGATATGTATTTGGGTGAACTGTCCCAAAATTTTGCCCATTTCAGCTTTGTTTTTGTTAATGTAAAATCAATATAATTTCACAATCAGCATTTTGACTCAACATGTTCATGTTTGTTAATTCCAGGAGCTCGTATGGTGCGTGAACTGTTCGTCATGGCCAGAGAACACGCCCCTTCTATCATCTTCATGGATGAGATTGACTCTATCGGTTCTTCTCGGCTGGAGGGAGGATCAGGAGGAGACAGTGAGGTGCAGAGGACTATGCTGGAGCTTCTCAACCAGCTGGACGGATTCGAGGCAACCAAGAACATCAAGGTGAGCAAACACCTGTCATCTGTGTGCTGTCAACTTCACAGATTGTAAAAGACAGAGAGATTATGCCATGCTTGTGGGCTTTCAAAGAAATGATTTTATGATTTTTCGAAATTAACTTTTTTTTTCTGCAGGTTATCATGGCAACAAACCGAATTGACATTCTGGACTCTGCCCTTCTTCGACCTGGCCGCATTGACAGGAAGATTGAATTTCCTCCTCCTAATGAAGAGGTCAGTCCCTTATCAGATTATGTGAAATGCATCATACAAATGTAGCTCTGTACTGACGCCTTCGCTTTCAAAGCATCCAGTTGTTCTGGTAATTCTTCAAGCAAAATGACCAGTAAGAAACTAAAGAACAAAGAAACAAATTACAAGCAATTAGAGGTCGCCCGTTAGTGGATTTTACCGATAACTAAGTTGGGCAGTTCCTGCCGATAACCGATTAATCAACCGATAGTTTTTAAAATTTATACTGAATGAAGAAATAACACTCAAAGTAAAATAGTGCTGAACTTTATTACAAAAATAAACAGTATTGACAGAACCATGTAAATGTATTGTACTTTTTTAAAATGAAATAAATATTAACTTGTTTATTCGCGAAGGCCGTGGACAGCCATGTGTTTTCAATTGTTTACATTCAGCACATGTGTACAGTATCGCTGTATGAAGTAACCTGGTCAACCAATACACAATTTAAAAGATCTAAGGCTGTAGATCCCTTCCAGTGAAAGCATTGATCAATCTAAATGACTTTCAGCCGATGATTTCTTATTTTGTGTAAAGAGTGCACAATAGACAACACAACAACAAGGCAGGAAGTCCTTACCTTGTTTGTGTTATGGCAGTGTAGAGTTTGATCTGTTGATCTGAGTTTGAGCCATCCGTCTGTTTTGACTGCAGTAGTCCATTACACGATATCTATAGTAAATCTTTGCCCAAAAACACACAAACTTGTATAAAAATCCATAGAACTTCCATTGTTTACATCATGAAATCCGGTAAACACGATGATGTCATCCTTTTTATTTGGCAAACTATGCACATCTAATGTGCCCTTCGAAAAAAACAAACCGTATAAATGAGTGTCTGGAACAGAATTACCGCAGCCCTGATGTTTTCTGAATAAAACTGACTTCATAGTTTTAGAAAATAGCGCATGAGAACAGCCGTTTCTGATGATGTCGGTTCATGCATAGGCAAATTTGTTCGGTTAAAATAATCTACCAATAGCACTCTAGAGGGTTGTAATTTATGAGGACGTGAGGACCGATGAAATTACGAATACGGCAATATGTGGGTGTTGATAGTTCGCATAAATTATCGTGTCATTTCATAAGTGAGGGCACTTATCATTGGAAGATTCAAACGCGTGTGCTCGCTTTGAACAATGATATGACACTTGCAGTCTCCTGACAATGCTGGCCTTTTCAGAAAGGCACCCAGACAAGCACTTAGATAAAGGCTTACAGTAAGCTAATTTCTGCTAGTATCACCTTCAAATTTGAAAAGACTTAGTAAGACTTAGGGCTTTAGCCTGTTGTGTGTTTAGTTGCCTATACCACATAATAATCATAATCCTTTTTTGTGTGTGTGTGTGTGTGTGTGTTTGCACTTCTTTATCTCTGTGTTAGTAACAGATTGAGTAATTTTGAAGATTTCATAGTAAAATCTCAAGTGTTATTTTTCTAACGATACTTGATTAAGCGTGTTGTCAGAGGGACTCATGAGCAGTAAACCTATTATTTTGGGTATGTCATTTACCCCGTTCCTCACCAAAGTGGGGGTGCTAGGAAAGAGGTTAATATAGATTAACTAGTATTCGAGTTTTAAAGACAGCTTATTTTTATATTGATGTTGTTTCCTTAGTCCACAAGAGGGCGCAATAAATACATAAACCATTCAGCACCGTTATATTATTGCATAGAACATTTCTATCCTGGCTGTTAAAAAAGAGCAAGTAATGTGCATTAAATAAATAAAAAGTTTTAGTTGGTCCATATTCTCAAATGTCAAGTCAAAAGTAAAATGAGGGTGGAAAACACTTCAATAGACAGTTCACATGGTGGTTACACTTGCACTGATTCCTATTAGTCCAGACTCCAGCTTCATAATAACAGCGAAATACCACATTGTATTTTATTCAGTACAGTTGTATGTAGAGTAGCAATATTCACAGATAGCAGTGGTATTCGGCTGAACTCGGTGGTGAAGCAGCTCAAGACTATGAGCCCAGTCCTGGGGCTGTTCAAACAGACGAAACACAACAGACTGGAACTGAACGTGGGAATCTCGAGACCCACATTTCCAAGTTGAACATCTTTGTTTCCCTTTGTTTTTGTTTATTCGGCGTCTCGTGCAGGAGCGCTGTTTTTTTTGTTTGTTTTTTTTTTAAGATGTGTCTAATTAAAAAGAACTAAAAGCATCTTGAGACACCTGCTTTCTGTTAAACTGTATTTGTTGCGCTGTGTCTAGCCTTTTTTAGCACAAGAATATGATCGAACTGAAGTCATCATATTACAGTGAGGATACATTTTTTTTAAATGAAATCAGGTGCGTTTCTGATTTATACAGTACGTTTCTCTCAGCTGCATGAAGATATTAATTTGCTTTCTCACGTCACTAGCTTTAAATATGCAACTTAGCTGGCTAATGAATGCATAAACGTGACCAGCTGGATATAAACGAATGCTAATAGATGGTAACAATTGTGACATTTAAACATTTGGGTAGGACTTGTGTGTATTTTTGTCACATTGTTCTAACCGCTTGAAGTTCGCTTTAATGTTAGCGTCCTCTCAGCTTTGTCGGCAAACATACTGCTGTTCTCTACTAATGCAGCATCTAGTCATCAAATTAATAACTTTATAATGATATGACAGCATGTACTGTATACATACCTTTTTGTTGTTGATGTTTTAAATCTGCATCTGAAGTGTTCCGCTCCATGCAGAGTGTAGTCTCGGGTGTCAAAAACACAACAAGGCATCAGTGAAGTGCCGCTTTCATACTGTATAACTGTATAACGACAGCGGACCCTTCAAAGCCACTCCAGCAGCGGGGAAAAACTATTGGTGTGGATTTTTGCAGATAACCGCTAGATCCAGAAATCTGTTATCAGTGCTGATTAATCAGCAAAGCCTATATATAGGTCGACTTCTACAAGCAATAGAACAAGTAAAAACAATAGTACAAAGCTGCAAATGAAGCAAGTAGTTATTGAAGGTTCTTAAGGTATTTAGCAGCAGTATCAAGTATTCAAGTAAAATTTCAGAAACTAAAACAAAAAAATCCTTTCCTATTACTGGGGCTGAAACGATTGGTTGACTTTATCGACAGCGTCGACAATAAAAAATTGCCAACAACATTTTTCATTGTCGAATAGACGTTTGATCTCATTTAACATAACATGAGATCACATTAAACTCTAATAATGGTGCGCGAGAGCTTGCACCTGATTGAGGAGAGGAAGAAAACACAGCTCACATTCCACATCTTTAAAGGAAACACCCTGGCGTTATACAGTTGCAATCGAAATTATTCAATCCCCCCAAGACAGTAAGGATTTACAAAGGTAAGCTTTTCTGATGACCCAGAATGTTTAAACTTTACATCTATATCAGTTGAGTGACACATTCAAAGTCATAGTGTGAATATATAACCTAATATTTCTAAATAGCAGGATTTTTAAAAAATACAGCCATGTCATAATTATTCAACCCCTATAGCATGCAGCTGTTTCTTAAATATGTAAAGCTACACAAGTAATTGTTTTAAAACAAAATTAAGTCATCAATCTGCAATGGCACTTACATTTTAAAACTTAAATAAGTTTAGCGTTGTAAGCAAACATGTATTTCTATGCAGAAAATGCAATTAAAAATAAGCTGTCTCAAAAGTTAATAGAGGAGATTATTTCATTACACAAGAAAGGTCATGGCTAAAAGTATTTCCAAGGCACTTCAATTTCCAATAGACAAAGTTGGCAGCACCGTTCATACATTCTTTAAATATGGTACAACAGCAACCTTCTTGGGATGTAGAAGAAAGCAAAACTTCACCAAGGGAAATGTTGACTTGAATATTCAAGAAGTAATAGGAAAGAAGTAGGAAAGACCTGTGGAGTCCTGGAAGAAGGATTTATAGACGTATGACACTAAACTGAAAATGAGTTTTAGACCCATGGGTCAGCAGTACGTCTTAAGTAAGATGACAAGGTGATGACAAGAACGACACCGTCCCCACAGTCAAGCATGGAGGTGGGTCAGTCCTGTTACGGGGGTGTTTTGCGGCTCCAGTAAACGGCTATCCTGACTATGTGACTGACACCATGGATTCTTTCAGGTATCAGGCCATTTTGGCATGAAAAATGTGATGTCTTCAGTGTGTAATTTGAAGCTCGGTGATCACTGGACTTTCCAGCAAGACAATAACACCAAGGATACATCCAAGTTGTCCAAAATCTGGTTCAGGGATAGGTTGTGGAATGTCCTTAAATGGCCCTTTCAGTCCACCATTAAAATCCCATTGCAAACCTTTGTTGGGATTTCAAGGAAGCAGTGGCAGCACAGAAACCAAAGAATGTCAATGAGCTGGAAGCTTTTGCTCATGAGAAATGTGTAAAAATTCTAATAGAGAGGTGTCCAAAGCCTGAGAACACTTACCTGAAACATTTATTTGCTGTTATTAAGGATAAAGGATGCTCCACAAATGATTGACTTTGTGGGTTGAATATTTTTGACATGACATTTGTGGAGAGAATTAGTTCTTTTTTAAATTTTTTAATTTGTTTATTTTATTTGGGTAAACTGAACTCTTTGTTCTCAAAATCACTCAAATGTGTATTTCTGGTCAGGGGGGTTGAATAATTTTGGTTGCAACTGTATCATTAATGCATCCTTTATTAAAGTTCAAATAATAAGGAAGCAGGTCACGTAAATAAGTACAGACTCCAAAACTGGCATTTCTCTGTGCGGTCAGCACCTCTTCTATGAGTCGCATGAAGTGACCCGATCTAAGGGGGAGAGATTGAAGCTACAGCCGGCTGATGCACACTCTGAAGCAGGGATGCTTGTCCCTCACACGCACGGCTCACGACGTAGTGAATCAATACATATGTGTTGCGGTGTGTATCTTATAGTGAAGAAAATCGCCCATAAGCAGCTCTTTTAAGAAGAGAGAGTTTGTTTTTTGTGAGTTAAAGATGGATCAATGTGAATAAAAGAGAGGATAGTCTTCACCCCATTATACACTGCAACAAGATATATTTTTGATTTGTTTTTGTTTTGGCTTGTTTTCCAATATAAATATCTAAAACTCCTTTAAAACAACATCCGTTTACTTTAGGAGCTATACTGCAGAGGAAATATTTGTGGTGTGAGAATGCTGAATATAATTTTAAAGATTTTAAAATATCAAACAATCCATAAAACAAGATGCATTTAAGTCTAAATATCTTATCAAAATAATCGTTAGTTGCAGCCCTATTACTATAATTTTCATAATAGGCGCACATTATTTTTTCTGTGTAACCGAGTTGGTATTAATGATTCTGTAAAAAGACTGGTTAAGATGCCTTTATTATTCTTTTTTTATCAACTTTACATAGCAGTACCAGTACTTTTGACACTCCTTCTTTTTACAGTATTTTTGGGTCTTGAGTATTGAATAGCATAATTGCTGCCAGTAACCTCATAATGGTGTTGTATTCTGCAGGCCCGTTTGGACATTCTAAAGATTCATTCCCGCAAAATGAACCTGACGCGCGGCATTAATCTGCGTAAGATCGCTGAGCTGATGCCTGGAGCGTCTGGTGCAGAGGTCAAGGTGAGGTCACTGGCTGCACTTGCATCACTCTGTGATGATTAAGTGTTGCACTCGCAAATGTTCAATCCTCAATGTGCACTTTTTCTGGTACAGAGCATAAAGCAGCAGGTTTGGCGTTATTGTAAGCTGTGTTTTTATCTGTGCTTGTCCGGCAGGGTGTGTGCACAGAGGCAGGGATGTACGCCCTGCGAGAGAGGAGAGTCCACGTTACCCAAGAAGATTTTGAGATGGCAGTTGCAAAGGTATTAAAAACATATTTTGCTGTTTGGATTTTGCTCTTTTTAAAAAACAAATTTACTACCAGTTGATAGAACCCTAATGTTGAAAAACGTTTGTATTCACAGGTGATGCAGAAAGACAGTGAGAAAAACATGTCCATTAAGAAACTCTGGAAGTAGACGTTAGATTCTGTATTTTCTCTTTTATTTTATTTTTTATGTTATTTTTTTGGTCTTTAAGTTGCTTTATTGTTATCACCCAAATGTATTCAAAATAAATTGCTTCCCACTTGATTTATATGGGGGGGTTTTTTCTTCATTTTTTTTTTTTGTTTTTTGTTTTTTTGTTTTTTTTCATTAAAAGAAATCATTGAGGAAAAGTGTGATCTTTATTTACTTTTTGGCTTCTGTAAATGTCTTTATGGTGTGAATTATGTTTCTTTTCTGTGTAAAGTTATGGACAATTTTACAACTTTGTTGCTATGACAACATAATGCTGTAAACTCTAAAATGACCATAAGAACGATGATTTAAACAACTTTACAGCTCAAATAATACATGAGTTTTAACAGAAGAATGAATGCTAGTGCTTTTATAAAGTTATAATCGGAGGCTGCAGGCTCACCAAAACGGGACAGTTCAAGACTGGTAAAACATCGCCTGGTATGATGAATCTGGATTTCTGCTGAGGTGCACAGATGGTAGCCCCAATGTAGCCTCAGCTCAAATGATGCCACGGTCGAAATCACTGAGATCACATTTTTCCCCATTCTGATGGTTTGATGTGAATATTAACTGAAGCTCCTGACCCATATCTGCATGATTTTAGGCACTGCACTGCTGCCACACGATTGGCTGATTAGATCATTGCATGAATAAGTAGATGTACAGGTGTACCTAATAAAGTGGTCACTGCGTAGATATGTTTTTGAGATATTTCTGTTGACCCTTCTGAAAGCATTGACAGTTCACAGAACATCATGAGCAAAAACTAGAATCTTCATAAAGAGGGCAAGTAAAAAGCAAATTCCTGAAACATATGTTATTATAGGAGCATCAGTCACAAGTTTCCCGGGATCTGCAGTTGACTGTATTATATCAGTTTATGTTTGTATTTGTTGAGATTGCACTTTTTAATTTTTTCCCACTCTTTTTTTCCAGACTCTTTAATTGTACATTTTTTTACTATACAGAAGTTCAACTTTCACCTTTCCATTTTTGTGCAAATCATTCATGCCAGATATATTGTTGCTTTTGATACTGAATAGGAAATAATTTTGCTAATCTTTAGAGCAAATCAGACAACAAGCATTATGTGTTGAGCGTATAATGTCAACCGATTAATATTCATTTCTGTTAATCAAAAAACTTCAGGTCCACATAAAGACTTGAGTAATCTTTAGAAACATGTTTCAAGTCAAATTTTAAATGGCTGTCTACACTTTCCATGAAGTTTTTATCAGTACATATCTTTTGGTACAGTGGTGCTAAGAAAAGTAATGGTAATGTTATAGGAAAATTACTGGTTCTATTGACAGCATCTGCAACCTGTTATCGATTACCACTGAACATAACTTTTAATCATCCCTCTATTAAAAACAAACAAAAGAACATGTTGACACATAAATGCAGTGGAAATCTATAGAGCAACTCTTGTATGGTTGGACTTACACTGTAAGTGCATAACTGTCAATGATTTTTGTTATTTCTGAATCATGTCACAGAATAATGCATTGAAGTAAACTTCATCTTGACCTAGTCTAGAACTTTATCTGATCAAAGACGATTGGTTTTAACTAGATTCCATGATTATGAATCTATACTGCTGAGTAAGCATTAGGGTGATACAGGTAAACTGTTTTACACTGTTTTTTCCCTCTAGTGGAGTGGAGATCTTTAGTTATTTTAAACTGTATTGTGTTATTAGTGGTTAAGCCATTACATTTGGAATCATACACTGGGGGAAAAATGATTTTGTGTTGAAGTAAATATAGCAGAAGAAATTAAGTACTTTCTACATTTAATATGATAAAGCAAGAACTTGAAAATATGAAGTAAATTCTACATTTGTACTCAATTCAAACATGTAAAAATAAATGCTCAAGCTTATAAATAAATATTATTTATGATTGTTATCTTTACAATAGCCTACATCATAATGTATCAATCCTAAAATACAAAACTATGTCATATTTATTTGCTAATTTGAGTCAATTTCACTGGTAAATAAAATAAGTACATTTTACTTAACTTTTCAGGCTTGAATAATTAATGAGCTTGCATGGTTTCACTGTTCACAAGTTGATTTACATTGTTTATATTGTTAATTTGTTTTTTGTTACGTTTAGTAACTTCTTGTTTTGTGAAGTCTTAAGTTCATTGTCTACTCAAAATTACCAATTAATGGGGGAAAAAAATGTATCTGTTGATTGTTACTGTCATTGTGTTTTATGCACCAAGTGTTCAGGTCTTCATGCACAGCTCTGGAACTGGTTTCTATTGCTATAAGATTCCCTGTTGAAGGTTTCCATGTGTCATATGGTACATGTTAAAAAAAATCCTTGAAATGCCAGTACACTTTTAAAAGCCTACCTCAATTTAATGCTACATTGCTTAAGTAAAATGTACAAACCAAGAGTGAGTAAAATTTTGAAACAGAGACCTGCAAAGTAAAATTTCTTGAGAATTTCTAATTAAAGCCACCAAGAATAGTATGTAGCCTTCACATAAAATGACATTACATATTTTCAGAAAATTTCCCAATTTACCTGTATTCACCTTATGCATGATCTAGTTCAAGGCTTGGTTTAGTCTATTCTGTCTGGGACATTGTTATGGGAATATTGCACTTGCTAGTTTGCATATCAAAGGGTCATAGGATTATATAACTGTGGGAGGAGACTGAATCTGTCCACTGAATCAATCTACTCTACTGACTTACCTTGAAGAAACTGACTGTGTTAACACACCCAACCTTAAATGACTCTTACCAGAAAGCCATTCATAAGTGTCCTGCTCAAAGTCCCTCAAAAGACGTCAGACAGAGGTTTCCATAACTGTTATAATACATGTACAGTCTCGTTGACTTTGAGTTCCACATTCTTCAACTTGGAGTCAGATGACATTAGAGAACTGTGAGTGCGATATTTCTAATTTAAACACAATTTAGGATGTTTTTTTGTTTTTTAAAAATAGATTTTGACTGTTTGTAATTGTGACAGCAGAAGTAATAAACTTGCTTTATTTTATTTAGAGCATATATTACTATTTATTCAAAGAAATCAACTCATGGGTCAATGACAAATAAGGATGTGAAAAATGATAAAAGGTGAAATCTCAGGATAGCAGTCTATTCTTTGAATGCATGTTTTTGAACTACTACTATTACCAAATTACTATTAGCCTACCATTTTCAACATGTTTTGATTTACAGTAATAACTTTTAAGTGGTTTAATCTCAAAGTAAAAAAGTTTTCCTTGTTATATATTAATAATAATAATATTTTCCGTAATTATTCATAATCATTATTTTCAAAATAATGTAAAAAAATAAAATAAAAACGTTTTTTGTTTTTGTAAATATTATGATTATTTAGAATTATTAATACAATTTATCAATTCTTGAAATTTTACCCCTACCTGTCCTGAATTAACATTGGCATATCATAAAAAGATCAAATTATTTTGATTAGACTTTTATTAGCTAATATTAATAATGTTTTAAAACTGCGTAATTTTCAAGAAGTAATATTAAAGGTTTATGCAAAACTACTTTTTTCAAATGTAGCCGTTTAATGAGCCTTTTTTTTTTTTTTTTTTACATCAAGATGGCTACACCACTTTTACAAATTTGTTTACTTTAAGCTCACAAAAAAATATCAAAGTGAATTATAATTAAAAAATTAAAAATAATGCCAATCACAGAAGAGATGTATTTAAAGGACTATTACGCCCAAAATAACAATTCTGTCATCATTTACTCTCATGTTTCTTCCATAGAACAGAAAAACGTTAGACAAATTGACAGACACCATTCACTTACACTATATGGAAAAAATATGCAATGAAAGTGAATGATGACTGAGACTAACATTCTGTCAAACATTTAATTTTGTGTTTGGAAAATAAGGGCAAGTAAATGATTTTAATTTTGGGGTGAACTAACCCTATGAGTGATAGTCTGTATGAATTGCATTTTGAATGTATTTTTAAATGTACGTATATACATATTGTATATATATATATATATATACACAGTACTGTGCAAAATTCTTAGGCACATAAGATGTTACACAAGAGCATTTGTCTTAAGATGGTTATTTATATCTTCAGCTTTAGTGTGTCAATAGGAAATATAAATGTTAGAATCCCAAACATTACTTTTGCAAATAGAAATGATTAGAACAGAAGAACAGGGAGCCCTGCAACAGATGTCATGGCCCCCAAAAAGCCCCCACTGAACACTGAGTTAGTCTGAGATTACATAAAGAGACAGAAGCAATTGAGACAGAAATAGACTGAAGAACTGTGGCGAATTCTCCAAGAAGCTTGGAACATCCTATCTGCCAACAACCAAGAAAAACTGTGTCCAGGTGTACCTAGGAGAATTGGTGCTGTTTTATAGACAAAGGTGGTCACACCAAATATTGATTTAGCTTTTTTATGTTTACTGGACTTTGTATGACATTAAGTGATAAATGAAAACTGTTTATGTCATTATTTTTGAAGACATCCTCACTATACAACATTTTTTCCCAAGTGCCTAAAACTTTTGTACAGTACTGTATATATATATATATATATATATATATATATATATATATATACACACACACACACACACACACACACACACACACACACATACTGCTGGCCAGAAGTTTGGAATAATGTACAGATTTTGCTCTTATGGAAAGAAATTGGTACTTTTATTCACCAACGTGACATTCAACTGATCACAATGTATAGTCAGAACATTAATAATGTGAAAAATTACTATTACAATTTGAAAAAAATGTTTTCAGAACTTCTTGAACTACTTCAAAGAGTTCTCATCAAAAAATCCTCCACGTGCAGCAATGACAGCTTTGCAGATCCTTGGCATTCTAGCTGTCAGTTTGTCCAGATACTCAGGTGACATTTCACCCCACACTTCCTGTAGCACTTGCCATAGATGTGACTGTCTTGTCGGGCACTTCTCACACACCTTACAGTCTAGCTGATCCCACAAAAGCTCAATGGGGTTAAGATCCATAACACTCTTTTCCAATTATCTGTTGTCCAATGTCTGTGTTTCTTTGCCCACTCTAATCTTTTCTTTTTGTTTTTCTGTTTCAAAAGTGGCTTTTTCTTTGCAATTCTGCCCATAAGGCCTGCACCCCTGAGTCTTCTCTTTACTGTTGTACATGAAACTGGTGTTGAGCGGGTAGAATTCAATGAAGCTGTCAGCTAAGGACATGTGAGGTGTCTGTTTCTCAAACTAGAGACTCTGATGTACTTATCCTCTTGTTTAGTTGTACATCTGGCCTTCCACATCTCTTTCTGTCCTTGTTAGAGCCAGTTGTTCTTTGTCTTTGAAGACTGTTGTGTAAACCTTTGTATGAAATCATCAGTTTTTTGGCATTTTCAAGCATTGTATAGCCTTCATTCCTCAAAACAATGATTGACTGATGAGTTTCTAGAGAAAGCTGTTTCTTTTTTGCCATTTTTGACCTAATATTGACCTTAAGACATGCCAGTCAATTGCATACTGTGGCAACTCAAAAACAAACACAAAGACAATGTTAAGTTTCATTTAATGAACCAAATAGCTTTCAGCTGTGTTTGATATAATGGAAAGTGATTTTCTAGAACCAAATGATCAATTTAGCATGATTACTCAAGGATAAGGTGTTGGAGTGATGGCTGCTGGAAATGGGGCCTGTCTAGATTTGATCAAAAATGACTTTTTTCAAATAGTGATGGTGCTGTTTTTTTAGATCAGTAATGTCCTGACTATACTTTGTGATCAGTTGAATGCCACTTTGCTGAATTAAAGTACCAATTTCCTTCCGAAACAGCAAAATCTGTACATTATTCCAAACTTTTGGCTGCCAGTGTATATATATAAATATATATATATATTTATATATATATATATATATCGGGATACCAAATATGAGGTCTTTGACACAAATTATCTATGGTAACTTGTCTGGTCTGATCCATTGTAAATTAAATGTTTTTATTTGTTTCCTCTGCAGACATTAGAGGTAGCTTTGATGGCTGATTATACTTATTACTACCTCCAGTAAGAATGACACTGTTGTACAATTCACCCATAGCAATTATATCACACACTTTATAAGAATAATATGGTGGCCGTAAATTAAACAAAATGAGACACTAAATGATGTTTCTCTCATGATGTGTAGGACCTTTCTATCTCCGCTCTTGGTTTTGACAGTGAGCCTGTGTGTATTGAGGTACTGCTGTAGATTCTGCAGGACAGACCGTATAGAGGTGGACCTTGACACAGATCTGGACCTATCAAACAGTGATCGTGTCTTTGTTATTCCCATTCCTGAGAGAGCCATGAGGGATGAGAGAGACGAGTCAGATTCAGACGAAGACTCTGACTACAGACCACCACCATATGAACTAGTGTGCCAACCACCATCATATGCAGAGGTACTATCTATCTATCCATCCATCCATCCATCCATTTCACCTAGATGTGTAAAAATTGGGTTCATTGAGCAAACTATCTAAATCTAAATCAACAACAAAAAATAAATAAATCATGTTTTCCTTTACAGTCCAGCTTGAAATTAAATATTTCCAATGGTCAAGATACACCACACTCAGAGATGGAGACTTCCCATGAGTCGCCACCTCCACCATACGCTCCACCTTTATTTATGACGTCACAGAGCGATCAACAATAGTATGAGTCATGACACAGCTGGACATACTTCTGTACCTTTTGTTTTTTTAATAACTAGGCCTAAAACATTTATCTGTTTACATTGTTGCATCTGTAATCAGGGCTGGGGTATCTTAAAAGAACACAGCTTATTTTTTTTACATGTAAGTATTCAAACATTCATCAGGGTTTATTAGACATAAATACTGCCATTATTTATCACTCTATAATAGATTCACATCAGGAATATATCATAAATTCTTTAATGTTTTGTTTAAAAAGTGTACTTGTGTTATGTTGTGCGAAAACCTACTGGTGTAGATGCAGCATCACATAAAAGCAAAAGTTCTCAGTCACCGATGCGATTAAAAATGCACTATTTGCATCAGAAATGTTGTATTTATTCTGTGCGTGAGAGCGAAAGTGCATCAGTCGGGTTTCGGAAGTAAAAAAAACAAACATTCATTTTCTCCAAACAGACCTACTGTGAGCTTCAAGGTCATTAATCAATGGTGTTCTAATGAAGCCATCAATCTACATTATTTCAACTTAATTCTAAAATATCATGTTTAATAGCGGAATTTATGGTGTAGAACCACACTTCCCAGAATCCTATTTGGAAATGATCTGCCAGTTAAAAAATTGCAGCCAAAGCTGGTCTCCTTACAATCTAAAACTACTTATTTATTGTACATATCTGAATATTTTGCAGTAGACATAAGAGATATTTTTGGCTCCATTTTAAGTTGGCAGTGATGTGATTCACCTCGGAGCTGGTTGGTTTGGTTTACAGATTACAACTCTTTTATTAAGGATTTTATGAAAACCCTATGAAAAAAACGAATTGGAAAAATACTTCCAGATCCAAGATGGCTGAAAAAGTGGGAGGGCACTGTTGCGCTCTATTACAAAGGATATAACTGACTTTTATAATGCAAGTAAAATTCTGCTGGTCATATGATCTCAACATGGAGGCACTCATAAATTTGCACCCAGTGCCATATGCAGAATAAAGCAATTTCTCTAAGGCTGATGTGAGTCTCATGTGAGTTTGCAGCATTTTAAACATTTTTCAAAAATACTATGTACAGGTACATATATATATATATACAGTACTGTGCAAATGTTTTAGGCACTTGTGAAAAATGTTGCATAGTGAGAATATCTTCAAAAATAATGACATAAATAGTTTTCATTTATCACTTAATTTCATACAAAGTCCAGTAAATATAAAAAAGCTAAATCAATATTCGGTGTGAACACCTTTGCCTTTAAAACAGCACCAATTCTCCTAGGTACACCTGGACACAGTTTTTCTTGGTTGTTGGCAGATAGGATGTTCCAAGCTTCTTGGAGAATTCGCCACAGTTCTTCAATCTATTTCGGCTGTCTCAATTGCTTCTGTCTCTTTATGTAATCTCAGACTAACTCAGTGTTCAGTGGTGGGCTTTTTGGGGGCCATGACATCTGTTGCAGGGCTCTCTGTTCTTCTATTCTAATAATTTCTATTTTCAAAAGTAATGTTTGGGATTCTAACATTTATATTTCCTATTGACACACTAAAGCTGAAGAAATAACCATCTTAAGACCAATGCTCTTGTGAAACATCTTATGTGCCTAAGAATTTTGCACAGTACAAAATATATATATATAGTTTAAAAGTTTAGCAATTAGAAATCACTGAGTGCACTTTGAAGATAGTTGATGTTTTGATAATTGTGCTAGGAGTGCCAAAAGACTACTTGTATTATTGACCACCCTAAAAGGCATTGTTTAATTCGCCAGCCATCTAACTAATTGTGCAAGTACAAGTTTATACCCTTTACAATTTTCCAAACTTTTCAACATTAAATATGATTAATACTTTACAGGAGGCACTTATGTCTATAGTAGTCATAAAGTCTGGCCTAAAGTGAACTATTAAATATTATCAGGAATGATACAACATAGTTTTACCTTAATGAGCAAATTAACCAAAGTCTGTCATACAGTTACAGTTACTCAACATGAGTTTCACAGTACAGGAAGTCCTTTAGAGTTTGCACATCATAGATAATGTTTATCTTTTAAAGCTAAGCTTTATCTTTGTAAACCATGTCAAGAGGCATGAATTCAAGTTGAACCTTTATTCTTATGTAACTAGGCAGATCTTGTATAACTGAGATTTGGTAATAAAAATAAAAAATAAAATAAAAACTATAATTTTCCCTACAAATACATCCAGTATAACATATGCAGTGATGGAAAAATCTAATTTAAACTGGTTCAGATACAATGTTTCACACTCAAACAACGTGTTAGATGGTTGGGGCAACCAGTGTTTCAAGTGGTTGAGAAGAGGTTTGGGTTAAGGATCCAACCAATTTTGTTTGTGAGAGTAAAAATACCATTGAGGAATGAGGATTAAAAGTCTTTCTCTAGACCCAGTCTGAATCCAGTATACGTCTACTGTAAAAAGTTTGAAATCCAGAATATTTATTCTAGGAATATTAATTTAGCTTTCTCCTACATGAATTATGGTACTGTTTTAATGTTAATTATTTCTTTATCTTGGTTGCCAAAATATATCTATAGCCATACTGAACTATATCTCAACTATACTCTGAACTATATGTTAACATGCTGCTTTCTTTTATCAGAGAGTATTTGTTTGCAAAAGAACTAGTCATCTAGTACCTTGTTGTTAGGATGCTCTTAAACAAACAAATGCTTTT